>NC_139230.1:21796219-22396219 GCF_977018435.1 Lepisma saccharinum | reverse complement strand
TGTACAGCAACTACGCTCCATTCGATAATAAAAATTTCAATACTGTCAGGGATCAGATCCAGTGGCTTGACCAAGGGGGGTTGGTGGGTGTTATAACCCCCCCCCCTTTGGCCCAGTATTCCCTAAAAAAAAGAACATCAAATGCAGGTAAAGATGGCAAAATGAATGCTGACTACTAAAAAATGTATACATAACCCCCTCCTTTCGAAAATCCTGGGCATGCCACTGATCAGATCACATACCTTAAGGCACTGATTAGGAATAGGTTAGTCTGTACAGAAAAAATATAATAATTACTAAGAGAATTCTCGGAAGTTTTCTCAAAAATCAAATAAATAAGAAGTACTAGGTTGAATGCTACGAAAAGGTTCAGCCTTTAACACAAATTTACCGTCATGACAATGACCACTAAGTTGAAGTGAAATTTCATACCTTATTGTAGCAAGTGCAGCAGCACCTACTATACATACTATATGCTTGAAAGAAAAGTATGAAAACATTTTGGAAAATTAATTGTTGTTCCTTGTAGACTTCTTTCAACATTTAAAGCAATTGAAAGAATGAAAACCGGTAATATTGAAAATTAATATTTCTACTATAAAAATACACAGAAAATATTAACAAAAATAATATCTACATATACATATATATAAAATAATATCTACAATATCTCTTACATAAAACAGCTTATTTAAAAACCAAATACTCATCATTTACTAAATAGCTGAACATGAATGAAGAAATGTTGAATTATCTCCCTCCACGATGAACTTTGTGCCAGCTGATACGAGACTTAAACAGAGAAGTGCCATATTTATTACACTTCCCACGTCCAAGTCCCATACCGGACTTTGCATTTGTATCTCTTCTATCTTGATGTGTGCATAAAACATGCGCACAGGTGGATAATTCCTAGAAATTAAATAAATGCTCTACAGTGCTGTACAGTGGGATTAATTTTCTTGCGTTTTCATGTTCAAATACTATTAAAAAAATATGTACTGGGAACTGCCCAATGGGTAACATAGTTTCCCTGGTGACACTAACATTTCAGTAGCCAACATGCTAGAGTGCTCACCACATAAATGAGAGTACACTTTGCAAAAATAAAGTCGACCGAAGCTATGGCAAACAAAAATAATGTACTCACTTTAAGAAATGCATGACTTCATTATCAACTTTGGCTGCTTTATCCTAAGGACATACGAGCACCATTACAAAAATGAAAAATTCATATTGGACCTTGCTACTCCATACCTCCTTTCTGTAGTTATTACGCATAGTTTTATAACATGAGCAACTAGTATTTAATGAAGTGCAGCATAAACAGTGTGCAGCAGAGACTACTTACTTTCATACATCTCACTGGACTTGATTAATCTGTTATATCAGTAACTACTGTACTGTGTGTATCATGATACATGAATGTTACTGAACACAAAAATGTTCATCTTAAAATAGATAAATTGTGGAAATGATCACACTCTGAAGTGTTGTTTTTTTTTCCACAGAAAGGTTTCTCCGAACTGCAAAGTTATTCCCACAGTTGTTTGCAGTACTGAAAGCACCTTTTCATTCTCTTGTATAGCTTCTAAAAAAAACTTCATACAATGGGAACCATGATTTTCAGTAATTATTCTCAAAATAAAAAAAAATGTGCAACTACATTCATGAGGTGTTGGGACGAGCAGAACAAGTTATTTTCAGCAGTATTTTTTTATTATTATGGTAACAGTTTCATACATCGGAGACACATTTCTTCACTTTTACAGAAGAAACTACTTACGGAAATGAGTTTTTCTAAGGTTTCCAACGTTAGTCAAGGTATTTTCTTTCATCCTGGTATCTATTTGACCGGGAAATCATGTCAGTGTTTCCAACCCCCCTTTTTTTTAACTATGCTTGCCTAATCTAACCTTATCGGAATGGTTCGTGGGGCTATCCGTCAGCAATGTACAATTTGCACACGTGACGAACACGATAGTAGGTATTTTTCGGTGAAGAAGGTTGGAAAACACTGATATTGGAAAACAAAAGAAGCGATATCATTCACCAAGTAAGCGATATCGCGCTGTTACGTGCATTCGATAGCACTTAGATAAATGCGTAGAAAAAGTGTTTGTTTTTGTGTAAAACGCACAATGGCACCTTGAACTATGTTCCGCAATACGCAATTGGTAGGTACGAACCATGCAAAACACAAAATATCTGTTTTTAATGTGCCTCCGATCTATGAAACTGGTACCTTTATTATTAAGTACAGATGCTATTATATTTCACACATTGTCAATTTTTGCAAATTAAAAATGCTGATTATTGATTATTATTACCACTTTTTAGAGAGAGCAGTGATATCACATGGTATAGATGATTATTTTTTGAGACATAGAACCTAACAAGCAATGCAAAACAAAAATCTTACAAGAGAACTTGAATGTTTTATAAAATAATTCCCACATTATGAGGAATCATGAATTTAGGTGAAAATAGCACAAAAACGAGGTTGACCACTTGGTGAAAATAGTAACTGAAAATATGCTGCTTTCAATACAAAGTTGCATTTACCTCAAATGATCCTTAAGGATTAGCTACATACAAATAAAAAAGGCTGCGACTATTTTCACCAGGTGGTGAGAATAGCATGTAGGGTTATTTTCACTAGCAAAATAATTACCGGAATCATAACATAAGTAGGTTAGGATCATTATGTTTAATTATCTGATTATTTCCGCGCGTGTGTATAATTATAAAAGTAAGAGAACCAAACCTGGTCCACCTAAACCACTCAAGCAAGCAAGCAAATACGAGAGGAATTTAAAAAATAAGTTATTGCAGAAGCATAACATCACAGATTAAGTTATACACATGGAACTTGGCCTTTACAGAACAGTATATAATATTATTACCATTTCATTAAAATTCCTGAGTTTTTATTTTACACAACAAATGATACACAATTACAATCAGAAAGTTCGATTTCGATACTGAATGCAAGCCTGTAGTGATGTATGAAATGAACGGAATTTGGTTCGCATTTGGCGATACTTCTTTATCACTTTTGAAAAAAAAGCTTTGATAAATATTACGCAGTGATTTCATACAATGTTAAATTACGATTTCATTAACTACATTAGGCAACACTTACCGCATCCCCAAAATAATATTCTAATGACAAGAATCAGATGACATAATTTCAAAATTTAAGCAGACTGGTCGGCCGGATGAAGCTACTTATCCAAATTAAAAACTAAATAGTGTGTAGATGAAAGAGTTGTAGAATACGTACATTGCTGGTGCTATATGTAAATATTACACGTATTCTACTCACATTCTCGCAATAAAATTTAGTACAAGAAAAGGTTCGTGAATATGGACACGAATTTGACTTCAGCCGGTTCGCGAGAAACAGTAGAAACACAGAATACTAACTACGGTCAACCAATCTCCCATAAGACTGAAACAGCCCTGGTTTGACCCTTATCACTAAAGAGTGCACCCACCAACTTAAACGACGCAAACTCAACGCACCGGGTATCTTAGGTAACTCGAGTTAAGACGCACAACAAATCTGTCATCTTCTTGACTGCACCGAAATCTATAACCAACCATTCGCAGCGCATGTCACATACAAGTGTTTGACATTTTTATGCTACCAACTTCCAAGCGTTAGCGTTGCAAGGTAACGAGAAGACAATAAGTGAAAGTGACCGTAAAGTTTACGTCAAGTTGATGTTATTTAGAACCACTTAATTCAACTTTCTTGAAGTGTGAAGTTGGTTTCAAATTTTGTTTACTTTCTCGCGCGAAGTGATGTTTTGGAAATGAATTAAGGATTAGCAGTCGATTCGCAATGCATTTGGAGGGAAGATATCTGGAGGCAAGCCAAACCACTTCAGACACACTGCCATATTGTTTCTTTCTGTGACTGGGTTTTGGCTTGGTATCAGGAGAAGATTAGGCGTTTGAGTGTTAAACATTTCAGTTTTTCTGCTACGTTCATAAAAGTTATACTTGTTGGTTTCAGATTACTAGTTTCTTCAAACAACGACAAGAAAATGCATTACCACGTCACAAATTGTTGGCTTTATGATGAATCCCCATAAGATTGCTCGCTTCCTTAGTGCCACAGTATTGAGTGGTTGATTCATGACCTCGCTACCAAACGTTCCGGGTTCGAGTCCATGCCTTGGCATGAACGTTCATTTTTCACTGTCTCTTCATCCATTCACATAACACTATTCCTGGACTATTTCTGTTGCCTTTAGTATTTTATGGATGGGTTGGGAAACCTGATGGTAAGAGACCTGTAGGAAGGCCAAGATGAAGATTGGGGGATAACGTTGAGATGGACCTAAAGGAAATCGGTAAAGATGGAAAAGATTGGATTGATCTTGCCCAGGATAGGGGCACATGGAAGGCTTGTGTTGTTGCAGCCATAAACACGAAGGTTTCAAGTTTATGAAGGCTGGATAGAGAGTGAGTTAGTTAGATAATTTTATTCTGTTCACAAAGTTTATTATTAGTTTAAACCCACTTTTAACCAAACAATGACCATAATCGATACCTTCCTTTGGACTCAATATGAAAAATATTCGTATCACATATACACAATTAGTGATAATCAAAAACATAATCGTCCTTACCTTGTGAACAAGGGGTCCCGGGTTTGATACCTAGTGGAGACACGTAGTGGCTCGGGTCCCACTTTAAACTGTAGGTCCAGTCCCGATTAGCCTTACTGTGCATAAAGTGGACTTAAAACACCAAACCAATGACAATTCATAAATATAATCAAGACAACGAAGAACCCTTCTAAGGTGTATGTACACCATTTTATTTTTTCCATCATTTATCAATATTATCAAACTAATGATCTGGGAAAATACAATGCTTATATTGTCCAAGTGTGATAGTAATATGGAAGCTTAGTGTATTTTATGAATTCAATATTCAGTTTCTTTTTACACATATTTTCACTTGTTAATATTGCAAGGAAATGGCATAAGACTCGAACTCCGTGGCGGAGTTGTTATCACAGCACACTACAACTTCAGGGCCCCGGGTTCGAATACAGGATAGGCGTGGGTGTTCTCTGTTCGTTTCTCTTTATCAGTTTCATCATGTCAACACTCATTTTTATCGTCGCAATTATCCAGAGGTAACAAAAAAGCAACGGTAAACAAAGACCAATAGCATTAAATTATTATGACAGTTCACTTGCATGGTTAGTACTTTAAGATGGATATTATTGATTAAATGTTTGAAAGTGTACATTTTACAATTCATATTAAATCATATTTTCAAAATATATACCGTATATAATGGGTCAATTGATAAAAAATTTTAATTCAATTTAATTTTTGAAAATATTAAAAATATTTGTGTTAGTAATATTTGAGTTTGTATTGGGTTGGTGCGAATGAAATGTCCGCTTTGACATCTGGTGGGAAACTCACCTCAACAACACAACACAGGGATTGGCTGAGGTCACAGGTCTAACGTCATAAACTCTGTATACATCCAGCAAACAGGCTGGAGCACCCAGACAGTCAGGAGGCAGTGTGTTGCTGAACAGGGTCATTTGAAAGTGCACCATGGAGAACACACAATTACGAGTGATTTGTCTTTATGAATTCAAACTGGGACATTCTGCTCAGCAAGCCACCAAAAACACTAACAGTGAATTTGGCCAGGAATGGTAAATGAACGCACCATTCGCCGCTGGTTTGTCAAATTTCGTTCCGGTGACACAGCATTGCAAAATGAACCCAGTGGCCATCGACCAACATCATGTTCAGATGAGCTCCTCAGGAACCACGTGGAAGCGGACCCTCGGAAAAATGTTCGTGCCATTGCAGACGAGTTAGGCATACACCATACTACTGTCGTTTGGCGGCTCCGTGCGATCAGTAAAGTGAAAAAGTTGGACTCATGGGTACCACATGATTTGACATCGGTCAACAAGACTCGCCGTCTGGAGGTGTGCAGTTCTCTCAGTGTAAGGAATAACTGGGATGGTTTCCTGCATCGGATTGTCACTTCAGATGAAAAATGGATCTGCTATGAGAATCATAAAGGATCAGGACAATGGTTGGATCGTGATCAACATCCAGGGCAGTTCCAGAACCACCTCTCCACCCACGAAAGGTGTTGTTGCTGGTATGGTGGTCTATGGTGGGTGGGATCCATCATGTCTTTCTCAGGTGAGGTGAAACCATCAATGCAAATTGTTACAGTGCTGAACTCCATGAAATGCACCATAAAATTCTCCACAAGCATCCAGCAATGGACCACAGACATGGTGTCCTCGTGTTGCATGACAATGCTCGCCCACATGTCGCACAAAGGACGGTGCAGGCTCTCCATGAGTTGCAATATGAAACCCTTTCTCATCCAGCATATTCTCCAGACCTCTCTTCCATTGACTACCATCACTTCCGGCATCTCGATCACTTCCTGACAGGGAAGACCTTCGCTGATGATCGGCCGGTGAAACATGCCGTTGAGGACATCTTTGCATCGCAGACTCCAGACTTCTTTCGCCATGGAATCCAATTGTTGGCTGAGCGATGACAAAAGTGTGTGGCTGCAGACGGCGACTATTTTGATTAACCAGGTATTGTAGTTTTGATTTTTTTGGCCTTCGGCAATGACGCACCTGGGCCGGACATTTCATTCGCACCAACCCAATACTTCATATGATTGACCCCAATCAAGTTTTACAATATCAAAGCATAACACAATTACGAGGTTTTCAGAATAAGGCGTATGGGTCCCAGAGCATACTGTGTAGGGAAATCGACGACAAAATCCATGAAGAAGGAAAGGTCCAGATAGTTGTCCTTGAGATCAGAATGAAAGTGTTAAGGATTACGAATGTGTGTAGAGAGATGATGTAAAAATATAAATATCGTGAGAGAATACATTGTGAAATGAATGCAAATTCGAGAGAATCGCTGGAATTCAGTAGGTAGGACGTCTGACCTTCGGGCAAACTTGGCGAGTAAAGACAACTGGAACGTTGTGCTGGTCACATCACCTCCATTATGGCCGAGATCGATAATGGGTTGTGCCCTAGTTCCAAAACCTACATGTATCTTTGTGGTCCAATGTAATGCCCAGGGTAAAGATTTACTTTTTCTTTGAGTTTATACCATGCCTAGAAGTTAATGTCAATTAGCTTCCCTTCACGGAAAATACGCTGAGTTTTTCTGGGGAAATACAGTATAAATTATGGAAATAATGTATTCAGTGATTGTTTCTCTCGATTGATTGATTTAATTTATATCACTGCGCTTTTCTGTCACTTTTTGCTAAGAGGAGGAGTGATGATATGATGAAATTGATGAAGAGACACCCATGTCCAAGCCAGTATTCGAACCTGTCACCACTGGCGTCGTAGCGCGGTGTGCTAACCACTAGCGCGGCTCCAGGATAAATCACCTAGGGGTGCGGAATGAAATTTAGGCGGTGAGATGTTCAAAATAAAGAAAACATGAAACATGCCTGCATCCTTTAGCCACTACATCAACCAATCAACTTTTAGTAGGCATCTATGACAATATGCCACTAAATTTGAAGAATATAGTTACTTGCTTTATTTTTTATTAATTCTGCCACAGCAACCACATCTTCGAAATTTGAAAGGAATCTTGTTTTCAAGGCAGGCCAATGACACATATTGTGTTATACACTCCAAGAAAGTGGTCATAGACTGTAAACATTCAGGCAGAAGTTACAGTCTTATTGAAGTTCGTAGTTTTTCTTGCTTGTAGTGGAATACAGAAATAAATCATCCTTGCCTTCAAAAATACACTTTTTGAATATTTGTAATATAATCAATAAGGTGCAAAATTCAGTTATTAATTAAATGTTAAATACGTTATGCTGAATGTTCAACTTGTATGCGTTGGGTGAAAAAAGTTTGCTATACAATCTGGAGTTGTACTTTTTGAAAAGGAAAATAGCACGTGTAAATAATACTTGTAGTCACTTTCATGTAATCATCAATCCACTTTTTAGACTGCTTCACTATTCTGAAAATGTTACGTTACTTTGCTCCCCATCTATCATATGAGTGGACGAAACGAAAATTACACAGCAGTTCCCAAAAATCTCATTCTTCCACGCTGTTTTCCGCAACAAAATTCGCGAACTCTGGGTCTCTTCGTAAAAGTCTTTAAAAAAGGTCTGAAATGGTACGTTTGCTCGACATGTTGGAAGTGTGCATTAACCATAGCCTGCTACGATCCACGGCTATGGTATTGACAAAAGTGACCCGTCAGCAGGGGTGCCCATTCCCCCAAAGACCAATGGCGCATCGCCCCCAAAATCATGTCATGCGTCCCCCCCAAATCATATCATTCGCGCCTTCAAACCATATCGTAATCCCCACAAAGTATTTAATTACGACAGCGTGTCTACCGAAAGTAACTTTTTCTTAGCTTTACTGAACACTATAATTGATCTGCCCCCTCTCCATAAACAGGAGTGCCCATCACTCATGACCACCCATAAAATCGTTCATCATATCGAGAATATCGCTTGTCTTGCAATGCAGCTATAGTATAAAAACTTCACATTCACCTCATTAAAGAGCCAAACACACATCCTAGTAACAGAGGATTGGGAGCGAAGCGAGGAAAAAAAATTTACATCTATCTCTTTGCAGGCTTTCAAGAATATTAATTTAATGGGGTGTCAATACTTTCTTAGGAACGAGATATTTACTCTATTCCAGCTTCTCCTTTGGAACTTTCGGAGTCGAAAACGTGTGGATACCATATCGGTAAATGCAGACTCCAAAATTTAATGTTCGAACTCCCTCTCCTCTACAGAAATCCCTTGACAATGTAAGATTTAACACTCTATTAAGAGCTTTCTATCTCCCCCTTTAAATTTAATACTCGATTCTATCACCAAAATTTCCATCCAAATTTTAGACTTACTGTTGATATTGAAAAGCGGATATTGCCTCCTCACACCAGAATTTCCGCAAATGTCTAAGACAATAATAACACACAAGAATTGGATACCCCCTCAATTTAAAACTCAATCTCCCTCTAACTAAAATACCCGCTATAATCTAAGACCTAGAGTTGGATACTATCCCCCCAAAGTTTAATTCAGAATCCCCCTCCCTCCAGAACCCACGTGTCAATTAAGGTCTAATATGTAAGAGTTGGATATTTCTCCGCCCCACCTTTTGATAATACCCTTAAACACTTTATTTTCTTCGTCTAATGGATTAAATATGGTGCATTTAAGGTGTAAAAGTTTTACATATATGTTGGAGAAAGATATAAAGGAAATTTTATATTATTTTAAGGAAAAAATCCCCCCAGAAATCTCGATGGCGCAACCTGCGCCATAATCCCCCCTGTGGGCACCCCTGCACGTCAGGATGCAAGTTGTGTTGAATAATTTCCCGAGCGCGACCTTATGACGTCTTGAAAGCAGCTGAAATTTTTATTTCGGTGCGACTTGGAGAACAGTGAAAGAACAAGTGGGCGAAATATAAAACCGTTTCATAGCAAGATGGCGAAATTAAAAAAAAAAAAGTATCAAACAACTCACGCTGATCTAAGGCAATTACCGAAAATCACGAACAAACCACCTGAATAAACAATACTAACAACAATGCTGACGAAAGAATGACAACGGCCACTGATCTTTGTAGAGACTGCCGCCAGTTGAGAAAAGTAAATGCGGTTTCTCTCCCAGGCAAGGTTTGCCTGTTGTAAACAATAATAGCGGTATTACTCACTATGATATCTAACATTGTACGGTCAATATGACGACATGACATAATATGACATTGAAAGAGTAAATAGCGTTCTTGGTTGAAAATAGGCTTAGAACAGGAGGTGCGGAAGAAAATTAAATGGTTCCCAAGCTCCCTAGCGCCGGCCCTGTTACCACTCCACCACGGCAGTCGGTGATGATTTCTTTTGTTAACTAAAAACTAATAATCATCTACTTCCAACACACGGTAGGTATGCAATGGACGACAAATTTGTGTAAGAATGACAATCTTTTTATTGTGATTTGTTTTTAATTATTATTTTCGCATATGATATGTATGTGTGTGTGTATATATATGCAAATAGATACAAATATTTAAAATATAGCTTATAATATATGTAATATTACCACTTGCACAAAATAAACATAATGAAGAATATATTTCCAAGAGAAGAAACGTTTACTTTATTTAAAAGAAATAAGTTAATTTTACTAGTTAAGGCAAATATCCGAATGGTACATTTTAGAAACAGAAGGATTTCCATTTGGGAATTACAACCCTGCAGCACCGAAATAAAAACGCCGTTAACGCGGGTTAACCGAGCACACAGGACAGGTTCAGAAAGACAGGGAGCGAAAAAAAGCTAAACAATGATTGAACAATGGCGATTGGTTTCTGAGTGTTGACGTATGTTTCTTGCCGAGGATCCAAGTTGGAGGTTCGTTATTGGAAAACCTTAAAAGTTAGGAGAAGAATTGGCCTTTGTTCTCCCTCCTTCCGGGCTCTTTTGCGTGGAACAAGATTGGATTATCTGTTGAGGGACGTTCATTGATTCGCAGCCTGTCGGGAGGAACACTTTCCCCTGCAACTCTGGAGGAGTTCTTTGTAGCGAAATGGGAACCGTTTACTCGCCTTCCTCGCAGAGCAAGGGAGACGTGCACAAAATGACACAGAAAGGCAGAGAGCCCTGAGAAGATGAAGAAGGCGACCAGACTCCCTCTCAGTATCAGAGAAACGCAAGGCGAAAGCATAACGCGACCCCTGCAAGAGGTGAAACGTGGTTCATCCTGATGAGGCTACGAAAAATCTACCAGAGATGACAAGTAATAGTAGCATGCGCACCTTTAGTTTGATTGATTTATTTTACTTCGCTTTTCTGCCACTTTTGGCTAATCGCAAATATGAGGATGAGAGATGATAAGATGATTGATTGATTGATTGATTTAGTTTATTTTACTTCGCGTTTTGTGCCTCTTGGATAATTTGCGAAGATGGGGATGAGTGATGAAATTGATGAATGGACATTCACAAACAACCAAGCCCGACCGGGATTCGAACCCGGGACCCTTGGCGTCGCAGCGCGATGTGCTAACCACTCGGCCACAGGGTCGGGCAGATGATAAGATGAAATTGATGAAGGGATACTCAACCAAGGACAACCATGCCCAGGCCGGTATTCGAATTCGGGACCTATGGCGTCGTAGCGCGCTGTGCTAACCATCCCGTCACGGAGGCCGGTATGCGCACATTTAGGTTTTAAGTTTTAGTGTAGGTAAACATAATCCTTTTCAATTGAGATTTTTTCGATGAAGCTCAAAATTAAAAAAAGGATTATTCTTTTTGAAGAGAAAACATTAGTTATTTAATTTAGATTTATAATTTGAAGGGCGACAGTTGTGAACATTCAGTTTGATGCCGGTCGGCCATTTTGTTTAGCGAGTGTTATGTGGAACAGTGATATTATTTTGCTCCGGTAAGTTGACATTTGTTTTTAAGTGTTATTAAGGGCTGCAAGTGATGACCCTTTCCAAATGTCAACCTCCCTTCCACCCTGGACTGCATTTTGTAGACTAGCGAGGCTCTGGTGTCTGGACATACGGCCAGAATATGCCTCTGTCAGGCTCGTGTTGTGTCGTCCTTCTATCTCTGTGTTTTGTATTTGTGATTGTCCTTTCATGCATTTCATGCATATGATCATTCATTCTCATCTTCGCGATTAGCCAAAAGTGTCAGATAAGCGAAGTAAAGCAAATCAAATCAAATCTTATTAGCATGCAGTGTCTGTTGTTCGATTGATGCATGTGCAGTTTTTAATGCTTATTAGAATACACGTATTGAGATTTTATTCCCTCCAACAGTTAGTTCGGAATCTAGGGTGTGCAGGGAAATTATGTAAGGTTGCTTTTATAGGCCAGGTTGGTCATATTTAATGCACATGACCAAACTGTGATGTCTTTTCCAAACAATACATGTCATGTGTGTATATACTATACAGTATATATGTATATACTATACACATTTTACCGTGATGTACTGTACAACAAACTTCAGGTGCTCTACCAGAGGGGTCCTTCATCCTCCCAAACGTTGTTGGAGACAGTTATTTTTAAGCAGTTTAAAAATCAATAGATGTTAATAATGCAGAGATAATGGTAAGAAAATTTGATATAATCCGTGTTATTTTTTAAAATAATTACAACACCGGCAAATTCTTTTTCAAAGGCCTCCCCGATGGTTTATTGGTAACGTCATCGCCATGTAATTAAGGGTCCCGGATTTGATACCAGGTGGGGGCACAAAGTGGTTCGAGTCCCACTTTGAACTGTAGGTCTAGTCCCGGTTAGCCTATCTGTGCATAAAGTGAACTTAAAATGGAAACTCATTCAATGAATCAATATTCCCCTTCAATCCGTTGGTGATCCCCGAGGAAGCCTATTCACCGGGCTTCGCCACTAAGCATCCACTTAGATTCAATTAGATTAGAAATTAGTCCAACATCAGAACCAGCTGTTAATGATATTGCACCAGCCACCACATCACAGGAACCACCCGTCCAGTCTACAGAAGAAATTCCGTCATGGATGCAGATCATCAAGACTTACATGACTGATTTCAAACTTGAGCGATCTCTAGACAGTCGAAATTTTGTCCCCCGTTCTTCTCTTGGGGACTTATTGTCTACGCCAAAAACGAGAGAAAGACTATCCGAAATAAAGAAAGCAAACAAGCATTGAAGGCGACATAGAACGGGCATTGTGTTGCTGGTTTTGCAGATGAAGTGAAGGATATGCGACTCTGCATTCTTTGTGGCAGCTATATTCATAAAGAGTGCGTCGGCCTTACAAAGAAGATATAGAACTGTATCTGTCCACAACATTTCCTTAAATTTCAGTGACATACTTTAATGTTTAACGAATAATTTCAGCGTTCCATGACAATTGTTTCAAGTGTAATGACAGGTTAAATGTTTCTGACATTTAAGCGGACAAAAATAACAAGGCTGAAATAAAAAGAGAAGATATTTAACTATCAAAAGGATTGGAATTATGACTTTTTTCCATTTCAATATTAATTTACTTAATTGTACCTGTGTATAGTTTCCATAAACAAAAAAAATGCTTTTTATTGATTAATTTTCACAAAATTTAACAATTTTGGTAGATTTTGGATTGGATTGGTTTGCTGTTTTAAGTCCACTTTATGCACAGTAAGGCTAATCGAGACTGGACCTACGGGTTAAAGTGGGATCCGCACCACTATGTGCCTCTACCGAATTTTGGTAGAAAACGTTTGTTGGCCACATTAGTATCACATGTGGTTTATGTGGCCAAATCGTATATTTTTGGGAGAAGTTGTTTTTATCGAAGTTCCTTTTCTGCTACACATATGATTTATTTTTCCACAATTATATCACGATATAATATAGTGTAACTTGTTTTCCAGACTTTTCCCAAACCGCTTCTGGAAAATTTACCAGAGCTTAGCATGACTATCAGTGACCTTATAATATATCCACATCAAAGGTAAAGGTAAAGTGTTCCCCTGTGCATAGCACCACGCCATGAAGGCGTATAGGGGGTGTGGGAGTAACGCCCCACACTTTCTTGATCCGGTCGTGAGTGGGGGTGATGTGATCAGCATCACGCCCCTGACCGCCTTTACCCCCCAGGGTTTCCCCCAGGTACCCATGTTATTCGACGCTGGGTAGGCGCCGGGGCCGCTTCCACCGTTAGAAAAGTTCCCGGATTTGAACCGGCCGGGGATCGAACCCGGGACCTTTAGCATGGTAGTCAGACGCGTTACCGACTGAATTTCATAATTACATAAATGGCTAAATTAAGCAGAATTTTGATAAATATCTGAAAAATGACAAGGAGATACACCCACTCATTGACTTTTAACATATCATATTTACTATCTTTATTTATATACAGCAGTGCCGTCACATACAGGATACAGTTAAGCTTACGGATAAGTTTTCCGTACAACTAACTTCACTCTATGCCTGAACCACAGAGTAAAATTCAGCGTGAGCTATGCTATAAATGCAACCTTTAATTTGAAATGATATTTATTCCATTTTGACCAATTATTATCATCTGAGAAAAAGTATTAACAAACACTGTAGCAAAATCAATGTGTGACATAATATGCAATTATTTTACAATATTTCAACTCTATGCATGTGCTGTATTCATTCCAAGACTGACACTTTCGATACGTGATACTCGATAATACAAAACTACGTATTTCATGTAAATAAACGCTTTGGTGCCTATACTGCAGAAAACCGTTTGGATACCTTCTATCAAGAATTTCATTTAGTATCCGCTGGATAGTGGATGAAGCTCAAGTCGGCTTTCCCAAGACGTCCAGTGTGTTGTCCGGGATATCATTCCACATATTATATTTTCCATTTGTTTTCCTTAATTTGCATACACTAAAATTATTTGACACGCACTCCCTTTTTGGTATTGTTTTGATGAACTTAGTACAATATAACTCTACCATGTGTTAAATGAGTTCAGATTGATCAGTAAAATCTTCTTGTGTAAAACATGTTCATTTGGTGTACATTTTTTTCCTGTTAGGATTAAAATGCTGAAACTTGGAATGTTATCGAACGTGAAACTGCAATTGAATGTGGCTATCTTTGATACACATCGCACCGCAGAAATTTTTGCAGGTAAGAGTTTCTGATTTCAGTATGCATAGTATAAAATTACTTTGTATATCAATGTGTGTGTGCGTTACTGATATATCTTAGTATTAGTTCTCTTCTGTCAGATAACTTCTCACATATTAAACATCTGTTCACAAATAAAGTATCCTAGGAAACTAATTAAATTGCTTGGTTCTTTCATTATCTATATTGTCGACTCTCCTAATATGAGAGTAGACGAAATTCGAAATATTGCTTTCCGTTTTCATCGAATGTATTTCAACAACTTTCGCAAATGCAATAAATAAGCAATTTGAAGGAAAATATGTGGCTATTTGAACTAGTCTCTACATTGGAAAAGTTCCCCCCCCCCCATCTTTATTAAGTGAGGCAGCTTGCAGAGATTCTCTGCAGATAAGATGAATTCAAAACATAAATATGTTCATGTCAAACTTTGCCGATTGCTGGTAATGGCGTTTCTGAGAATTACGTTATATTACTTATTTGTGTGTATTGTATATTGTATTGAAATAAAATAGTAACAGATCCACTCCAGGTACGATTCCCAGTTCTGTTACCCTACAGTGGTTCTGTTCTCACTTTGACCCGTAGATCCACTTTTGTATTAAAACAGTAGATTGCAAGGACATTTTCTTCATTATAACACTGAATAAGGTAAGCATTTTTATTTCTTAATTACACTGCTCTACACACATTTTGTTACAGAAATGAAAGTACCTATTGTTTACTAATGTGAGGGTGCTGAACACGGAAATTATATTAAAAAAGTTCAATTGGCTCTCGATTTCACGTAACAGAGGGGGGTTGGGGAGAGGGGCCGCATTCAAGTACGTGAAAACGTTTAATGTATAAAGCTCTTCTTTCTTGATCATACGACCAGTAGTACAAAAGTTCTAAAACAGTTGAAGGGAGAAACAATGTTTATTACCCAGAGTACAGCGCCTTGAATAACGTAGTGTGGAAAACGACCCAAGAAACTGGTTCCCGAGACGATGACAACATAGATGGCAGTGCGATCAGCACAGCTGCTAATTTTCTTATGAAAGTAATGCAGCTTAGTTAGTTTTTGGAATATATTGTGTAGATTTGTTTGTCTTGAAAGGCGGTACGTGAATTGTTGGAAACAGTTATATTTGTGGAGTGATTTTCAGTCACGAAATGGCATTAATTTGGAAAGAAAAGTAAAATAAAATTAATAAATAAATAGCATGCGTAACACAAGAAGAAACATCGCAATGTGATTCCGGACGTCAGGTTTATTTTTCTATGTTATTAGAATATAAATAGTATCCTGAGAGATATTTCATACCGAAGCGACACACCACAAGTGTCGCTTGGAAGCGAGCAGTCGGTAATCAATGCAGCCCTTCGCACCGTAGGGACACAAGCTCTTACTGCACCGTTTCCTCAAGGAGATTTTAGATCAAAGCGACACGCGACAAACGATACGGGGATTTCACACCAAAGCGACACGGCTTCTTCTGTCCAAGGCAACTTTCATACTGAAGCGACACGCGACACATGTCACGTGGAAACGATCCAATCAAGAGCAACATTTCACATCGTATCGGCATCACGGGCAGCACAGGCCAGCGTTCGGTTGGTGAAATCCTCAAACGATAAGTGTCGCGTGCCGCTTGTCGCTTTGGTGCGCAATCTCCCTAAAGCGAGACACTCATTGCATCGCGTATGCGCGAACAACAAACTACGGCAACACGTTGCAAACAATTGAGGAAAAGGGCCCAGTATGAGCGACATGCAAGCGACAAAGCGACACGTGTGGTTTATCGTGCCGCCTAGATCTGTTGTTGTAACATGCGGTTTATCGTGTCGCCTAGATGCTGTTAGCATAATTAGCAGCAAACGCTTGCTAATAGATTGAAGGCACCATGTCGCTTGTTACTTAGTTGGGAACATCCCCTGTGGCGTGTCGCTTCGGTCTGAGCACCCTTCCTTTAAGGAGCTTTCCGAGCGAAGTAACATGTAGCACGCGAATACGGCATATGTACGTGTCGTTTGCTGTTTGGACCCTCATGTGCAATGAATGCTATTTTACAGTCTGGAAGTGTCTGTGTGTGTCACTAGCAGGGTGCGAAATCATTGAAAACTGGTGGGGGGGAAAGTTCTTCATCTACAAACCCTCTCCCCTACAAACATAAATGTAAATTATACGATACATATTTATAATGTGATTAAAAGTAAAAATAAATTACTCAATTAAAAATATATTATTATTATTATTACTATTATTATTAATTACATAAAAGAAATTAATTTGTTACATTTATACAATCAGATATTGCAAAGCAGCTAATTAATTCCTTTACTAACTGGTTACAGATGTTAATAAATTATGAAATAGTTCAAGTGGTTTTATTATGTGTAAGTTTTTGTTTAGTTTGTGCTTTATGATAAATAAATTAGATTTCATAGTTGTTATTTTCTTGCATTCTTGTTTTACTTTTATTGTGCGTATTGATGTAGATTTGTTAATGATCTCTTGGGAGAGAATGCATTCAATACTCACAACTACGCCAATTTGTGTGTTTTTTGGATATTATTCTTAGTAAAGTATATTTGAAATTAAGGGAGAATTCACACCGAAGAAACGCGCGACACGCGACACGCAACACGCAACATGCAACACGCGACACGAGTGTTTCACACCGAAGAGACAAGATGCACGCGGCAAGCGACACTGTTTTCTTTGCTCAGTTTGCATGATGGTACCGATATAATTGCATTAATCAGCTTATTAGTCACCCGAAAATAACGTAACAAGAGACATTGTTACATGTAAACTGCGTTGTAAAATTTGTGCAAGTTATTGAAACTTGGGAGAGGCATGTTGTGCACGAGAAAACTAAGAAATAATATGCACTGAAATCAAACTGTATACGCTAGACTTTTCAGCCTCAATAAAGAGAATACCTAAACACTAGAGAAATGGTCCTCAACCTTCGTGAAACCATGTCACGGTATTTTTTTTAAGTCAATGCCCTTAGCCGAAGAATTTTCCTCGTAAATCTTTACAGTATTGAAGATTTTATACATGAATTAAATATTGATAAATAAATTCTAGCATAATCATAAGAGTAATAATAGTTTGATTACGTGTGTAGGATTGTAGACAAATATAAAAATATGGAAGACAAAGTGGTAACGTCGTCTCCTTGTAATTAAGTGATCCCGGGTTCGATAACCGGGGAGGCACTGGGGAGATCCGGTTCTGATTAGTATATTTGTGCATAAAATGGACTTAAGAAACGAAAACTCACAACTCAAATATGATATTGGGATTATGATAGTTGTCAACCAGTTTCAGCAGAACATTTCGGTGCTCAGTATAGTTGATACGAGGGCACGGTATTGGGTCGCGTCACGCGGTTGAAAAACAATGCACTAGAGTACTTTACCATGTTGAATAATATATTTTGGACTAAAGTGTCTCCATAAGCTGACTTTTTCAAATAAAAGCAGTCAGGTAAATAGTCAAAACACGGCCTCTTTTCACGATGTTGAAGGCAAATTACAGCCGATATATAATTGCATCAAAGAACTTGATAAGGCGAAATGAACGTTGTGTTTAAATCTTAAAACACTGTTAAAACAGTGTACATATCGATCCTTTATTATATCAACAAATTAGAGGATCAAACATAATGCCGGTTGGGCTCTCTTCTAGAGTCTAAATACAGCTCGTTGGAATGAAGCATGCGCTGCGCATGCGCGAACAACAAACTGAAGCAACACGATGCACGGTATTGAGAAAACGGCACAGTCCGAGAGGCACGTAAGCGACACGCGACACGTGCATCTTGCCGTGTCTCTTCGGTTCGAAAGGTTGCATTGATTACTGAGTGTTGGCTTCCAAGCGACACGTGTTTCGTGTTGCATGACGCGTGTTGCATGTTGCGTGTTTCTTCGGTGTGAATTCTCCCTAAGAGTAATTGCTTATATTTTGTTTGTTATAACAAAAACTCTCCCCCCGGAAATTTTTGGTGGGGGATTTTTGAGGCCAAGATTGTTGGTGGGGGGAAATCCCCCCCATGATTTCGCACCCTGGTCACTAGTCACATCAGTGTGAACATCCCGTGTCGCTTGTCCCATTGGTCTGAAAGTTTCCTTACATTCACGATGGCACTGAGGAAGTTTTGTGGGTTTCTCCTTGCCGTTTCATGCAATCATCATTATCATCATCGCCGCGATTAGTTTAAAGCGGAAGAAAATAGACCAAAAATACAAATGCTTCAGTGTATCTTTAAAACAAATGATGATGATAATAATAATGAACCTAATTCATACACAAAAATTTAGTTAGCAAGAGCATTTCAAGCGTATATTTTGTCCCGTATTATTAATGAAAGTAACGATAACAGGACGTGGTCGACTGTCTAGAATGTTCGTTAATATATTCGCAACCACTGTACGAAATATCATAGCCATTATCACATTCATAGAAATGCTTCATGTAAAAGAACTTGACGTTGCAGCGAAAACTCCATTTACTTCCATTATAAGCATACGAATACCATGCAGCTGTGCCGACACCAGCGCCTCTAGCGGTATCATATTCGAGTGGAACCAGCCAGAGCGCCCAGAACAGTGCCGTTTTCCACACTACGTTATTCAAGGCGCTGTACCCAGAGTACATTCCGGAATTCTGAAAAGAATTGAAATATTTTTTAAAATGTTATTCTTCAAACTTATTTCTCATTAGATGTTGCAAATCGTTTACATAAGTTATTGTACTTTTCTATATTTATCTTAGTACTCCTAGACCCCAAACAAGTATGATAATTACTTTGTAGAACAATATTGACTGGAGGCACGGTTCAAGTAGTATAGTCTGCCTTGAAAATATGTCTGTCTCTTTTTATGTATGATCAACAAACCAATGAAACAATTGTGTTCAATCGAATAAGAATCATGAAATGTCTGATCATTAAAGTTCTTCACCTATGTAAATGTTGAACAATAAGATGGAAGAAAACACAAAGTGCAGCTTCCGTGCAAACGCGCACAGTATGTGGGCGGCAGCTTTTCGAAATAAAATCTTGAATACGTCATTGATAACAAAGGCAACAATTTTCAACCAAATTCAGCTGTTCCGAGAGTGAAGCACCTTCCATTATTTCATATTTATAACGTGAACATCTCTCATAGGTAGGACCACAATTTGTCAAAATTTTGTGTAATGTTCTGAAAATTTTGTACATAGCAGCGGAAAGCACGACGGAGAATTGTCCAGGAAAGGATTTCAATTTAACTGGAATTTTGTGATGCAACATGATGTGTGTGGTTTGTGTTAACTCGGCGGTCAACTGACAACTCACCATTGCAGAATGCGCATTGCGGACTCGACGTCCAGCTTACACTATTGACCTGCAACATGATGGTTTTTGACTGTCCTGCGATTGCTCTTTGAGAACGATACCGCAATACAATTCAGAACAGTGAAAGAAGAATTGTTTCTGTGCTGTTTTTGTGGTGGCTTGCGACTGAATGTTTATTGATCCAGCTGTTTAGCATTGTCGAAAGAACCAGACGTTACATCGTATGTGAAAACAGTTCGCAGTAAATGCTACTTTTGCCATGAGCAAATATGTCAGGCGAATAATTATTTTGCAGATTACTGATATGCTAATTTACATGTAGAATTTTCTGCTTACTGAAGCTTGCGTTGTAGCTGAATTGTTAAGTACGTAATGACAACGTACGGATGCATGTAATACCTTCATTGTAGAGCTATTTTAATGGCATGCGGCAAATACTCAAGTTGAGAAAATCAGTCTGAAGGAAATTATTCTCCATGTTAGACGTGAAAATAATTTAACTCGTGAACGAAACTTCCAAGTATCTATAATACCCACTGTGGTTTTGAACTGAAAGTGTTGTGACAGTTGACTAACTTCACACATATAATGTGGACTGAGAAACCTATTTGTTATCATGGGACGTTTTGTAGGTGTTCAACGACAATGCTAATAAGAGTTATTCATAATTATTTTCATTTGTGTCATTATATTTTACTCCATTGGATTTACGGGTACTGAAAATTGCTCATAGATAGTCAATATGGAATGATTACAATTAGAAGACATCGGTTTCTTAGTTCCTACAATGAAGAATATTATTATTTCATGTGCGTCTTATTGTACCTATTTGATTAACCAACGAGATTATAATAACGAAATAAACATACCTATGATTTCTGTGAATGACTATAAATACATCTTGTTTCAACTTTGATGGAAATACAAGTTTATCTACGATTTTAACTTCATGGTTATTTTAGAGCACTCAAGCAGAAATAGAATTTGCAAGGAGAACATACGTATCTGTCCCTTCACTGAAAATCTTTAATTTCTTTATCGCAGTTTTCCTTAATCCTAAATAACACTCCGAAGGTGTTGACAGTTTCTATAGCTTCGCATCATTGTCCTTCTTTCCATTTATCTTCTTTCATCTGTTCTCCCACTCGAGTCTCAATTTTGCAGTAACCCATCAGGACTTCGTGAAGGCATCAAAAAATAATTCGATCTAACGTCATTCTCTGCACTAATGCTTTCTTAATCAGACCAAAAGTTCGGATGCGTCAGTAGAGTTGGGCAAAGTTACATAAGACGTATTAACCCGGCCGTTAAAGAAGAGTTTATTAAGCAGGAGGAAATCGACGTTCAGAGGAAAAAGTAACAAATCCAACTTAAGATCTTCTGCAACGAAACTTGAGCAAACTTAGTCTTTCCCCCTCAGTTTTCTTTCTTCGGCGAATTCATTTGTATTTTTCGTTCGGCTTCTTTTCCATGTTACGGGCTTAGAGATGCCTAGTTAAGACTCGGGTAATGAGGAGGTTTATTCGTCTTTTTAATGAGCAATAAACAGAGGCTGGAGAACGAATAATGAATGTTCCTTTCAACACAAATTTCTTCAGAGAAACAGTCATCTGATATACAGCTCATGAATTTGTACTCTTAAATATTAGCCGAAGCGCACGTATAGCTTTAATTTTGACGGAAAGTTTACACCCAAATTATGGGATTTACATAAGGATAGATAAATTTTTGCGTGCTTGTCTATTTATAGAATCATTAAGTAACAGGATGCATATTTATTATTGCTATGACAAGTGACACAGATAACCGATTTAATATTTTGTGTTTAACTCGACTTTATGTTCAGATAGACTAATCGGGCCTAAACCTACAGTCTAAAGAGAGATCCGAACTACTATTCAATGTTACTTCACCGGGAATTGATTACAAAGTGACAGCAACATTACTGTTATGTTTACGGCAGCGGAGAGGTTTTCGACTAAATAATACAGTGTGTTCCAAAAAAATTGCTATCATTTCAGATGTAAATAACTCAGTAATTACGTAGTCAAGGTAAAGGAAACTAAATAGGTGTAATGCTCAACTTAATAAGATTTTTGCATAAAAATTGGAATAATATGTGGATGTCACAAATGATTGTTCACAAGTGTTCAATATGCGGACCTCCAAAGCCTGTGACATGGAACACGAATATGTCCCGAACCCGCTCGACTATCTCGTCTGATACTGGTGGACGTCCAGATCGTTTTGCCCTGCACAGAGAACCATCCACCTTGAACTTTTTGTACCATGTCCATATCTGCATTGCAGTTGGTGAATTTTTGGTAAATTCCCTCACAAATGCACGCTGCACAGTCTTGTCGACAGTGTTTGAGCATTCTCTTACAAACAAAATGCATTTTCTTTTCCAGTCATTGGCATGTCTACACCTGTAAAGGCAAAAACTACACAACAAATTTTGAAGTGTCTCTACACATACTGTTAAATTTTCAGATCATTTGCACGAGAATTGGTAACATTATTAGATTACGAAATTATATCAAATTTATTGACACACTCGGTATGTTGTCGACAAAAACTGGAATCGAATCGAATTCACTAAACAGAACTCGGATTTATTTCCACCTGAACAATAGCTGCAGAAGACAGAAGCCATACCGACTAGACAGCCGCGGCTCCTGGAGGATGTACCATGTATATTTTATTCTCTGCCTTGCTCTTATGTGAAGCAGTACAAAAAAGGATTATTTTCAAATGTATTTTTTTAACGTGAATGTTGTTGTATTTTTAATTTACTTGTCCAATGTAGTTTCATACTGTAAGGATAACCATATTTATGTATCGATTAGTCCTATATTTGCTATAAATCCCACCACATTACACACACACACACATATGGGCGCGCGCGTGTGTTTGTGTTCGTGTAGAATATTATAAGACTGACCGAAAAATGTTAATAAACAGGAGAGCCATAAGTACTATTTTCTCCGTGGCGGAGTAGTTAGTACAGCGTTCTACGACACCACGGTTCCCGGATTTGGATCCAGGCCTGGGCATTGGTGCTCTTTGCGAGTGTGTCTTCATCAACTTTATCATATCATAGCTCATCCCCATCCTTGCGATTAGCCAAAAGTGGCAGAAGAGCGACGTAAAATATACCATACCAATTGAATCGTATTTTGCAAGAGTATATCAAAATCCGAACCTTTGTTATATTCGAAAGGAAAGTTGTAATACAGATTTGTTCCCGCTCACCCAGACGCTAGTCTTGGAACTGGAAATTCTGACCTTGTGCCAAGCGGGAGCTCCAGGAGATTGAATGATACTTCCCAAACAGGTATCCTTAGTCCGCTATCAAATCATCCATTAAGTCAAAGCACGAACACTCTCAACGTCACCCGGGACCGTATGAGCTCATAACTAATGCTGGTCTCCCCTCGAACGAGACTGGGCTTGCAATATGGAAAAGTATTAAGACTTTATCCGGGAGAATATTTGCATAGGAAGGGGGAAAACTTCCCCCAAGCGTGTGTTATATCAAAAGACTCAACTTTCAAGCCCGTTAGGTAGGTAGTCAAATTGAGAACAAAGCTGGTCATCTCGAGTGACAAATGAATGGGATCATCCCTGACTTAGGATGTAAGGAGTTGTTTATTGGACAACCACCCTTCCTGAATGTCTGTGGAGAAAAGAATAGCTTGTAGGAGAATGTTGAAGTTGGATGGAAGCGTAGTAGGATTAAGAGTATTGCTATTAGGAGAATAGGGCAAAAGTCGAGAGGTGTTCTAGCTTGCAAATGTTAAAAGCGATATTCATAAATTGAAGGTTTCTTCCAAACTCTAAGTCTTATGCATTATGTATTATTTCAATAACTTCCAACCAGGGTAATTTTACAGGAAAGACAGTAATAGTATTTGGATGGTTTCCATGTTATATTCTATTTGAAATTCCAGTTTTTGAATGATGTTTTTGAATTAGATCCCCCAAGGAAATAGACACAAGACATTTCGTGTGAATATTATTTCCTTACTCGCGTTTCTCTCCTTGAAATATCGTCATGTAACTACGTATGTTACTTATTAAATCAGCATGATGAAAATATTCTGTTTTCCGTGATTTTTTTGCGTATAAGAGCATTCCTTTGTTCTTTTTTTATTTTTTCATCTAACATGGTAAATGCATACATTATTTGAGCATTGGTCCTATGACCTTTTCTGAATAAGTAGCATGTATTTTAATACTCAACTTTTAATATTGATTTTTGAAATGTTGCTGATAATTTTATAACTATCTTGTACATATTTTTTTTTAAAAAATACGTTTTAGTTATTGAATCTTCGTAGTTAATTTTGGGTGGTAACAATGGCTTTACAACATATTTCAAGTAGTGTATGAGTATCCACCAGAATTGATGTTCATTTCCCGTTAAATGGTAGAATGCATTTTATTTAAGATTACGTAAAATTCATCATCATTTGAGGACTAAAAGTGGTAAACGTTGTAAGTGACAAAAGCGAAAGTGTTGGGAAATCGCATCGTTCCGCACATCAGCCCGTAAGAACGTGCACACTAGTGAACCTCTTTACACGCCCTTTGAACTACTTAGAGGGCTACCAGCCACATTTCACGTTTACCACTTTATAAAGCATGGCATATTTCACAGTTTAACTTGCAAAACTGTGTTTGAATTATTGTGGCACTTACAGCGTTTACCAATTTTAGTCTTCATTTAAGAATGAGCGTATTTATAAACAATCATAAATGACTAATAATTTTACAATGTATTTTATATTCTGCAAAAGACTTACGTAGAACATCTTATGTTGATAATAAGCGATGATTATTAACGACAAGGCAATGTTTGCATGGACGTTGACATACTCACGATAGTTGACGCTGCTTCATACTTTATCATGCAAGTTGCATAATTTCTTGACATGCAGTGTCCAGATTATATAATCGGTTGATAACTCCGTACAAGTTTGGATCAGGGTCTTGAAAGGTACAGGAAATGTAAATAAATTCAATTCCTGTCCGGGGGAGAAATTAGGAAGCGTAAATGGGAACTGAACCGCAAAGAACCTTTTTATCTTTAAACTATTTCAATTCGGTCCCGGAACCTTCTTTCCGGATCAATTTATATACGGTCCAAGTTTGGCACTGAAATGAAACAATACGCCACTTGGACCGAAATTAAATTGTACTTGAAATAAGTTCCGATCCTGTTACGGAACCCAATAGAACCCACTGGAATTTAACCACCCTGGTTTGGAAAGCTCTTAATAATAACATTGAAATACACAATCATTTATCAGTGTGTTGAACTTCAGCAGAAAGAAATCTATTCTAAAATCTATATTAGGGGAATGTGCAATCTCGGAAACGGATATTGAAATGTTGTTAGGAGTAAAAATTTTTTTTAAAAAATACTCTCTCCTGTGTATTGAACCGTGTGTGTGTGTGTGTGTGTGTGTGTGTAGAAAGGGGGGTGTAGAACATTCACAATAATGAAGATTTTTTTTCAATCACACTATTTCTCGTTATATACATATAAATTTATATAAATATAAAAACAATTAAGATTATCAGTTGTCATTAGCCGAAATACGAATATCACCCTACTTATTATGTACAGTCACCGGCAGTAACAATTTAGACACCCAGATTCTAATCTAATCTCTTCCCTGCAAGGCGTTATGTGTGCTGCTTAATTGTACGGCGACAAGTGGAATTCAATAGCATATTTACAATGGCAACTTCTACCACCGCCGTAGAGTTAGGCAACACATATATCGGCTTGCAGGGAAACGAGTATTTCAGGATCTAGGTGTCCAATTTTTATTGCCTGTGACTGTACAGGGAAAATGCTGTTGGAAACGCAACAAAAATTAACAGACTTAAAAGACATACATTCGTATAAGACATGAAAATCAATTCTAATTTCACCTTTATTTATCTAGACGTTTCATATAACCTGCACAGTACGTGAGATATGTAGTTCTAAGCTGTTTCACAGTTCTCAATCGACCGAAGATAATCATAAATTATGATGGCAATACATATGTGCGCTGGGATTTGCAATCGTCCAAAGAGCTCCCCAGTTTCGATTGTTGCCTAGCAATCAGGTAGATCAGGGTTCGATTTCCCACAGGATTTGGTTGACCGCATTACAATGTTGATTAGCCACTGCTTAAAATAAATCTCAGTTTATGCTGATCTCTAGGGCGAAACGTCAAACTTACCATTAAAAATATTTGGTTCGTGCTTCTGTTGGAAACTATGATTAAGGTTTGTATTTTTGTTGATGATCGGAAGCATTTAAACACATTCCCTTTGAAATCGTCATGAGCAACTTAAGAGTATAATCATTCATACATTCATTTATCCTTTCGTTCTTTCTGTACCAGTTATCTTACGTCGCTTTTCTACCCCTTGGTTAATCTGAAGGTGATAATAAGTGATGCACTTGATGATGGGACAAACACAATGATACATCCATGGATTGACCAGGGTTCGAAAGTGAAGCCTCCGACTTTGTAATACGTCACACTGATCACTCCTCCGAGGAGGTCAGCAGTTACCTAGCCAGGCATTCATTCATCTGTTTCTATGACAATTATGATTTTTTCATGGCCTCCCGTGCATGTACTTGTATAAATGTCACGATAAGATGTGTTTAGCGAAGCTTGTTTGTGGATTTTCATGTGAAATATCAATAGACTTCATTAGAGCGAACCAGACCTTTGAGATATTCATAGATTAATCAGTGGATTAGTAAAGGATCCATATAGATTAAAGATCCCATTTTTGAACATAGTGCAACGAAAGAGGCTGAGTAAAACATGCATTTCTCGTCTTCCAGATTATGGAAAATGAAACATTTTCTGTAATGAAATCATAATGTACATCATTTAGGTTTCAAACCCCAATTAATATAACACAAGTATTAAACTTTGTTTAAGGACTTCCTTTAGCATAAAGTTATCATTTGAGCTTCTAGAAAAGAGACCTGATATCTAACCTAATAAGCTAATTGCAGCCGAGAAACCGCTGACTTCAACAACTAGAATCATTTCGGAAGCGGCATCTTCTCATCAATGCTGAAGTAAGCAAGTTTCCGAGATTTTTTCCTGCAATTGTTTAAAAAAAACGATATCAAACCAGAACTCCAATCTTGGGACATTTCCTCAGTTCAATTAAAGACAAACAGTAGTCTAAAGGGAACGAAACGGTCAGTGAAACTGTTATTTGCTTCAACTAACGCGAACTGTCCTCTAAGTGAAATTGGTAACTGTGTAAGAGTAAACACATTTCTGCAAAAATGTCTCGTGATCTAATTTAAGGCGATTGAGCGACGTAATTAACTAATTGGAATGATACAAATTACATAGTATACATACACATAGCCCTTACATGGTATTAGCAAGTATATTTTTAATTACGACATAGATGAATGGCATTTTATCTAACGTTTTAATTAACATTATTGTGGGAGAAATTTGAAACACAGTTTGTAAATGTACATTTGATTGGTTGGCATTGAATTTTTATGGGTGACTGAAGCTTCTAAGTCATGTCATGTCTTATAAATTAAAATAAATATCCAATGCGTTGATTAAAATTGTCTTCAGGAGAAGAAATCTTTCTCAAGACTAAAGCTGTATTCCATCCCAGAACCAAAGTCCCCAGTACTTAATATGAAAGCTGAGGCTAGGTAGGGACATGCAGCACACACATGTACAAAAAAACAGGACGGGAATAACGCACAACTCCACAGAGAATTATCATCATCAGGTGTCAGAGCGTCGATAGCCGGCAAGAATACCATTCTCGAAGGTGAAAACCGACTAAGAGTGGTTGAGTGCCTTCCGAAAGTGCAACTTTTACACCCCGCATACCTTCCTATACCAGAAGCCAATAAACCTATGTTCTGATAATATTCATTTAGTAAATAATGATACTTAATTTCCTTCTGTGTGTTTAAGCACTGTCTATATATACTCTGTCCCAGTTATCTCTGGAGCAGGCGAACGAAAACAGGTCTGCGCAAGTAGTGAACACGTAAGAGGGAACGGGATTGCGTGGAAGGGGTGAAAGCGACTGCAGTTATCAGCCTTCGCAGCAGCGTGTGCTGCTTCGCTCTGCCCAATCGATTTCCCCCATCCCCCTTCTCTGCCATTATGCACGGCCTTGCTCCAGAGATTCCGGGACAGAGTATACATTGTAAATTGCAAATTTGGAAATACAATATATTGTCATGTTCGAATCACCATAAAATGGTTCGGAATTGACTCTTTGATCTTATAATGAGAGCAATATCTAAGTAAACTTTCATTTTAAATCATGCTTTAATGCAAATTATATTTTGTTTGCTTCTTCTCTGTCCTGATGGCAATGCTTTCCTTTACGGTCAAGGAAGAATAGCGAAAAACGTGAAGGCTTTCAATTAGAATCCAGCGCTTTGAGACAAGGAATCAGATTAATTTTCCCCTAATGATATCAGGCACATAATCCCATCGTTATTTATCTGCGTGTATATTAATTAATTAAGAAGTGTCTGTATCTGTCCGGGAAACAGGAAATTAATTTACGCTGAGCTTCCTGCCACGAACCCTGACAAGGGCCAGCGATTTCATCCCTGGAATAAATCCATCACGGCTGTTTGTCTGTCTATCCACGTTCATTGGAAAATTCTAATGAATGCCTCTATTAGCCAGGCGAAACTAGCTTTCCTGAACACAATTGGTGTTATGTGCGAACGATGACGACGTGAACACATTGTAGATTGGGAGCTGTTTACTGTTCACTTGTCGGATGCGCAAATAATTAGAGCCTTGTTGTTCTGTGGCAAATGTTATCGTCCATGGCAGCTTTCCGCAATGCAACGCTGACCTTTTCCTCCCTGTCGATTGCGGTTACCTGTCCACGTGATAACCTCGTTGTCTCATCCACCGGATCATTCAAGATCGACGTCGTCAGGTATTCAAAAAGCCTACCCTCGCTTCATGCATTTACATGACTGTAAACCCCCATTACGTAACGTGAATGGAAAACGTGATTTACGGAAGTTATGTAAGTTTACCTGAACACCTTGCGGCATGCGTGCTCCGGAAGTTGCCGCATAACTGTAGGAAATAAAGATTTCCAATTATGATTTTGTAAGAGGTGCTTACGTTCAATCTTTGATGACACTCTTCTTTATTTTAAAATCTAACAATGAAAAGTATGTTGTGAACGAGAGTGTGTTCTACAACAACAATAATAATAATAATAATAATAAGGTAAAGGTAAAGTTCCCCGTGCAGATAGCACCGTGTCATGAAGGCACATTTAACGGATGTTGGAGTAAGACCCCACACATTCTCGATCTCGGCCAGTTTGGATATGATGTGATCAGCACCACGCTCCGGCCGCCCTCCGTTCCAGGTACCCATTGATTTGAGACTGGGTGAGCCCCAGAGTCGATTTATGCGGGGAAAAAGCCGGAAAAATTCCGATCTTAGACCACCCACCCCAGTAATCGAACCCGTGTCTCCCGCGTGGAAGTCAGACACCCTACCAAATAGACCACCGCGACTTCAATAATAATAATAATAATAATAATAAATCGTCTTTTTCAGGGGGGGCTTTTTTCGGCCTCGAGGGCCGCTTGGCATGTTTTAAACAAAGTGTTTAAAACAACTTGTTTTAAACATTTAAAACATTTGCCCATGTTTATTTCACAAGTGTTTAAGACACTTTTATAATTTAATAGAACATGGATGAAACAGTTTTGTTCGGCACTTCACATATGTATTTTGTTACATACACAATATAATGTAATATTTCGGAAAACAGAGTAGTTACAACGAAGTTGAATGATGCTTGACAACTGTGGAATAGTCGAACCTTCTTGAACAGCATTCATGCGAGACTTACAAGTAGCCTAATACAAATAGATATTTTAAGAAGTAGTCAAGTATTTACTTTACAACTATAAACAGCAGTATTCCCTTGTAGGAATAATTAGCAGATTCTTTATCAACCATTATAATTAGGAAATAGCCCTCTTGGCATTATGTTTGAAACGTTTTATTTGATTAAAATATGTTCCTTTTGCTCTAGATTAAAACACTGTTTAAAACATGTTTAAAATATAAAAAAACTGTTGGTTTTGTTTCTTTAAAACAAAAGCCAACCCTGCTTACAGCAGAGCCTTGTCTGGTAGATTATTTTAATGCAAAGATGGGATATAAGAATATGCATTGAAAATATAAAGAAAATGATTACATGCAAGCTTAATGTATGTGGATTGGTTATAAAAATATAATTGAAAAAAGAAGAAAAAAGGATTACATTTAAACCACTGTACATATCTAATATTCTTCGCGTTCATCTTTAGTACATGTAGAGTGGAGTCCTCAAAATCGGATCACTTTCAAATGAAACACACATAAAATCGAAAGTAGTCATTTTTTTCGACACAAACTGAGCATCTGACAGGTACATCATTGCTACATATGTTCCCGAAATGTTGTTTTTTACATTTGCATATTAATAAAGTTACATATTGAAAACTAAAGGAACTATAATTTTTTTTTGTAAAAATGTCCTGCGAACCGGATCACGTGTCCTTGAAAGCTGATCATAGGGTAGTAGCTGAAATATAATTGCAGTAACAAACATATTTGTCCAAAATTTCACTAACACCTTTCACTACACAAAACACTTCTATACACATGACACTTCCCACAAATGAATGTATTCTTACCTTGTGCTCCAACACATTGTTCATGGTATGTACTACCACCCTGAGCACCACATGCAAGATATCCAATCGCCGATAAAACTATAATTTACATCTGAGTATAACCGCTCACAAAATCCACACTTGTCGTTACCTTGATTTTCCTCTAACAATTCGTCATCAGAACTGGTGGAGCTATCAGTTGAAGAAATGCCGTCTCTCATTTTCTATAATGTGATGTTCTGTCGCCGCTTAGTTTTTAGCAGAACTTCTAGCCTTTTAGTTGCTGCTGCAAGGTCTCGTAATTCTCTCACATTATTGGGCGATGTGACATGGGCGTCTTTCTTCTCTTGTTGTTTTCTCTTTCGTACTGGTGTTGTTTTTTGTGTGTGGGGGGGTGGGGGGTGGGGGGGTGTTCGTGTTATATATCCGTGTTTTCCTGTTTTCTAACATCTAATCATACATTCTGTTTACATACTGTGCTATTTTGTGGTGATCCGATTTGCACTACTTTTTATGATTCGATTTAAAGGATTAGTATACGAACTGCAAAGTACCACCTACACGAGCAGCAGCAACAGTGACCATGAAAATGTCAATGACATCGTATTTTTGTAGTATTCCTTCCATTTATAACACACAACATCAACACCTATTACAACAATGCCTACTTTAAGAGCTTAACCAAGTACTGAAGAAATATTTCACAGCAGTAAACACACACAATGGCTCATGTCAACGGTATGTTTCGAATCGCTTTGTCACTATGAATACAGGGTAAACACTGTACCCGTCCGCTACTGTCTGCACGAGCCATGGGGTCACTCAGTGAGAATAGTAAAATACATCACAACGCCTTATGTTCAGCGCTGGAGACAGTAAACCTTAGGGCGATTCCGATTTTGAGGTCTCCACTCTATGACTTAGTGAGCTGAAATAATGAATAAAATAGTAACAATAATAATGTGAAATAAAATATTGAAATAAAATAATTTATGGCTATAAGACTACGTATGCACACGGTTGCTCGTTGTTACAATGGGTATATTTATGACTGAAAAGTTGCTTGTGATCAAGTGCTTTGCCTTGATAGTAGATAACGTTTAAGTTTTTTTAAAATAGCTTATGACATTGGGTGCATGTTAGAGAGGTTGAAAGGGACTTGAGTAATGTAATAAAAAATGTATTGCAAAATTGTAGATGCTAAGGGGCACAGAAACAGGCGGAAAGGGGTCAAATTAATGAATTGATGTGAATGGCTCACCTGTTACAATCGTGAATGATGATAATGTCAGTGATTCAAATTCAGAACACACTACTATCACATATGTACGTACATCCTCGTTAGAAGCGAGGTCATTTCCCAGCTGGTATGAATATCAATTTGCCGAATGTTAAGGCCTTTTTGAGTGTATGACCAACCAGTGACCACGAGAGAGATGGCGATTTTTCTGTAATAAATGTTGGTCATATATATGTGAGCAAAATCTTTTTGACTCTTGGACGTGAAATAAGGAAGTCTGATTTACAATACTACTCACTGTATCCGGGGGGCACGCTATATTCCATAACATAAGCAGATGCGAGGACTTTGTACCCCAGCCGTTATTCGTTTACAAATTGGCCTATTTTATTTTTATAATTGAATTATTTAGACATCTTCTTACACACTTTATTTGTGTTTTTGAGTTTACAAATGAACATATTTTTTAAAATTTATTTTCACTCATATAATAATAAGTTGTTGTTCAAACAAATGAAATCATGAAAAGATAAAAATGTTAAATATAAATCAAAGTTTTATTGCTACAAAAGTGATCGGCGATAAAATTAATAATATATACAAAAGAACAAAATACATTAAAATTTTACTTACTTGAGAAGTAAGTATAGTATTCAAATGGAAAGTTTTAGTTACGTGAGAAGGAGCGCGGGGAAATTCAGTTACCCCAATAATGCGAACAAATGGAAGCGCGCCACTGCCATGTAGACAGAAGGAAAACAGAAGAAGGGCGCCTCTTTAAAGGACAGTAATGTTCGAAAACGGCTTAGCTAGTTATTGTTTCATTATTATATAGATATTCTTGATTAAATATATATATATATATATATATATATATATATATATATATATATATATATATATATATATATTTCACTTCAGGGACGCGCTTTAAACCTCCTTGTTGAACCCATCCAGGCAATTTCATGTCGCCATGTTCTCCAGTCTCTCTGTTTTCAATCTTTTCAGTTCAATCTAATCATAGCGCCATGCATCATCTCTCTTGGAGTCGAAATTCTCCCAGCCCGTGCCACCAATCCTGCGCAATGTTTTGTTTAAAAATAACAAAAGACTTGAAAAACGATACATAAGCACAGGAGCACAAAGGACTGGCTTGGACAAACACCAAAATGCTCTTTCACATTTTACGCTAACAATAATAAAATTCAGTTGATCGCTGAATTCATAACTAGAGAAACCATGTCCAATAACCGAGCCAATCCTAAACAAACTGAAAGGGCCGCACCAGAGAGGTTCGACACTATGTTCCACAATCGCAACCGCCCACAGAATTTACATGGAAATGGATGCCATGTTGAAAGAATCGAGCTACTTTGCGACTTCTCCCAAGTCATGAATACAGAAGACTTCTTTGTCTTCCCTTCAAATTCTTTGGAGGAGAGACAAGAAAACGCCATTTTCTTTCGTCCCTCCTGAAAGAAAAACCTTGCTGAGGGTACCCAAATGTAGCTTTGTTTGAGGCATATGGAATATGAGCTCGAAAAAATTGCTCTTTTGTTCGTTGCGACTTTATACGACCATAAAGCTTATCGATGAAATTAAATGGAAGCGTGCTGATGCTCTTAATCTTAGAAATGGAGGTTTCGAAAAAAATCGAGAGTAAGGGAAAGAAAATGTATACCACACTTCTCTCTGATAGTACACTTGTAACACTAACGATACCAAAATGCAAGATATTAAAAAAGCCAATTGAATCAACTTTATGAGCTTGAACAAAACAGTTATAATTAAATATTAATTATTATATCAATTATAATTAAAAATTCAATAACGTATTGGCGCCAATTAGGCAATTTTTATAAAGTTAAAAGAATGTCTGCAAGTATTTCTACGGTTTTCACCACTAAATATACATTTGTATTGGCAGAAGTACTTGATATATATATATATATATATATATATATATATATATATATATTACATTTTTACGAGTGGGGACGCCCAGACTACATTTTTGGCATTTAAGTAACTATTGTACTGATAGTTAATCAGCATTTTCTTAGTTTCTTACAATGAATTATGAAACTAAACACTGTTGATTAAACATAACTGCCTTTAAAATACTTTCCAAGGTATATAGCTAGAAGTGAAACAATTTTGTGTCACGGGTGGGAAAGATAAAATACTGTATCTGTGAATTTTCGAATTATGAAAAATACGTAAATTATTTATCACAAAGAGAGAAGATAATTGACATTTTAATATTCTAGTGGCGTTGAAGGGGAAATGTAACATTTAAAGGAGAAATAAATTGTTTTTCTGGCGTCACGGGTAGGGCACAATACAATACAGCGTAAATCAAAAAGTTGAAATAAAAGAAAAACATGCAAAGTAGCATCTACCTTCTCACTTAATTATGTATAATACTTGAATTTTTATCCAAATTACAATTTTAGATTGTTGACTCACAAGATAGTTACATTATTTCATTAGAATGCCTCATATTTAATATATATATATATATAATATGTAATATGTAACATGCATATATGTGATATTTTCCAGTATCCAATGGAATATTTCCCTCACGACGTGCATATGGATAAAGCTGGAATAATTGATAATCACATACTTACTTCTTAAGATATTAAATCTTACTTCAAGACATTTACATTAACCATTAATGGATATTAAGATTTTGTTGTAATAAAACTGTTTTCAAGCCAATCCTAAGTGAATTCTTGTCCATGCCACTTACAGGCCTAAATGAACTTCTAATCAAGCGAGTGCTGGAACTGTGCCGAGGAAAGAAAAGGCGGTTAAAGCTTTACAAGGACCTAATCAACTTTCTGAGCCAAGGTTGGCCACATGCCTATCAATCTTATTAGGTCATGGGTTCTTTTCCGTGTAGTAGTAAGCAGAACCTTACAGCTTAATCTGGGTGCAATCTCGCCACAAAAGATTGAAATCGAAGTCTGTTCATCAGGATTGTTTTTAAATTGGCTCACCGATTGGAAAATGTTCAACTGTTTTTCCATTCAAACACAAACTGAATCCCTTATGTAGCAAACAAAGCTGAGCTTTCAATTTTTGGAAGATTGCCTCAGTCTAGAAAGTCTTTAGAAGTTGATGGGTAAAACATCACGAAGTAGTATTCGTTCTTACAAAATAAATATCGGGAGTCATCCGATATTGTTGCAGTTAATGCAGTCGTCTTGTTTCTAATGTTTCTGGGTTCGATTTTCAATGCAAACACATGACAGGGTCGGCTCTCAATTTGAACTGCGTAGGTTCTATGGTCATAAAGTGAACTTAAACACTTTGTCTAAGATTTGATATTCTTGTTATTTAGCTTCGTTTTTCTGCAATTTGTGGCCTAACGCTACGACGAGGATTAGTGTTAACATAATGAAATCGATAAAGGAACACCCATGTCCAGGCCGGGAATCGAATCCAGGACTACAAGTGTAGTAGCGTGCTGTGCTAAACACTCCGCCACGGCGGTCGGCACACATTGCCTAAGTACACTGTCAAATTTGCACTGTTACATTTTGAAATTAAAAAAAAGAAACCAAGCGTAATTAACCCGAATGTGTTTTTTTTTTAGAAAAACTTTAGCTTCTACTGGGATTCAAATATTAGGCATATGCAAGGATAAAACATTAGACAATAGAACACACATACACACGCACATATAAGCCTACCCGATGATGTAATGGCAACGTCGTATCGTTGTAAACAATGAGTCCCGGTTTAGATACCAGATAAAGGCGGCTGAAGTGTGATGTTGATCACATCGCCTTTAAAAATGACCGAGGTCGAGAATATCTGGGGCTACATCCCCTTGTGTACCTTCATGGTACGGTGCAGTGCATAGGCGTAGCTAGAACTTTATATTTGGGTGTGCACAAAGAAGAAAAAACGAGATCTTTTACCTTTTTAATAGCATATTTTGTAACACAATCACTTGGCTCTTTAACTGCACTGATGTTTGTAAAGGAATATAAATTCACTAAATGACAGTGTTTAAAATTTCTGAATATATGTAGTAGAAAAAATCAAATTGAATAGAAATTACACACACACAAAATGTTCATAAATGTTACAAACAAATACATCAAAATACACATCATCTATAACAAGAGACGTCTGTCAAAAGGTACAATGTTCTTAAACTCATCAATAACTTCATTTACATCAATAAACTAAGCTTCTTCCTGTTCCACAAATAGCAAGAGCAGGGCATCCAATCTATCCTGCTTCTGAATTGCTCTTAATTTAGTTTTAACTTGGGTAAGCTTGGAGAAAGCTCTCTCACACGTGCAGCTTGTGACAGGTATAGATGAAAGGAGCTGCAGTACAGAGTAGAATGCAGTAAATAGCTTCTTTCTCCAATGACATCAAAAAATAGAAAAACTACAGACACTCGTTTCATCAGCGATAATGCACACGTTTGTACCAAGTAATGACATTTTCAACTTCTTACAAACTGCCGCTTATTTTCTCTCTTATTGAAATATCCGTCTTTAATTCTCTTTGATAAAGCAGCCCATTAGGGTGTGCCTAGGCACACCCGGCACACCCAGTAGCTACGCCTATGGTGCAGTTTGCACAGGGACCTTTACCTATCTTTACCATTTTGTATAATGATTGATTGATTGAGTTGGTGTTTTAAGTCCACTTTATGCACAGTAAGGCTAATTAGGACTGGACCTACAGTTTAAAGTGGGATCCGAACCACTATGTGCCTCCACCGGGAATCAAACCCGGGACTCCTTGATTACAAGGCGACGACGCAACCACTGCGCCATCGGGGAGACCCTTTTGTTTTGATTGATTGATGATTTGATTTGATTGATTTAGTTTATTTTACTTTGCGTTTTGTGTCTCTTGGCTAATTTGCGAAGATGGGATGAGTGATGAAATGATGAAATTGATGAATGGACATTCACAAACAACCAAGCACGACCGGGATTCGAACCCGGGACCCTTGGCGTCGCAGCGCGATGTGCTAACCACTCGGCCACAGGGTCGGGCGGAGACCCTTTTGTATAATGCATACACGTTTCAATTCACTCCGCAATTGCCACATTAAGAAATACGTAGAACATTCCATTCCCATATTTTCTCCAAATTATTAATAAAAATCGCAATAACAGGACTGTTTAGAATGTCCTTTAGTACCTTCGTGACCAATGTACCAAATATCAAGGCAATTGTCGTTTAGAAAACTTTGCATAAACATTTTGGAAATAAAAGAACCCAGACGTTGCAACTAAAACTACATTTAATTCCATTCAAGGCAGATGAACTCTGCATACTACTAACGACACCAGCACCTCTAGCGGATTTTATCATGAAGTGGAACCGCCAGAGTGCAAAAGCTTACCGTTTTCCACATTACTCTCCTCGTGGACGCTCTAACAAAGCTAAACTGGAACGTTTAAATTCGTTAAAAATGTTCCAGTTCTTGAAATTATTGGTAGCAATAATTTATTTCTGAATTTAGAGCTTATAGATGTTTTTAACGTATTTTAAACACGTACGATTACTTCCTCCTTAAATTTTAAAACTTCTACTCTTTTCTGTATAACATATATGTTTTTCAAAATATTTATAATGAATTAATTGGGTTTTAAGCTTTATTTAAATATGGAATGGTTGGGTTTTTCTCTCTTTAACTATCACCCAATTTCATTTATTGTAGAGCGGGGCTAATCCGCCCATTCCAAATATAAGACATTATAAAAGAAATAAAACAATGAGTTATTATAAAGATCAATAATCAAAACACACCTTATTATTCCCTTCAAGCATACAAATACTAATTTTAAAAATATCTTACTAAATACAGCTTTGTTTAAACAAAACATAAAGTGATGCAAAAATTGAAAATCGCAAAATGAGCGAGGCTATTACGCCCGGTACATGGGGCTATTTCGCTCAAAATGTTTCATGATTTGTATTACAAACATTTGCCACAAATGAAGTTGTTCCTGCCAACAGCATCAACACACATCTCGTGAAACCATGTTCCACATTTTTTACACTTTATCCAGTCACCCTTTGATGTTGATTTCGTAGAATAATACATCTCGTAGAATAATACATCACTCCACAGAATCCGCATGGTGCATCTTCCTCGTCAACGTCTTCGAGTTGGATTGGCAGTACCTCGTCACTTGACTCACTATTCCCTCGACGCTGTTTAGTAGGCCTAATAGGCAATCCGGACTCGTCCACATTGAAAATGAATTCTGGTTTGTCGTTAATATTCAGTTCCATGCATAAATTCTCGTCATTTCCTTGTAATCAAGGGGTCCCGGATTCGATACACGGTGGAGGCACAAGTGGTTCGGATCCCAATTTAAACTGTAGGTCCAGTCCCGATTAGCCTTGCAGTGCATAAAGTGGACTTAAAACAGTAACTCAAACCAAACCATGCATAAATTCTGGTAAAGAGCAAAGTATTTTTCCACCGCCTTTTATTAATTTCCTCGGCTCTTGCTTTAGAGAGACCCTCGGTTTTTCTGAGCGAGATGTCACTATTTATCTTCATAAAACCTGTAAACCAATCCTTGCCAGCATATTTTGATTCACTACTCCAAGGATGGTTTATATTCTTCATAGTGGCATATACATATGCTGCCCTTCGTCTCTGGTCCGCTGTGCACCCAAAACCACTTGCAGCCAAGTTCTTTAACCTGGAAACAAAATCCTTCTCTTCCTCCAAACTGAAAACTGTGCGTGATGTAGACACTACTTTTTTTTCCTAATGCTTTCTGACGTTTATGTAAATGAACACGATCCTTCAGTGTTGAATAAAGCACTCTGAAAAGACCTGCTGCTCCTCTCATACTTACATGACCATTTAGTACACTGGAAATGGCTCGATTCATATCTTCCTCCGTCCATTTTTTACGTTTGTACGTCCGTACCATCTGAAATGCAAGACCGAAACACTATGTTTAGTTATATGAAGTAATAAAATTATTAATATCAAAAAACTTTGTCTTTGCATATGGGCAGAAATAGACCCTCTTTTCGCGAAAGGAATAGCCCCAAATACAGATATTTGTAATCGCGCGCCGTGTGAGGACTGTGGATAAAGAAACGCGCCATCTCTTGTGCATGCATATACACTAACGTACATTTTACCAAGATAATGATTTTCACGGGAATATATCAATATTTGCAGATGCTAGCTTCTAAGTTATAAGCAGCATATTTTTATGAAGGGTAGCAACACAATGAACATCACGTACCTCACCAATATATTCTCCTCGTTTTCTTGAAACAGGAATCGGATAGCCGGAACCAAACAATGGATGTAGTCGCACATGCACCAAGCTTCCGACTGAAAACGGGGCGAGGTCTCCGCTGCGCATAGCGTTTGCACAGTAACACTGTCCTCTTATTTCGGACGGAAAAGCCCCGTGGGCGGAGTAGCCCCGCTCTACCCTACTCTTCTCTTTCTCGCTCTCTCTCTCTCACTCACTAAGGCCCAAACACCAGGTGTGCTCACAGGGGGGGGGGGGGATTATGGCGCAGGTTGCTCCATCGAGAATTTATGGGGGGATTTTTTCCTTCAAATAATATAAAATTCAACATTTATATCTTTTTCCAAAATATATGTAAAAAAATTACACCTTAAATGCACCATATTTAATCCATTAGATGAAGAAAATATAGTGTTTAAGGGTATTATCGAAGGGTGGGGGGAGAAATATCCAACTCTTACATATTAGGCCTTAATTGACACGTGGGTTTCTAGGGGGAATTCTCAATTAAACGTTGGGGGGGGGGGACAGTATCCAAGTCTAGGTTTTGGATTATGGCGGGTATTTTAGTTAGTGGTTGATTGAGAATTAAATTGATGGAGGTATCCAATTCTTGTGTATTACTTATTGTCTTAGACTGTTGCGGAAATTCTGGTGTAGAGACTGAGAAATTGAGAATTATTTTTTTGGAGGAGGTTCACTCTTCAATATCAACAGTAAGTCTAAAATTGTCATGGAAATTTAGGTGGTAGGATTGAGTATTAAATTTAAAGGGGGGAGATAGAAAGCTCTTGATAAAGTGTTAAATATTAGGTTCGCAAGGGATTTATGTAGTGGAGAGAGAGTTGGAACATTATATTTGGAGACTGTATTTAGCGATATGGTATCCATACATTTTCGACCCCGAACGTGCCAAAGGAGAAGCTGGAATAGACTAAATATCTCGGGATCTTAAGAAAGTACTGACTCCCCATCAAATTAATATTCTTGAAAGTCTGCAAAGAAATGGATCTAAAAAATTTTCTTGCTCGCTTCGCTCGCAATAATGTGTTGGCAGGGTGCGTGTCTGGCGCTTTAGTGAGGTGAATGTGAAGTTTTTATACTATAGCTGCATTACAAGACAAGTGATATTCTCGATTATGATGAACGATTTTAGGGGTGGTCTTGAGTGATGGCAGCCTTGTTTAGGGAGGAGGGGCAGATCAATTATAGTGTTCAGTAAAGCTAAGAAAAAATTGCTTCAAATACTCGTACTTTGTGGGTATGGCGATATAGTTTCAGGGCGCGAGTGATATGATTTGAGGGGGGACGCATGACATGATTTTGGGCGGGATGGGCACCCCTGCCAAAGACAAACACACACCACATACAAACACACTTCATTATGTAACGATACAAACAGAAGATATGACAGTTGTGATGAGGCTTTCTCATTTATTTTTTGAGCTATTCGCCATTTCGTTTATTACTTTCACTTGAGTAGAAATAAAAGAGTGACTCGTGAAATATTTAGGAACTGAGAAAAAAAACAAAATCATGAAAAAAACGAAATAATGGTAGTTGAATTCCTTAACAAATTTCAACAGTTTGAAGATGTGCGAACAATAAGTAAATATATTGTATTATTGTATTATGTTCTTCTGTATTAAAGTATTTAGGCCGATTTATATTTGACCAAATCTGCGCCCGATTAGTAAAGATAAAATGTTGACAATAATACCTGCAAACACAGAAACGAATCACCCATAACCAAAAATTGCATGAGTTTTAGTTTATTATTATACTTTGCGTATTTTTCCACAACCCGTTTATGCTTTTCACTGGATAAATACCATCAGGGTGGTCCAAAAAGGACTTTACAACTTTGTAAATGCATAAAAATTTATTAGGAGACGTTACAGAACTAGTTGTGGTGTCATTTTGTAAGGAAATGCATCAAGTTTGACTAGCGTTGTGAAATAGTACGGTATTCCAGCACCGCAAGCACCAGAGACAGTTCCATTAAAAATGGCTGCTTTCCCAGGGTGAAGTCGCTGTGTGTTTTGGTTTGAAAGCCGCACCCACTTCCAACAAGATGGCGCACTACTTCACTATCCCACAGAAGTCCAGGATATTCTCAATAACCGATTTCCAGGTCGATGGATAGGTCGTGGAGGGCCAGTTGAATGGCTACCTCGTTCAACTGATCTGACACCCCTCGTTTTTTACTTATGAGGTTTCATTAAAGATCTAGTGCATGTTCAACCCTCAGCGGCTAATCTAGCTGATCTCAGAGCACGAATCTACCCCGCAGTCGAAGAAGTGACGCCTGATATGCTGCTGCGGGATTGGAAAGAAATTGACTTCAAATGGGATGTTTGCCGTATTACCAATGGGAGCCACATTGAACCGAAATAGTTTTTCTTTTTTTAGCTAAAACTTAAATGTATTTCCTTACAAAAACACACCACAATCAGTTCTGTAACTTTTCCGAATAAATTTTTACACACTTAAAAAAGTTGTAAAGTCCTTTTTGCACCACCCTGTAATTGTATAGACAAAGAAGGGACATTATTTGTTAATGTGTTGAACTTTCTGTAATAGCATCTGTTAAATACGACAACAGGGAGAAGCATTTATCGAGATTTCAATATGTTCTTGTTTGATGTTAATTAATTTTGAGCTATAATGTTCAACATAGTGGAACATTGTGACTCATATTTTATAGTGTTGTATTCAATTATAAAGAGAGCGGCGGTAGCTCAGTCGTTTGTCGACCTCCGTGGCGGAGTGGTTAGCACAGCGCGCTACAACGCCAGGGGTTCCGGGTTCGAGTCCCGGGTAAGGCATGGGCATTTGTGTTTGTCATGAGAAAAATCGAGAAAATAGTCCAATTGATATGAGTGAAAGTCGTTTGAATGATGGGGAATACTTCCGCATAGAGGTATTCCAATAAAAAAAAGCCGTTTGGGCGTCTGACTACCATGCTAGAGACCCGGGTTCGATCCCGGCGGGGGAGAATTGGGATTTTTTCCACCTGTTCAAGCTGCTCCGGTGCCCACCTAGCGTCGTATAAAGTAGGGGGTGGGATAAAGGCGGGCAGGGGCGTGGTGCTGATCACATCACCCCCATTTTAGGCCGTGATCAAGAAAGTGTGGGGCCCTAACCCCACACCCCCTATACGCCTTCATGGCATGGTGCATAACACAGGGGAGCACTTCACCTTTTTACTCAATTATAAAATGTTATATACACATCAGGCGATATGTAGTATGGTATTCTAGTATAAAATTATATATCTTTCATAATAACAGTTTATAATTGAAATTCGTACCTTCAAGCCACCTCCGTGGCGGAGTGGTTAGCACATCGTGCTACGACACCAGGGGTTCCATGTTCGAATCCCGGCCTGGGAATGGCTGTTTGTGAGTGTTCATTCATCAATTTCAACATGCCATCACTCATCCCCATCTTCGCAATTTGCCAAAAATGGAAGAAAAGCGAAGTAAAATAAACGGAATCAATCAAAATAAATCAATCAATCTTACCTTCAACTTGATATCCTCGTTTATCTGTTTGGGTACGAGCAATAATTATGAACAATATCTATGCTAGAATTCATGGTAAGATTCGCAAATAATATAATTCTTTTAAAATTTTACTTATTTCTGATAAGTTTTGTACCTTTCAACATTGTTCGTATTACAGAGATGAATGATGATGTTTTGTACTAAATTAAAATAAAGAACACTGAGAGATTCATTCCTGAGTTCAATACGCGGATATCACAGAGCTTTATGGAACCTAGTAAAAATACTAGAATTTAGCGTAGAGTTCTACTTTCACAGTCTTGGGTTCGAATCGTGTGCTTTTGTTTGTTGTGTCATCTTCTCATTGCAATGTTCATCCTTCCCAATCGTTGCGGCGAACTTGTTAACGTCTTATCGAGATACGTAAAAAACGATTTTGCACGATTTGCAAGATTTGTTCGATATTCTTATTCTGAGTCTGTCTTTGACGTCACGATGATCAAGGAGAGTTAAAATGGTAGACTTTACAACATGAAATAAAACTGGATAATTTGCGTAGCGGTCAGTGTATGGAATTTGCTCTTTGAACATTGGAATGGAATGTGGTTCCGCCAATCAACTTTCTGGTCAAAAATTACGACCGGTTTTTAAATGGTTCTGGAGTGCCGAACCTTCACGTTATTAACGGCAATTGAGGAACCATGTGGCTAATCTCGGTTTCATTCAATACAATGCCAGTGCTAATCAATGTAAAGCAACGATTACTTGTTAATTACAAGGTAATGGCGATCACACCAGTTATAAATAGTTGTAGGGTGGCGGTTTAAACAATAAATGCTTGCTTTCCATTATTTGCGTAATTTAAAATCATGATTTGAGTACAGCCACTGTACCAGAGAGCTGCACATGTTTGTCAATTATTGAAAATAGAAATGGAAAAATGTATAAGGCTGATATAACGGTTATAATGAAATTTATAAAAAAGGAATTTACTATGGCGCACGAACGCGCACACACAAGCAGGCACGTACGCATATATATATTATTGTATATATTCCTTTGTCTATATAGCCGTGAAAAACCTTATCAGATATAAAAAAATAATACATGAGGAAATTATGAAATTAGTAGTGTCTTGAATGATTGAATTAGATTATTTTACGTCGCTTTTCTGACACTTTTGGCTAATTGCGACAACGTTGATGAGTGACGATATGATGAAATTGATGAAGGGACACTCACAAAGAACATCAATGCACAGGCCGAGATTCCAATCCGAAATTAGTAGAGGAGACCGGGGTGAGTTGAGCATGTTTTTATGTTTAAATTTCTGCAGCTCTTAAAAATTACTATCTACTATTGATGAAACGTTACGAGCAATACCTGTAGTTTCCTTGACCACTATGAATTTTTATTACACCATGATGCTAAAACTTGTGAAGTTATTGCTTGTTTCTCGAAGCGTGTCAGTATTGTCAATTCACCCCGTATATGGGGTGAGTTGACTATATGTGCGGGGTCAGTTGACAATATGTGTCTACCCCATACATGGCTTGAAATATTTTATTTCCAACATTATACTGCCTTAAAAATTACGGATTACAAAAATGTTTTTAGAAGAACACTATAACATGAGACATAAATGTTCCAAACTTTTAAAAAATAGTCTACAAAAGTGTTTACTGAATTTTTTACCCAGTGTTTATTTTTATTGTTATATCACAAATACAAATGCAATATACTGTCTTATAATCCTAATCTAATATATATTATTACAAACAATGTGTCTATATATTAAGATGTTTCTGATGAAAAATTAATTGAAGAACAATTTTCTCAATAGGCCTACAGTATTGTCAACTAGCCCCTTCCTAACTAACTAACTAACTAACTCTCTAGCCTTCTTAAACCCGAAGGTTCATGGCTGCAGCAACACAGGCCTTCCATCTTTCCCTATCTTGAGCAAGTTCTATATATTCTTTTCCATCCCTACCGATTTCCCTTAGGTCCATCTCAACGTTGTCCCTCCATCTTCGTCTTGGCCTTCCTACAGGTCTCTTACCATCAGGTTTCCCAACAAGAATCCTGTAAACTCCTCTTTCCTCTCCCATTCGTGCCACATGGCCTGCCCACCTAAGTCTTCTTGATTTAATTATTCTAATAATATCTGGACATGAATACAAATTATGTAGTTCTAAATTATGTAACCTTCTCCACTCACCTGTCTCCTCATCCCTTTTAGGTCCAAAGATTTTCCTAAGGATATTATTTTCAAATACTCTCAATTTATGTTCCTCTTTCACTGTAAGGGACCAAGTTTCACATCTATATAATACTACAGGCAAAATTACTGTTTTGTATATTTTAACTTTTAGTTTCTTAGATATTAAACGAGAAGACAAAAGTTTATGAAGAGAGAAGTACGAGTAACATGCATTTCCTGAATTAAGCCTACTTTTTATTTACTCTTTAATATAATTTTCACTTGTTAATATTACTCCCAAGTATTTGAATTTGGAAACTGGTTCAAACGAGTTGTTATCAATAATTAGATTTTGATTATTACCTAACACTTGGTTTCGGCCTGTAAGCATATATTTAGTTTTCTCTTTGTTAACTTCCAAACCTATCTCTATAGCAGTTTTGAAAAATATTTTAGCATTATTCTTAATTGTATTCACATCATCCCCCAGTAAGTCTACATCATCTGCATATGCTAACAACTGAGTCACACCATTTAATTTTAGTCCTTCGTTAGTTTCTTTTACTTTCCTAACAGCATATTCTAAGGCAAAATTAAAGAGCAATGGATATAATGCATCTCCTTGTTTTAACCCATCATGAATTGTAAATTTGTCAGACATATTAATACCCACACGAATTTTACTTTCTGTTTCACTGCTGCATATTTTTATTATACTAACAAGCTTCTTAGGTATTCCAAACTCTACTAATATATTATATAATTTATCTCTTTTGACAAAATCATATGCTTTTTTGAAATCAATGAATAGCTGATGGACATTTTGATTATATTCCCACTTTTTTCAAGTGTCTGTCTGATGTGTGAAAAATTTGATCTGTAGTTGATCTGTTACGTTTAAATCCACATTGATAAACACCTATAATTTCATTAGCATATGGGGTTAGTCTTGTTAAAAGAATGTTAGATAATATTTTATATGTTGTTGAGAGTAGAGAAATTCCACGGTAATTATTGCAGTTCATTTTATCACCTTTTTTAAACACAGGAACAATTATGGATTCTTTCCACTGTTGAGGGATTTCTTCTTTATTCCATATTAAACAAATTAATTTATGAATTTGACATATTAGTGAATTTCCACCATATTTAATTAACTCAGCTGGTATTAAATTAATTATTCCTTTCTATTGTCAACTCATCCCGATCGCCATTTTGGACTTTCTGGTCATGCCGCTGCTAAACATTACAGTTTAACAAAGTTTCCGAATGTAGTATCGGTACAATTTACCATAGTCTTCTGGATAGCCTTAGCATAAACTATGTGCTTATTTACTTTGAAAACATATAAGAAAGAATACAGAGTTGAGAAAATTTACCTCTCAAGTAAGAATTGATGTTATTTGTCATGCACTAGAAACTTTGTGAACAAGACACTCAACTTCTTAGTTGTGAGTTGGTTCTAGAGATGACACATATTCACAGTAACCTGCAATGTTGCCAACTCTTGACTGGTGGGAATAAAATTGACTTTGTCAACTCGCCTCTATGAGCAACTCCCCCGGTCTCCCCTTCTGTCTACCAGAAAGAAGGCCGTCGCAAAGCAATCATCAATTCAATATTTAAGAGTTTATAGAAAACACGAAATAATTTTCCTCATATCTGACATCTACTGTATTTTCACTGCGGATAAACACACTAAAGATACTAGTAATGATATCTAGACGTAGTATGCTATTTGTTTTAGTCTGACGAAAATATTTCACCATTACTAAAACTTAATTTTGAGAAACCAATATCTTTCTAACCTATCAGTGAAGTTCTTGTTCCAAAGTATTTTCCGTCGTTCGTTGCGACTAAACCCAGTGCGCGATTTCATGAATTCTTATCAAGTAGGAAAACTTTGGAGCGAACAATTAAGGAAGACAGCTTGGAACATACCGCACATTTCCTTTTCCACTTGAGCCTGCGTGTTTTCTGGTTCGCCGTTCCGTTGAGGATTCTTTCTGTGGCTTCTCTTAATGCTTCGGCAAATATAGAGACGGTACCTAATTCCAACTGAATTTTCTTGCCCCAGTTTCCGAACATGTAAAACGAGATGGGAATTTATCCTAATGGTGATAAGCAACTTAAAATTGTCGTGGCCCGAAGAGAGAAAAAGAAAGAGAGAGAGAGAGATATATCGGAACCAATCTTTAAAGACTTGGCCTCCTTGATGACGTTGTCGCCTTATAATCAAGGTACCGGGCTCGATACCCGGTGGGGGAATATAGTGATTCTGTTCCTACTTTAAACTTCACGTCCAGTTATTTATATATGTGCAAAAAGTGGACTTAAAGCAAAATTCAAAATTTCCTTGAAGGAAATTATGTTAATTGTACTGCCACAGAGATTCCGAAGAAAAGATAGGGCCTCCCCGATGGCGCGGTGTTAGTGTCGTCACGTTGTAATCAAGAGGTTCCGGGTTCGATACCCGGTGGAGGCACATAGTGGTTCGGATTCCCCTTTAAACTATAGGTCAAGTCCCGATTAGCATTACGTGAATAAAGTGGACTTAAAACACCAAATCAATCAATTCAATCAATCCAAAGAAAAATAACTTTCAGTCCTCACACTCAAATAACATTACATAGAAGGTTTGTGTAACATGTAAGGATGCAAATTTAGGATAGTTAGAAGTAATTGTGAGAGCCTTCAAGCTTTGTAGAAATTTACTCTCTTGGTGTTACACAAATTCTTAGATGTTTGAGTTTTCGTTTTGAGTCCACATCATTCACAGATAGGCTAACCAGGACTGGACCAACAATTTAAACTGCGATCCGAACTACAATGTGCCTTCACCGGGGTATCAAACGCGCGACCGATTGATTAAAAGGCGGCGACGTTACCACTACGCCATCCAGGAGACTTTAAAATGTTTGAGACAACCTGCATAACGTAAGCTGTACAGATCTCGCGGACGGATAACAGTTTCTTTTTAATCTTATGACCAAATAATCCAGAACAATATATTAAACATATCAATTCGATAAGTCTTGCAAACACGTTTTGTATATTTTTTTAAATGCTGACTCTAAGGTTTTGGATGAGTGTCTGCAAAGTGCATGTTCAAATATACAAGCAAAAATTGTTCACGAAAACACATTCGGCATTTACACATCTAACATGAAGAGAAGTGTTATATTTTATGTGAAACAAATAAAAGTGAACTTAAGAAATATGTATTACATGTTCATCGTTGATCTATTTTCATAGTCTATATTATATTACTATTTAGAGCCATAATATCAAAGTTGTACCAAAAAAATAATGAAATTAAGAACACACTATTGATCCTCTAACTTCCTAACGTGCTAGAAAAATATGCTTTAGACAGTGAATAACGTTTGACCTCGTAATAAAGGCAATACACTGTAATGTGCATTCCAGTATATTGTCATAGAAAGAACGTTTGAAAGTATTTCAAATTATTGAATCAAACAAACTGTTTTCTCTTGGTATGTAGTTCACTAAACCAAAGAAAACCAAATACAACTCTCACAATCTCTGTCAACCTCGACTCATCCTCTGCCCTTTCCGGGGGGACCGAAATCCCTTTCTTCGAATTTTTGCTGGAAAACGATATCGCGGTTTTGTTGAAATAAACACGCTGGACGCTTTACGAAAGCTGAAAGACAAATGAGATTTCCGAGAGGACTTTGCGTGGAAGTCAAGGCCGCTTTCTCGCTTCTATGGACTCGAGATACTCAGTGGATCACACATTTTATTGCTTTACTGTTCATGAGGTGAATTGCAATTCAGGGATTTAGAGGAGCTCCGTCAGGGATAACAGCTAGCTCACTGGTCGTCTTCTTAAATAACACGAGGAAATCGTTGAACCTTGGAAGGTTACTCATGAATTGAAACTCGTTATCTTTCAAGTGGTCGTATTGATTCAAACACACCACACACATATGTTGTTAAAATGGTGTTGATTACAATCATTTGTCTGTGTTATTTTAAAACCACTGAGATTAAACCAAATGTTGACCAAAATGTGGTGTGAACCTTTTAGCACCATGGTCCATGTTGCTTTAACACCATTTTTTACAATGGTAACACTATTAAGCCTTGTTTCCATTTTTAATATAACAATAAAATGCTATCTGTCCAAGGCAAAATTTATTATAAAATAAGACATCCTCTAACAGGGTCTTCTTCACTCAAAGATTCATTGTAGATAAAGAATTTATTGTGAATCTTTGAAGAAGACCCTGTTAGAGGGTGAAAAGGTTACGTTTTATAGTCTCTAATTTTACAATAAATTTTGTCTTGATCAGCATTTTATTGTTTGATTTTTTACCGTGTAAAGTGGACTTTACTCCTAGCTTACAGGAGGAGGGAGGAGGGCTTCCAGGCCCACCACATTAAGTTTTTCGATTTTTCAACTGAACATTTTTATTAAAAATTGAAAATAAATTACATTGTTCCCTTACGTGTTACCAGTGTTTCTGTATTACTTTTGTTCATAAAATCATAAAGTTAACGTATGCAGGAGGCATATTCACGCAATGGACCAAACGATACCCTTTGGGACGTGTGTTCCGACGTTACACTCATGCAATAACTATGAATAATTGAATTGTTTTTTGTTAATGATGGCATTTTTGTTATTATTGTAATTACTATATAACTGCACCTATATAAGCATTAATGCAAAATTAATATGTTCTTTTGAGTTTTAGTGAATGATAAAAAATGTGTGTGTCACTCGTAGAAGTAACTTCTTGTCTTAATTAATGATGGTAATTTTTGTAATTATTTTACGCATAACTGAACCCATAGAACAAAAAAGGAAGCTGTGATTGGCTAACAAAATTGATTCTTTACCGTTAATGATGCACCCTCTAGGTAATTAAGTTTCTTATACGACACGGGTAAGCTAAGGTTAATTACGCAATGAAACATAAGCACAGCATTCCTATACGTACGCTTCCTTTGAAAACGTTTAATATTCTCGTCTAAAAGTGTTGGTGTTCAAACATTATTATATATAACAAACGTTATTCGTTAAGCCTTTCCAAATTCCATAGGAAATCATTCCTGTGCTGCAAACATTGCTCCACAACTGCAATAGAATATTGCAGTATTCATTAAAATGTAGGTAAAAACTGACAATTTCATAAAACATTAAAATGCTGACAAACGCAAACTTTTATAGTATAAAAATATACATAAAAACATAACCTTTCCACCCTCTAACAGGGTCTTCTTCAGACGAAACTTCACAATAAATTGATACATAAAATGTTTTTATGTATATTTTTATACTATAAAAGTTTGCGTTGGTCAGCATTTTAATGTTTTATTAACATGGAAACAAAGCTTAACAGTGTTACCAGGTGACAATCTCAGCAGATATTTCGAATAATTTCATAAAATACATTGATATGAGGTGTTTGTGAATTTTGAAGCTAAAATTTATTTTTATCGATTTGTTTGATGAAACTCAATACAGTGTTATTGAACGTTTTCCCACAGCCTAAATAGATTAACGAAAAACAACATGCACTGGGGCACCCGTCATCTCCATAGAGACTTATCCGTCGTAACTAATCTCAATGGCATGCTTTATTCATTCACACAATGGAGCGCCAGACGTGCCAAAGTGTGCGAAATGAAAAATGGCCGAGATAAACTCTATCGCGGTGGAACAGAAGTCAACGCGACAGGAAACTTTCTTCAGTTGGGCCGCAGACACCCTCAGAGGTGCTTATCAAGTGGTATTTTTTAAGCTATATTTGTGATAATAAACACATAAAAATGATTTACAAATATACTACACCAGACACGGATGTTCTCGCGAAAACGTAATTCACTTTCATGGCTGTTTCATTGTTGTGAATTTTAAATTCATTTTAAATTCTGAAACCGAATTGTATTTCCACTTCAAAACATTGAATGGTTTGCAAATCAAGGGTGAATAACTATATTCCGTCATCAATTTCCTTTCAAAAAATTATAATGTGGAGGTAGTATTTTGAAACATTCATGCTTGTTGGATATTTTATACTGTTTAATGCTTTTGTATTGGATTAACACATTACGCTCCAGAAGTTGTTCCTTGATAATTGACACACCTGTTCTTAAAACTACGTTATTTTTTGTCGTTTTCTTTCATGAACAATAAATATTAAGGGCAACCGTCCATTTGTCTAGCGTGGTTGTACACTCACATAGAAGACAATACCTTTATACAAGGTAAAACGGAACGACGAATTTATTATGACGAAAAATTGTTTGCTTGATATCCATTCTACATTGTGATGGTATTACGTATTATTATTTTTTGAAGTAGGGTTACACTTAAGCTTACAGTTTACTTCACATTGATTCTGTAACCATGAAAACAACTTTTTTTCCTACATGAATTAATATACAGTTATGCTATTTGTTTATAAGTATACATAATGTGGAATATTGTAAATTTATGTAATTGAAAAACAAGAAATAAAAAGAAATAAACAGATTTACAACTACGTTAAATGAAGGAGGCAATGAGGTAGATGAAACACGGTGTCAGTATTCACACATTAATGTCTAATCTCTCGTTTAAATTTGGCCAATTGGGCCTTCCTGATCGCGCAGTGGTAGCGTCGTTGCCTTGTAATCAAGGGGTCCCGGGTTCGATACCCGGTGGAGGCACATAGTGGTTCGGATCCCACTTTAAACTGTAGGTCCAGTCCCAATTAGCCTTACTGTGCATAAAGTGGACTTAAAAAACACCAAATCAATCAATCAATCAATCAAATTTGGCCAATTGTGTCAATGTTATTACGCGACACTCTGTATACTCAACAAAATTCTCTCTCTCTCTCTCTCTCTCTCTCTCTCTCTCACACACACACACCGGTGTTTGTGGAGGAGTGGTCATCTTAATGCGCTACGAAGCCAAAGATTCCAGGTTCCAACTCCGTCAATTCTGCAGTGGTTGCGCAGATAGTGATCCACTCGCTTGTGTTTACATGCTACTTTTGACCTTTGCTTCCAGTGTACCTTCCAGGAACAGTCCAGGAACTCTGTTCGTTCAGAATTTATTTGAAAAGATCCGTTGACTTGTTACAGAGCTCATATTTCAGTGGAGCACAATAGTGATCCGCGCGACTATTGACGGGAGCGTTTTCGGACACGTAGTAGTAGTATATATACACACACACACACACACACACACACACACACACACACACAAACACACATAACTACATGTTTCTGAAAATCTGTTATAAATGTATGAAGAGGGTGTGTCCAGAACACAAGAAACCTGTTTGTGAATCTTGTGTGGAAAGAGATTGATTGATTTGCTTTATTTTACTTCGCTTTTTGTGCCACTTTTGGCTAATTTGCGAAGATGGGGATGAGTGACGACATGATGAAATTGATGAATGGAAACTCACAAACATGTATTCTCAGGCCGGGATTCGAACCCGGGACCCGTGGCGTCGTAGTGAGATGTGCTAACCACTCTGCCACCGGGGCTGTTTGTGGAATAATAATGCAAGTAAAATTCTAAGATTACGTGCATGTAATTTTGTTTGGTTTCATCACATTCAAATGTAATTCACTAGATTTAGTATTTCCTCCGTTTTGTAATGTGTTGAGTGAAATAACTTATGTTTTTTTTTGTTAAGTGAACCAGAATACTTTAAAATGGACATTCTCGCTACAAGACCAGGTAAATTTCGGCAAATGATGGGTAAAAACGATAATATTCGATGGATCACAATAGTGATTCCGTGCGACCACCGCTGTGTTAAGGAATGTATGTACCCTTGTGTATGTCCCATTATCTATTTCATTAGTTTATCATTCATTCTCATCCTCTGGATTAACCCAAAAAGTAGAAATGTGACGTAAAATAACCGATGTAGGAAAAAGAAAAATCCATTTTTAGTATAATTTCACTCCGCATCATGTTTCATTGTAAATACTTCTCAGGTCAAATATAAACAATGAATATTTTGAACGTAATTGTCCTGTGGCGGCGACGTTTTTCATTGCTTTCTTCTTTTTATTTTGAATTTAAGATCACATTCTCACGCTGTCATTAAATTTGTTCAGGACAGGCTAAAATATTGTCTAGCTAACAATACACATAATCTAGATTATGTTTATTTGATAAAAATAATAATTAAACGAAAACAAAAATTACAAAAAATAAATAGCCTGGTAACTGGCCTTGTCTAGTCTTTCAAAAGGCCGCGTTTAATATTAATATTCTCCTGCCCTTTTACCCCGCTAATGAATCTGCATAATTGCACGTAATTTACTTTATCCACGATGGTAAAACGGGTAAATTCTCTCTTTGCTTCAGGCAATCGCATGTTGAAGCGGTGGACACTGGTCAGTGCCCAGCTGCAGCTATGGCATCCAAATTCCGCTCACAATAACTTCACGAGAGCTTTTAGTCAGAATCGAAGTGTAGCACAGTGCGGCAGGTTTTACGGCCTATAAATGCTGCACTGCACATGTGGAGCGCGGTTCTTTCATGCATTAAGCATATTTTATGTGTTCGTTTTTTTGGGAGCAGAGAAGATTAAAAAAAAGTGAGTAGAGGCCGTCCTAAGCAATAGAATCTCTGTTGAACTTTGTCAGGTGTCATAACTGTCGCACTAAATAATGGGACAAAAATGTTTCCGAATCTTTCATGTTTTTATTCACACGTTGTACTTCTTGAAATCGTTGTTTGGTGCAATAACCGACCTCCGTGGCTTAGTGGTTAACACAACCCACAGCGATGTCAGGGGTCCCGGTTTTGAATCCCGGCATGGGTGCTCTTTGTGAGTGTCCCTTTGTCAATTTCATCACATGGTGAAAACTTTATCTGTTACGAATAAAAGTTTTAATCGGCAACCAGTGCTAAATATATTTATTAAAAAAATGTAAGTGCGAAACCGGTGAGTTCTAAATTAGTTCCACTTTGTGGAAGTCAGCATAAAAACAATAACTCTAAAAGCAGAGAGTAGAAAATGCGGTTATTCTAAAAGTGACGCAATTTTTATATGCATTTAAATTACATTTAGATCTGGCAGTAATTACAGGAAAAGGAGAAATTAAGGAGAGATACACTATTCTAATTAATAGTGTACCGGTACCAGAGTTCACAACTCTTTCACAGAAGCCGGCCCCCGTGGCTGAGTTGTTAGCACGTCGTGCTACGACGCCAGGGGTCCCCGGTTCGAATCCCGGCGTGGGCATGGATGTGTCTGAGTAAATTCATCAATTTCATTATATCATCACTCGTCCCCATCTTCGCAAATTAGCCAAAAGTGGCACACAAAGCGAAGTAAAATAAAGCAAATCAATCAATCTTTCACAGAAAAAAAAACTACGAGGGGACGACATTTTTACACTGACCTATATGTACACATTGCGATGCTAGTTAGCTCAGTTGATTTTTTTAAACTTCTCTAAGAGTGTGAAGACAATTTAAAACGAGCGTAAGAAAATGAAATAAAGTTTAGTGTAAGAAGTTTAAGAAAACTAGTTGCAAGCTAATTTCACTCTGTGTATGGGTATTATACATTCCTTCTTCAATACGAGAATGAGACTCTGAGCTTGTAAATTCTATATATGTAAAATAACTATATATTGAATATAATTGTAACATTTTTAAAAGTTCATAAATTATTTTGTGATTAGTATTTTTTATTGGAAGTAGAAGTTAAATTTCACATAACAAAAAACTATGTGATTTGTTCTAGAATCAAATGGCGGGATGGCTCATGTTTATACATACAGGCCCATAGTTACACACATATGCACGTGCGTTAAACCCACCCTATCTTTGTATCACCTCAATCAAAAACTTCCCTGCGCCACTCGACATATCTTCTGATTTATTGTTGCCTGGGCGCGTTTTCAAGCATCTCGTAGGGCAATAATATTACAAAGCACGACTCGTAAGGAGGGAACAAAACACGATATATAAAAAGTGAGAAATTCCAATTTTACATTGAATGGAAATCATAATCCCAAAATTTGATCGACTTGGCTGAAAGCAATGTACCAAAATGACAAAAGGTAAATTATTTCAGTCGATAGATATAAATGCATGAGGGGGAAATCTCTTTATCTCGGCAAGAAAATCAAGAATTTTAATATTTTTCCATTTGTGATTTTCTATTAATGATTAATTAATTGATTAATTTGTTATTGAGGTCGCGCATGTCTCGAAAGTCCAGTTGCGTCTGTTCTTGGATTTTCCTTGGAAAATCGTCAGTGAATTCTCCACTAATTTACACGATCGTCATTTGATCGTAATGAGTCAGGCCAATTTTAGTGTTCGTTTGAGCACTAAAGCTTTCCTACGCAGACGGTTGGAAAGCTTTAGGATCCACAAGGGAGGCTGTAAGCAAGCTTCTATCAGATCAAAATGAGAGGAGGAACGTGTGAGGGGAATGTCAAGATTGATAGTGTCCTTCGTACCTTGAAGCAGTTAGGAGCTCGAAAATGGCGCGACGGTTTGACGTAAAATAAAAGAGGTTACTTTTTTAAATCTAAAAGCCAGCAGCCGCCAAAATCGTTCGGATGTCGACTCCATAATTTCGCCTCCGAAGGTTTTTACGTAATCAAGGCTAGGTGTTTCTTTGCTAGAATTTCTTCATCAATTTTATCTCATCATCTTCATTGTCACAATACCCAATCGTAGCAGATTGATGCGTAAAGGGTGAACCTTTCTGAAGCTCCCTAAATTTCGACTTCTCTTCCACGTAGTACCCCTGGACTCGATTTAGCAGACTAACGAGGCTCTGGCGTCTGGACTCATTCAGTATAATCCTGTGTGCGATTTCTGTTGTGTGCTGTGCATGTGTGTTTTGATTGTCCTTTCATTAATTTCATGGCATCGCTATTCATCATTGTCTTCTCGATTAGGCAAAAGTAGCAAAAAAGGGAGTAAAATGAAGCAAATTAACCAATCAATCAACCAAATGTGGCAGAAATCTGATGTAAAATAAAATAAAAACTAACAACCGTAAACTTCTTCGTGCTCACTGCACCGTGCAATGAAGGCACGTAGAAGGATATGGAGGACGGGCCCCGCACATTCATGATCTCGGACATTGATTAGAGGTGATGTGATCAGCACCACGCTCCGGTCACCTTTACCACCACCCCTAGGATTTCCTTTACGTGCACATTTATTAGAGGCTGGATAAACACCAGAACCGCTGTATGTAGGGAGATGGTCGGAAAAAATGCGATTTTAAATAACCCATCCCGAGAATTGAACTCGGGTCTCCCGTATGGCAGTCAGACGCCCTGTAGACTGGAGCACCGGGAAGAAGATAATAATAATCAAAATTATCGATAATTTAATGAAAATGCATTTATCAGTTGAAAGGTGATGCCTACATTGTAGAGGAAACCATCACAGATTCTCCAATCAACATATTTCAATTAGTCAGCAGCAGGAGATTCAAGGTAACTAACTCATAGTGTCTCCCGTGAAATATTATTCCTTCCGTGATCCCCAGAATCCCTGGGCCAGAACACGCTGCCCTCCTACCATAATGGACTAGTTTTGACCGTTTCTCCCCGTTGTTAAACATTGGGAGGAGCTATTCCCAGGGCTCTCCGTATAAGGCTAGATCTCGGCAGAATGCTGTAAATCTCGTTCACTTCATTAAACAAACCACACAGCCACATTTTAGTGGCCATTTCCAACTCTACTCCAGAGCCAAATAGCCAGGATTTCTTTTCCTCATGAGTCTTTGTACGGTTCATTTAATAGACAGGGGAATGCTGGATTCAGCTGTCGAGGCGGGGAGTATCGGTGTGGAAGGTCGGTCAGAACAGATCGACGGGAAATGTCCCATCACGTGCCCCTTGTGATGCGTGAAGGCACAGAAGAAGAAAGGTCATCGCGGATCAGAACGATTTCATTCTCCGGATTGCGTCCGAACGAGCGGCATCAGTTTGAATTAAAGTGTTTTCAAGTGTAAAGTTAACTTTCGATGTTCGTCGAGATTGAATCGGCGAAGCCTCTCTATTCAGCTTACTCGCAAATCAAAAGCATAACATTGGCCGATGTCTCCTTACTCCCATCTGTCTCTCGGTCCTTTGAATATGGACGCTGGTTCAATTGCTTTCTGTAGGCTGATTTGGCGTGAAGAAGAAAAATATTATTACCTTATTCTAATCATTTTCCAAATTTGGCCTGATTTTAAATGGCGTTTACTTACGCCAAAATGTTAAATGGTATCTGCAGAAAAAAACAACGATATACGAATTCTCTCTCATCTAAGCGCACAATTGTAAATTTAGTTAAGAGTCGATAGTTTTAAATTAAGTAATTTCCAAACACTAGATATTAGATGGGCATCCGCAGGATTTTTTTCATGGAGGGGCAAACAAGGTATATTTCCTTCCCATGATACTGCTACCTCTTCAGTTTCAAGCTATCATGTTCCTGCTAAGCCCTTATAAAAATTAACATAAATTACTGTGACTGAAATGAAATTCTATGTGTGAAATATAGGTTCATATATATTTTCTAGGGGGGCCGTGGCTCCTCTTGTCGCCCTCCTTGTTGTCCATGGATATTAGATAAATTAATCAATCTATATCTGTAATATTAAACTATGCTTGTCTTGAACGAATGATGAAGATTCACCAAAATAATTCAAGGAAATCAAATAGAGAATTGTACCTAATTTTATTACCCATTAATAAATCCAATTAGAATGTTAGCAAGAACCGATGCTGAAACAATACAGATATATTTGACGATTGATTGATCCATTCATTGATATGTTTTATTTTACTTGAACTTCAACTACCAGTTTGAACTAATCACGAAGATGAAGATGAATTGTGATAAGATGAATGTGATGAAAGGAGAATCACAAACACATATGAACAGGACATCACCCAAACCACAGAGAAAAGTTTATCTTTGCCAAATCCTCACAGAAGTCCTGCCTCTAGGTCCAGGCGCCAGAGACTTGTTAGCCTGAAAATGCAGCCCAGGGTGTACTATGTGGAAGAGAGGTTGACAATTGAGTGATTACAGAGCAGGTCATCTCGTTTGACGTAAAGAAATAACACAGACACAATCATACATGTTTAATGAGACCACTCTTATCGACGCCTAGTGCAATTAACAAAACGAAAATGCGTATTTGCATGCTAATCAACGGAAAAATATTGAAAAAAAAAAGTCATACGTTGGATCTTCAGTGTGGAAAAATGACAAAAACACCCAATTTTACCTTTATGCTCAAAATATACAGGTAACGTTTCTTGCCTTTTAATAGCGTCTAAGTACATCATTTTTTATGCGTGATAATAGAAAAAATATTTTTAAAAAACTCACGCTTCATTTTGAGTTCGCGCAAAGGGTTTGGAAAAAATGAGAAAAAACAACCAAATTTTACCTATACGCTCAAAATAAACAGGTAATGTTCTTTGGCCTTTAATAGCGTCTAAGTACTTAATTTTTGATGCGTGATAATAGAAAAAAATATTTTTAAAAATCACAAGCTTCATTTTGAGTTTGCGCATTACAGCTAAAATTTTCGAACTTTCGTGAAAAATCGGGGTTTTACCGCTTTACAAATATACGCAGTATTTTACTAAATGTAATACGCGTAAATGAGATAATCGTAGCGTGTTATTTATGTTTTTAATCCAAAATCGCAATTAAGCTTGCTTATTGCAGTTATTCTGACCGTGATGTGATATACTGAGCAAGGCTCACATCAAACAAACCTGTCGCGACACGTCTCCACTCCTTAAGTACGTGGAAGATAATGATATTGACATTAATGAACTGGAAGCTATTGGTTGTGATGGCAGAGCAATACACACAGGGTGGAAAAATGGTGTTATCCCCAACATAGAGGTTAAAATTCAGCGCCAATTGCAGTGGTTCATTTGCTTACTCACTTCAACGAGCTACCATTCAGACATTTATTTGAATACTTGGACGGAGAGACGACGGGACCCGTGTCATTCTCTGGGAAAATCGGTAAACAACAGCCTTATTGTGAGAAATTACCCGTTTTAAATTTCGTAGTAATTGAATTTGATGAAATCAATGTAAATAAAACTGATCTTAGTAAAGACCTACAGTACCTTATGGATATTGTCAGAGCAATCCAGACAAGACAATGTGCTCCAGACCTGGTTGTAAGAGATCCTGCACCTCTCGGTCACTCCCGATGGCTGACATGTGCAAACCGGTCTTACAATTTTCATTTCCCAAACAAGTCCTGCAAACGAACTCAAGATGCTTTTAAACTACATTGTGAAGGCATATGCTCCTGTCTGGTTCGACATTAAGAGATATCAGTCAGTAAAATATGGTTATAAACATATCTTTAAGGTTGTTCAAACAACGAGACATTTGCCAGACGACATTAAAAGAATCATCGATCCTGTGATTGAGAGGAACGCGTTCTTCTGTCACCCAGAGAACATGCTGTTGGCTATGATAGTGGATGAGAGACAACACATACGAGAGTTGGGTTACAGGAGGGTACTAAAGGCAAGAATTCAAAATCCGAAGGGGAAGTCTGTTAGAACATTTACGACTCCCTTAATAAATTTTGATGCCATGAACTACATTGAGCTGATAGATTGGAAAAAATGTAAGCTGTCGCCCTCTCCAATGATGGAAAGCTTGACAACATAGACTATTTCGTCGGTTCTGCAAGATAAAACTCTGCCTGAGTTTGATTCTTAAAATTTTCCATGCCATACCCAAGCTGTTGAAAGACACGCCAAACTTGTCACAGAGTCTGCAGAAAAAGTGTGCGGACAAGAAAACAGAGATGACTACATTAAAGCAACTTTGCTCTCAAGATCCAAAATGCCAAAATTTAATCAAAAATCTGAATTTAAGGTGTCCTTGACTAAATCAACATAATTTAACACACCTACTTGGTTGGATGGTTGGGTAGGGTGTGGGTGGAACTCAAATTGCAGCCACCTGTTCGTGGTGAGTTCTGTGTTATTTCATAAAAAAAATGTGAAAGGGGGAAGAGCTCCAAAATTATGTACTCCTATCAAAATAGAATGTATAAAATCTCTCACATTAACGAATTATTAAGAAAGACGGCCTTTTATTATTTAAAATGCCACAGTGCGTCTGTTTGTAAAACGGAAAATAACCCAATTTTTCACCTAAATTCTAAAATTTTAGGCTTTTTGCTCGAACACAAAATGTAGCGCATGGTTTTCAAATATAATTTTTGTGTCATCAGGCAACTAAAATGAAGTACTTAGACGTTATTAAATGCCAAAAAACTTTACCTGTATATTTTGAGCCTAAAGGTAAAATTTGGTATTTTTGTCATTCTTTCCAAACTTTAGGCCCATTGCGCGAACTGAAGATCCAACGTATGGTTTTTTTCAATATTTTTCCGTTGATTAGCATGCAAATACGCAACTTTTGAGCCCTATTAGAATTCGATACTCGAAAAATCGATTTTTTTCGACCCACCCTATTATGTATTAATCTCCATCAATTCTGTACTTCAGTTAGTTCCTTTATCAAAAGATAAGCATCATGCTACAAAGCATGGAAAAGTGCAATGTGCGAGAAGTTTATATGTACTTACCGAATTATTAACATATTCATCACTTACCCTAATATAAGTGTTAGCAGATTTTGAATTTTAGTATATAAAATATAGGATTGGGAATAAACGAGGAGAAAAGAAAGCACAAGAGTTTGAAAGAAACATGTAAGGTCAAGGAAGGGGATGAGATAACAATAGAAAAATACAAGAGCTGATTTCTTAAGTTCTTTAAGAACGATCTTAAATAGTTGAAATAGAATAAAATATGAAATTAACAAACGAGAATGGTAGGCAATAGATTTTTTTGTCATTAAGTATACGTTAAACTCTAGTCTCTTATCTAGGAAAACCAAATTGAAAATAGGTATATAGGAATCGAATAAAACTTCTTATAACATGTGGATCGGAATCGTGAACAGTGACAACTTCTGAGGAGTATGCATTAAATATCTTCGAGAGAAAAGTGGTTAGAAAGATCTATGGACCTTTGAAGTTAGGGCATATATGGAGAATAAAAAAAAACAACAAAGAGATAAAACAGACACTAGAACGAGAGGCTACAGTAAAGTTTGTGAAATCGCTACGATGAGCCTGGTTGGAGCATGCGCAACATATGACTGAAGAAAGAACGAAGAAGGAAATGCTAGAAAAGAATGCAAGCAAAATGAAAAAAGAAAGTGCTACGCCCCTTTTGGGTACGTACTTAAATGTTATTTACCACGGCTACAGACATCTTAATCTCAGGGGGATAGGTTCTTTGTTTGAGAATTCCAAATAAGAAAGCGTTTTATAGCCAAGAGGATATAGTTAAATGCGGATCTATATTCTGAGAACTATACAAAATACAGAGAAAAAATATATATATATGTATAATCGACAAGGCTTCTTCTTCTTTTCTTCTTTTATCATCAAAAGGCTTCTTCTTCTTTTAATATGGAAAAGGCTTCTTCTTCCTTTAAATGGCTTCCTTTTTTAAAAGGCTTCTTCTTCTTTTATTATCAAAAAGCTTCTTCTTCTTTAAAGGGCTTCTTCTTCTTTTAAAAGCTTCTTCTTCTTTTAATATGAAAAGGCTTCTTCTTCTTTTATTATCAACAAGGCTTCTTCTTCTTTCCTTCGTTTAATTTATCATCTTCCTTTAAAGCGTAATCTTATTTATGTGCTCGCTTTCCCCCCGCTTCTTTGTCAAACAATACAAGCTATACTTGTAGAAAGAGTAGGGTCGACTAAACTGACAATAGCGCCACCTCCTATTTGACGACCAAAGGGGAATAACCAGGATCGCTAATAGCAAGCGCTGCCAATGGCCCAGTGCGACTAAGAAAAAGCGCAACCGAAAAGTGCTTCGGGGCGTCTAATTTGACACAGCGCCACAGAGGGACGGACAAATACAAAAGCTGACGATGTTCTCCTCCTCAGAGGATCAAAAAGGAGAGAGATACATTTCTGAATTCATTTGCTCACTTATTAACTTTCCTAAATGTTTTATATATGAGCATGTTTTTAATTATCTTAATTGGCTATATACAACATTTTATTCACTCCTTCTATAATTTTTATACTCTTCCTTTATATATTTTGCATTTACTATAATATATATATAATCGCTCTTTTCCGCTCCTAGTTTCAACAATGAACTCTGCTCTTCTTTACATGGCGTGCTGCCATCCATCGTCGCTTTCGGGAAACATTTCTTCCTTGTGTTTTTCATTGTGTCGCCGGAACTGGCACGTGACAAAAGGCAACACTTGGAAGAGAATTTCAAAACCTGGAGAACATGAATGGTACGAGAAGATAGAAGCGAGAGAGTGGAGACAGATTATTGTGTATTCTTTGTTTTAGTTCAATTCAATTTCGATATGGTCAAATCTTGAAATAGGTCATATCATACACCAACAATTATGATACAGAGAAAGTTGCCTACTTTATACTGTTCTAAAAACTAGACTATGCGCATTACACTACCCATATTCAGAATTATAGATCTGTTATTCGTGAGAGTTCGGAAATGGGTCAAAGGGGCCGTTGCCCACCCTGAAAAGGAATGTCAGCTTAAAATTACATGTTTACACATGTAATACACATGTATTTTAGTCACAGCACTTTGCGCTAATTATTATAACTGATTGATAATTACAAGTAAGACAGGTACAAAACGTTGCAGAAACACGATAACTTCAAAGTGAAACAGTGTTTTACGATAAGTATTGATTGTCCCTTCCCCTTTTGGGAAAAAATTGTTGTTTCGTCACCCCATGATTTTTTTTTCCTGACGGCCTTGTTTTTCTTCAATCGGTACAATATAGGTAAACGACGATACACACACGCAATGTGTATTTGTTAAAGTAAATGAACAAACTATTCACATTTTGTTCTTCTGCAGATTGACTTTATCCCACAGCTGGTGAATTATTAGAATTGGTTGTACGTACGTCTTCTGCATGCAAATAATGTTATTCAAACATGAATTTTAATGTTTTGAACATTTAAAACTCGATCTTACCTCAACACAGCCCAAAAGATTCTATTAACAGTGTAACTTTTGAATTCCGGCTTAATCAATATTCAGTACAAACTTTATGGAATGTCGAAACCAATAAACCAATATATTGATTTTTGTGCATTGGATGTACGAACGTAGGCAGTTAACTATTTTCACAAAACTTTCAAAGATACAGTAATATTCTTATATAAAAATGTCAGACACGGACAAAATTTACTTTGTGGAGGAAAAGATAATATTGAATTTTCAATATAGGCAATGAAAAATGTTGACTTCAAAAAGTTTTGCTGTAATGCTTTTGCAACTTCAGAAAAGGTCTTACAATACTTGTGCTAAGAATTTCTTACGTTTATGTTTTCAAAACTAGCGAAATTTATACAAAATTGAGAATAAAGATGATTAGGATAATTTGCGTCTACTTGTTGTAAATTGTGGCCATGTTGATATGCTTTGCATGCGTTTGACGTCGTTTTTCTGCCATTTTGCTGATTGTGACGATGGGAATGAGTGACACTTAGATGAAATGAATGAAGAGACAATTACAAACATAAATGAAGAGATCACAAAACAGGCGACTATGGTGGCTGTGTGTCCAGATTCGTGAGACTAGTGAAGGAGCAAAATATCACCCTTCACACACTACGATTTTGATTAATTGGGTGGATGAACATGCAGGGTTTCTGGAAACAAACTCGCTGTGAAAAATACTTATAACTTTTGTAAATATCACAGCATTGGCATGTAATAAAATGGATTGTGATGAGTAAAGTGGTACAATTTAATTGCTAATTTGCGCTTTAGCCTCACGGTGACAAGAGCAGCCCATAATGACCCGATGTCTGACACTGCGTGAGCGTGCCCAGCTGGTATCCCGATAATAAGTGTTGCAGTCCGTGCTACAGGTGCCAAGATGGTGGCAGGTGTTCACGGACCGTGTGCTTCAGTGAATGCCAAGACCATCAGAAACTGCCTTTTTAACGCTGCTGACTACGGGATCTTATGACCGACTCTCTTGGGTCACGCAGAAGTTAGGTGTAGGACAAAAGGGTGTTTGGTTTCGAGGAATGTTGAGCAATGATAGTGATAATGGTGAAAGCAAAACAACCAGAAGAATGGGATCGGCATTCTTTGGTGTCGAACCAGGAACTGTTACTAGGCTGGTGAGGATTTGAATGCCATTGGTGGACATACAGTGGTGTGATATTTTAAATCCAGTTACAGTATTGTGTAGCAATGGCTTTAGTGACGGATAATAACGTGTACAGTCCAGCTCCACACACATAGAAGTAACACTCGTGACGGTTGACCAAATTTTCGTCCCGGCGTCGCAAATGTAAGACAGTAACGTAGATCGCGGGTGGAAGTACATTTCTGTTCACAAAAAGTGGCACACTCGTTTGAGTTGAAGTCCAGCTTCGTGGCCGGAAGTACATCCGAAGTAAGTGTTCGGAAAGCAGCAGTGTTGCTTACTATCAATCAATTTAACCATATGCAGGGAATTTCGGGTCTCGCAGACTCAAAGAAAAGGGCTAACGGAAAGATTGCAGCGTAAATATTAATGAACTGGAATTTCCACGTCTACAATCAAAGTAATGTAAATGTGAAATATTCCTGAAATTTATTTTAAAAAGAAACGCGTTTTTGATGTTTGTGACGAAGTAGTTATCACAATTCGTTAGAATGCGAGGGCCCCGGGTTCGAATTTGGCCTGAGCATGGGTGTTCTTTTTCAGTCTCTCTTCATCGTCGCGAGTAGCAGAAAATGGAAGAAAAGCAACACTAAATAACGAAAAGGAAAAGACGCATTAAGAATAAGCAAGACAGAAATTGTGCTGTTGCATTTACTGAAAATAATGCAAAAAAATATTTCGGAAATAGTGTTATCCTTAGTCCAGGAGAAGGCTTGAGGAATAAATAAACTCCTTCCCCATACATTTTGGCAAACAGAATCTAAAAGTTGGCACTGAACATGGGATGAGAAATCCTAAAGGAAGAAGAGTTTATGTCACAGCCAGGGGGGCACATGAGAGGAGGTACCCCCCATATCAGTCATCCAGGCTATTAAAAATAAGTAAATGGAATTTTTGTAAAATGAAAATTGTCGGGCTTTATTTTCTTTACACGTGCACGTTGGTTTCGTAATGGAGCACAAAAATTGAATTGTGACTCTCGTAAAATTCATACCGAATGAATGAATGCCTCCGTAGATTCCAGAATAATTGCTCTTCATTTTGAAATAAATAGTTTAAAATAATATAATTTATGTGCCGTTGGTTAATGCGAATCGTCAGATTTGCGAGTAACTGGTCTGTCTGATACTGTAAATCCAGAGCTCGTAATTCGAATTTGGTCAGATAATTTAAAACACTAGTAAACAGAAAAGTCTAAATTTGATAATTATGTAGTAAAAACAATAACAACAAAAAAGAACTATTGCAATCTGTAGTAGATACTCACATAAGCGGTCGTCCCTAACTATCCAGATTGGAGGGAAATGTACAAGCGGTGCAGGGTATGTTTGCTCGAAGTCCCTTCAGCAGCTTGATTTGATTGAGTTTGTGTTTTATGTCCACTATGCGCCTCCACCGGGTATCGAACCCGGGACCGTTTGATTACAAGACGACGACGCTACCACCGCGCCATCGAGGAAACTCCCTTCATCAGCTTGGAATTGCAGATTCAGATGGTCTTGGCATTCACTGAAGCACAAGGTCCGTGAACACCTGCCATCATCTCTGCACCTGTAGCACGGACTGAAGCACTTCGTATCGGGATATCAGCTGGGCACGCTCACTCAGTGTCAGACATCGGGTCATTATGGGCTGTTATTGTTACCGTGAGGCTAAATCACTCATTAGCAATTAAATTCTACCACTTTATGGATCACAATCCATTTTGTTCAATGTAAATGCGGTGCAATTTAGAAAAGTTACAAGTATTGTTCAACAGAGTTACTCTCCAGACACATAATTCGACCAACGGAACTGCGATTAGCCAGAATTTGCAGAAAAAGGCTAAACAAAAATACAATGTAAATAATTTTACATCGTTAAATTTCGGTCACCTCCAAACTGAATATTTAAGTACACCATGACGAAACTTCCTGAACAGACATTAAAGAAAGGTATTAGCTATATGTGCCCATATCATGTTCAGTAATACATTTTCTGAAATATTACAACAAAGCTCTATTTTCTTCTGCGAACAAGGTTGAGCGGGGAGCAGAGGACACACAAGATTTTTTTCTCGCAAATTTATGGTTGAAATGTATGTTGATACCTTGCATACCGTAGCACGTAGATTACCGTCAAAGGGATAAACAATTCGAAGCCAGTCTCGCTCTCGAAACACGCCACTGCACTCTCTATGCATAATGCAGACCTATCGATGCTTTTGTATGTTGCGAACGAGCCGAAAGTTTGAATGCCAAACATGCTTGAAGCGGAGCCAAACTGTCATATATCAGCTCGCGGCAGCTCTGTTATTTAACAAAGGGATAAACAGTGGAGCCCGAACTCGTCTTTTTGTAACGCAAAAATGCGTGGTTGAGCAGCTGCGAAACTCAAACATTTATTGCATATTTTTTCAAGCAGATATGATAAAAGTACAATTTGCGTACAGAAATCACAGAAAATTTTTATTAATGCTCTATTTCGGTTATTTTTATGTCGTTTTACCGCTTCTTGGGTAAATCGACGATTAGAGTGAAGGATCTACTGACTAAATATATAACGTGGTAAATACAATGATACACTCGTGCCACACCCAGGGTTCGAACCTGGGACATCCGGCTTCGTAGTTCGTAATATTAATAACTTCGCAACGGAGGCCGTCAATCACGGAAATTATACTCTGTCCCTTGAACCTCTAGAGCAAGCGAACGACAGCAAGTCTCTGCGCAAGTAGTGACTCGAGAGGGCCAATGAACAAGTGCGAGGAAATAAGATTGCGTGGAGAAGGAGGGGGCGGCGGCGACTGCAAGTTGCCAACCTTTGCAGCGGCGTGTACTGTTTCGCTCTCCCCCCGTCGGTTTCTCCACTTTTCTGCCGTTATGCGTGCTTTTGCTCCAGAGATTCCTGGGATATAGTATACAAATTCTTGCATGTATGATTGAAAGGTGGAAATGGCAAATTTTGGCTCATCTTGTTTCGATTCTCTCTTGCAGGCAAAACACCTATTTTTGGCATGGTATTAGCGTCGTATACTGTACAGCAGTCAGCTAACGAGAAGATCCCTAAACGAGGGGAGACGGGGTACGGGGGAAAAGAGAAGGACCAGTCCATTTGCAGATTTTAGGAGTAGCAGAAATTTTTCCGCTGCTGTCTAGTGCCCTTTTGGAAGTGCGTGGGAGTTGATTTGCATCAATCACACAGAGCGTGTGTCTGCGGCAACAGGTTGCTCCTTTTTTTCTGTGTCCAGAATACTGCTTATCCTGTGTATTATATAGATTGTATTTCAAAGAATTTAAAAAAATAAAATACGGCAACGACTTTAGTGTCAGCACATGACAAACTATAAAATAGAGGACATTTTTAGATTGCAAAAAGTTAACTTTTGACGAAGATGCAGCACTTCAAACATACGTTTTGTGCTTACTGGTGTTTTGGTGAGCTTATAGAACACACACCCCTGTAAAACAATTTTACACCGTTTTCGTATAAATAATAATAGGCTTGGCCTTATTATAGGCAAATGTCTGAATTTTCTAATATTTATTCACTATGCCCGTAATATTATACGGTTGTAAAACTTGGTCCCTTACTTTGAAATATGTAATAACATAAATTGACACTTTACCTCGGAGTTGTTTCTTCCAGGCCTAAAGTCAGGAAACCGTTTTTGTAAGTCGTCACTAAAAACACATTTGCGTTTCGAATGGTTCAGATCCCTGATCGACAGAACTTCACGCCTCCACTACAATGTAACAACTAAGAGTACAGCAGTTAAAATATACTGTATATTTCTGAATTCTGTCATGAAACTCAAATCAAAGTAAGCGTATCGCATATTCTTATCTACACGTATTGTTAGAAACTTGATGCTCACCACGAGCCGCGGTAGATGTCACAAATGCTTTGAAATCAAAACCTCACGTGGAGCGGGGGTGACAACACAAGAGAAGCAAAGGTCCAACAATTTTTCTTTGTTGGTAGAAAAGTTTCTTGTCTTTGAGCTTGCAACTGAGAGTGTTGTATTTCTTTACTTTGAAATTGAAAACAATATTAACAATTACTTACAAATAACATTTTGCTACTAATCATGACGTTAAGCAGTTGTCTTTATCCCAGAAAATAGGGTATTTCCAAATTTCCCTAAAAACCCGCCCGAATCATTTTTAGGACCCCAAAAAGAGTTTTGTCCGGTAGTAACCCTAAACGACTTGCGTCGCTGCACGGGTTACAGGGAGTCTTCGTGCGTCTCTCACTAAGGGTGCAATCCCCCAACCCTAATAGTGGAGTCGCCTGTCGTTACGTCACTCCACTTCCGTTGGGGATCATCTCCTGAGCGGTGAGCTATACAACGAAAGAGATGAACAATTAGTATGTGTTTTCAGTCAATGTGGTTGATCTTTATTTTCTCCCAGCATAGGGAACATCTGCTCGTAGAGATGGAAGTAAGAATCTGTATCAGATAGTGAATATGTGTGTGTGCGTAATAGAGAGAGAGAGATTTGTTCAAATGGAACACTTATGCACATGCGAACTATCAAGCCACTTCCAATTACACATTTGTAACATTTTTTAATTGGTATTGTGCCTTTATGCAACCTTTTAGTGCTTTCCCAGAAATTTCTAAGAGCAGTCTACGATTTCACTTTTTGGTAGTAAATGCTACTATTTAAAAATTTTCCTCAGATCCGATGTTTGATTTTTTTTATAAATGTTAAGGTATTTACAAAATAGGTATTTCCATTGTATTTTTCAGTCTATTTGCTTTTCCATATCTGAGCTATGTTATTAACCAACTAATATGAGGATAATATATACTTTATTGGGCCAAATATCACTGTGGTCTATCGTCGTACTTTTTTTCTTATTAACTTCAACATTTCTGTTTATTGAACATCCCCCTCCCTCCCCAAACACTATGGATTACAGCAAAAGAGAATCATCCGAATCGTATGAGTGCTCACCAAGGGTTTCGGGTTCTAATCCCGGCCTGGGCATGGGTGTGTTTTGTGAGTGTCCCTTCATCAATTTCATCATAATATCACTTATCTTCATCGTTGAGATTATAAAAAAAACGACAGAATGGCGCCGCCAAATAACAAAAATACAAAAATGAAAATTGGTTCATTTCAGGTGAGATGCCCCACTAGAAGAAATGCCCCTAGTGCTGTAATTCGGCGAGTTTCTGCGAGAATGCGCTATTTGTTATTTGTTGTTCTCTGGTGCAGCCTGAACGTTATCGTATGTGATATCTGAGTTGACGCATCTTTCATTTTTTGAAATAATCCAAATAAAAGATAAGTTCTATGCTGTTCTACCTCAAGAGTAAAATATCAACATTTTATTTATAGTTGTACTCCTACAATAATGGTTAATTTGGACCCGTTTATTGCTAAATGCTGCAAGAAAAGTACAAGGGAGTGGCTTCCTTCGATTTCACGACGTCATTTCAACGAGGATGACAGAGCAGAGAATCTCTTCTTAGACAAAAGTAGAAATGCCCTGTTCCAGAGAAATGAGAGATGCCCCATTCATTTCATGTGAAGATGTTCACCTTCTTATATTCCTAATTTGCTTTAAATAATAATTTAATAATTTAAAAAAATGAATAAATGAAGATATTTCGTTTAGTCTTGAGTAATATCTAATACATTTCAGAGGAAGAGTAGGAAATCATCGATTAAGGGGAAATGTGTACGAGACATAATACAAGAATACAAATTAAGCCAATAAATGATGGCGAAAACCTAGGAACCTATGCTCTGGAATCCTGAGGAAGAATACGTGGACTCACAATTAGGAAAGGAATTCAAGTGTTTAGAATCCTTGGTAGACTGAGAACATGCAACATCCAGAGTAAACTGTTTAAAGTGTATGCACGAAACGAACTTTGTATGGTATCAGGTGTAATATTTGTGAGAGAAAAGGATAAATATAGAACTATGAATAGGCCTGGGAAGAAAATAATAAGTCTACTTAGGAATTGGTTTCTATTTCCAATTTTTAAAAACAAATTTGTCGATAAATTTTGAAGTTTTCTTTTAGATTCATATGCCATGTAATGATTTTAAAATATCTTGTTTTTCGTTTAACAAAAAGATTCCTATTGATAATGTGCATGTTTTTTACTATTAAACGCCATTTTAAACAAATTTGGATTATTTGAACAATATTTATTACGTGGGGCATCTCACGTTTAATTCTGAGGAGAGATTGCAAACTCATGGCTGTAAGAAATGGCTCAAATTTCAGGTTGTATTTCATTTACAGAAATCGTAACATTATCTATTGTAACAAGACTAAATTAAAGTTGGGCCAAAAATATAACCATACCAGTAGACAAAGAAATGTAGGTTTTCCAGCCGATTGTTTCTTGGTTGCGGCAACTCTCCTCGAATGACTCTTTAATATCATGTGCGCCCTAAGAAAAAGTTCGCTAGAGCTTCTACAGTAAGCTTAATCTTGTACACATTATAATATCTGCTATCAATTTATAATGAAGTGGGTCCGGCCCCCGTGGCGGAGTGGTTAGCACATCGCGCTACGACGCTAGGGGTCCCGGGTTTGAATATATTGTCTATTCATCAATTTCATCATATCATCACTTATCCCCATCTACGCAAATTAACCAAAAGTGCACAAAAGGCGAAGTAAAATAAACCAAATCACTCAATATAATGAAGTGGTACAGGGTTTGATTCTTATCGAGACACATTTCAGCGTTTCGAACCGAAATTTAAGCATTACATCCGGTCCCCATTTGTCTATCTGACCATAACGCGGACTTAACATTGATTCACTGCAAGTGATTGGACTTTAATCAGCGGTTTCAACAAAGGTTTACAGTCCTTTGAAATAACACCACACGTGAGTTAACACTTTGAATTCAATTTTCCATTAGTACAATTAGAATTAGTACAATTCCCCACGGGAATTGATTACAAAGCGACAACCATCCACTACGCTATTGAGGAGACCCAATCAAAAAAATATTATATATATAATTTTTTTCTCATGGACAGTTTTTTAAAAAGAAAGTACCTTAATATATCTGTATAAAACAATAGTTCGTCAAATTCTACAATATTTCAATGAATTGTGGCTTCTGACAGCCAAAAATTGCATTTAAAAAGTTGAATCAGTTCAGAAACTTTTTATCAGGTTTCTATGTATTGCATGTATGTATGAACAGCATTATTCTGAATGGCTACCACAGTTAAATGTCTACTTCAGAAGAAAATAGAAAATTGAAAACGAACAATTTTGTACAGAAGATTTTATCTTTCCAAGTAGATAGTGAATACTTTTTGAATAATATATCTCATAAAATTTCCAGATGGAATACGAGAAAATATCAATTTTAATATCTCTCAAAAAGGCCAGAGGTTTAATAGTTGAACTTGCGAAAAGCTACAATATGAAAAGGTTTAATAAGATTGTAGGTTCCGTTGCATTATTTTATAATTGTATATTCAATTATTTTATTTTATATCTCCTATTTTGACATAGTTATGTACCTGGTTGTCATATCGTGCTCATCACTTATATATATATATATATATATATATAGTTATAAAATATAGATTCATTATTAAAATAATTAACATTCTTATTTTAAAAAGTTTCATTGGTTGAGTTAAGCAATTAGTTTTTAATTTCAGAGTTATCTTGCAGACTACTTTCCTTGTGTCAATATAGAAACAAGCAGAGCTTTTAAGAAACATATACACAAAAGACGTGACACTTAATTGTAGACCTTCCATCAGCTTGTGCATTTCCAGGATTATCCGTGGTTTGGGGAGGACGGATTTCAGCTCTGGGAACGTGTCCCGTGTCCAATCAACCTCGTATCCTATTAACAAGTTGGAAATCGATGGGCGGTTTTGCCCACAGCAACTGACCGCCATCTAGATGGAATCCAACTGTTAGAGACACTCCCATACATTGGTCTACTATGTTAAATTATGCAGAAAGAGAATATTTACGAAGTCTCAAAGAGAAAACTGATCTTCTGGGCAACAGATACGGGTAAAATAAATGTTGATAAAAAGCAAAATGGAAATTATTGGAAACATAAATAACTTTTAACAACTACTAATGCTTTGTGATAACCGATCGGATTAACCTTGTAACTAACATGTCTTGATTTCGATTCCCGGTTGGAACTGAAGGAAATTAACACAATGTAAATTGCAGGGTAGCTGTTCTTAAATATCGCCTCACGGTAGGGCTAAGCTGCAAGGTGTCGCTGAAGATCAAGGTTGTATTTGTATATCTCTTACTTGAAGTGCCACTTCTGTGATAACGGACATTCACAAAGGAACACCGATTGCCTGGTCAGGATTCAATCATGGAACATTCGTTAATGCGAGTAAACAACAGCTAACTCACGTTAGCAAACTACTGAAGCGGCTAAGATTGTTGTTGAAGATTGTTGAGGAGACCACAGTTGGTTGTTAAAAATTCTCTTTGCCATTTTATCCTGGCCTATTTCCCTGTTTGAATATTTTCGTTTCAAGTACAGTTACAGGCATCCCTCTTTACTTCATTTTTAAAAATAAAAAACATTATCATTCCTTAAACTGGTTTTGCAAAATTTTTTGGCCGTTAATACCCACTATCGCACTGTGCCCCAAAGCGGGATAGTTGTTACACTTGGAGAGCACTTTGTTACATACCCTCAAAAAGTTAGGGCAGAATAGTGCTTTTCGTAAATTTGGAAATGATATACATGCAATATAAAGTACCGCTGTTAATTGAAAAGTCAATATTCTTTATAACTGATGTGAAGATTGTGTATGACTTGTACGTTGCAAGTAGAAAAGTGCACTACATTTTGCCAAGATAAATTTATGCTGTAACGAATACGTTCCTCTTAAATAAAAAGTATAACAAAATAAGAAACAGGCATTTACCATGTGAATAATAGGCAACAACGTTTGCACAAGGTATGTGACCATAGTCCACACTCATGGGCGTATATATAGTTCATGTAAGGGGGAGGGGGTTCAACTTTTGGTAAGATTAGGGTTGCTAGCTATATTTCATAAGTGAAAATCCGGGACACTGCTGACCGGAAGCTGGTTAGGGAGCAGGGTTGGGGGGGGGGGGGTGCTGGACCCGACAAAGTTGTGTGTATGCACATACCCATTATCATATTCTTTACACTTCTTAAAAAAACAAAACAGAAATCCACTTCGAAGTCTATCATTAATCTTGCAATTCTTTTCGGTGTCATAATGAACTAAGCTGCTATCTCACACTGTCGAAACTTTATTTGAGAACTTCTGACTGAACAGTGCGGGCACCAAAGCACTGACTGTTTACAGTAAACAGCTTACTATGCAATGGAAGAGATTTGCAATTCAGTGCTGCTAGCAGACGTCTGTGCTATTGTGAAGTTTGACTTTGCAGCATATTCTTGTAACTCAATAACTCTTGTATTATCGAGAGAAGCGGTTCAATGTACAGTTCGATTGTTTAGTAAAATGAGCATTTTATTACGCATTTAAATATAAATAAAGTTCAAAGTGTAGTCTTCATCATGTCTTCTTTCCCAGCCGATTCCAGGACATTTGTACATCCCGAAGAAATTATTCGGGACACCAGGACAAATTATATCATTCCGGAATTTTCCCGGAAAATCCGGGACGTACAGCAGGCCTAGGTATGATCAAAATCCAATCTCTCAACCAGGCCATCCAACATTTTGACACACTGTTCCAATGAATAAGGGATAGCCATTTCACATCTTTGGAATAAGTTGCAATTTTGCAATGTGTTGACTGTGTTCAGAGAAACGTGAGTTCAATTTTACTACAAAATGGTTATAAAATGGACAATAATGGTTTAGTTTGTAATATTCGTTTGTGCTCTCAGCTGGTGCATTGTTCCTCCTATTTGACGGCTGAGTGTTCTAGGTCTCTTCATTTCTTTATCATAGTCTCTAAGTACGTAGTCTCTCTGCATTGGAATAAATTTCATAAAGTTCTCAGAACTCTCTCTTAATTTTTTTTTTAAATATCTTGACATGTTCACAATATTGAACAGTCCACCTTTTGAGGTGCCCAAAATAATGTTGCACTGCATAAAGCAATTTGGTTAGAACAAGTGGAGAAATTTCAAACACTCCACAGGTTACACACTGAAGAAACTGAAGAGCTTGCTGAAATGTTTCTCTTGTACTAGTAAATTGTAAAGCCTCTAAAGATTCTACATTTACACAAGTCACGCTACTTAGTATTGACATCCTTTCTGTACATCTTGTGTCAAAGAACTTGAGAATGTTAAAGTGTTTCTCTGGTTTTCTTGCATTTCGTTTATAAAAAAACCTAATTCCTTTAAGACTCAAGAGGAAAAAAATTATAACTGATTTGACATTATCAGAACTATCAGAAAATTGCAGTCATTTGGTTTGCAGCCCCCATCTGGTGTGCGAAATTACGTAATTTCCTTCCCATCCATATCCCGTCCTATACGTCTCTAATTTAGGAGAATATAATAAGTCGGAAGAAATTTTTATGAACAAACGGATAAAATAGGTAATCTGGTAACTTTACTGAACCAAAAGTGGGGGGGATTGGTTGAACCCCCCTTAAATACGCGCATGTACACACATCTTACACACACTATCAGAATTGTGTCTACTTATTAGTCCAGTGACTACAATGTTCAATGCAGCACCATTAGCCTTCATTTCTTATGCTTCAGAACAAGAAGCTTTTCACGGACGCTTTGTTTGCCGTTTCTTGTTCGCCGCTGGCTTTGCTCTCTCTGGCTTCTTTGATGTAAATATTTTCATGTCAAGATCTTCCATTTTCTGTAATCACGGTTTCACTTTTCTGCCTCGAGTCTTTTCCTTACCGAAGTAAATGTTAAAATCTGACTTTTCTTCAGTTTTCTTATTGGGCTTCTTTATCTTCTTTTAGGATATGGCTGCAAGTAGGATAGGCTGATGTATGGGAGAACGGTGGAAAGAAAGATGCAATGAAGTGAGAAGAAGCGTCCGTGGCCTTTTCTAAATGTATTAACTATCCCATCCTAAAGTGACTAAGGCAAGAATATTTTTTTATCCTTAGTTGAAGGTTGTAACTTCGAATCATATGTAAGACTACTGTTCCAGTACCATTACTTTCTTGGCAAAGAAATGCTAACGTTTCTATTGGGCCTAAAATTAATGCAAAATATTTTAAGCTAAAAATTCTTACGTGGAAATTTCTCAGTTTTTTTTTTAAATCAAGCTACTGGTTTAGGAGATAATAGCTCCGTAATTTTTTAAATAAATATCCAGGAGAGATGAACACTTAAATTTTATTTGCAGGTTCACACTATTACGTTTCACCCAAATCCTATTTCTATTGAAGTTTAAAATCTGATCTCTCGTTATATAATGTGTGGAATTTATATTTATGTTTTTAATTTCAAATTATATTCGTCAATGAGAGAGAGAATAATTTTAACAAAATGAAGCCAAACTGTATTACGTACAATAAAATTTATAAAGATTATACAGACTAATTATTTCCAAAGTTCTATCAATATCTCAATGTAATCAAGGTGCCCGGGCTTGATACCCGATGGAGATACATAGTTGTTCGGATCCAACTTTAAACTGTAGGTCCAGCCACGTTTACCCTTTCCGTGCATAAATTTATTTAAAAACAAAAATAAAGCAAATTCAATACTCAAACTCAATGTACTACATCAAGTACAGATAATGAAATGACATGAATTATATGATACTTAATTTTCATCAAAAACCCTAGAAGTGTACTGAGAAATTTTGAGATTCTATTACATGTCATCTCTACTACATCGCACAAGAAGAAATATGTATACTTGTTATAACTCACGAACAGGATCATCCTGTAATTCCCAGGAATCCCATGCACAAAGGAGTGTCCTGAAATTTGGACATTCTCCACCATGTCTGCAAATTACGTTCGATACAACGCTGTCACAACAATGGAATTCAGTTAAGCGTGCTAGGTCCTGCCACTGCATAACAATGAGATGACCTGGAATTTGTACAAATACGTTCTGGCCAGAATTACAGAAAAGGAGGTTAATTAAAAATTGTATTTGAATCTTTGCTGCTCTAAAACTTTTATTGTTAACGATCATTCACTCATTAAATTGATATTGATTACATCACTGAATGTATATAACCTTTCTAAAGAGTTTCGATAATATATGTTTTTTACGAAGACATTATTCAGATTAAGAGCAATCATAATTGTGAAATAAGTTGTCCCAAAGTAAAGTATAGTTCCCAGTTTCTTAATGTCAAAGTAGCCTCTGATATTCAAAATATTTATCAGAATTTGTTTTAAATCCATTTGATGCTCAGGTAGTCTAATCAAGACCAGGCCTATAGTTCTAATTTACCACTACGTAATGCACATTCTACCGGAATCGAACTCAGAACACCTTGATTGCACGACTTGAACCAAGCACTACCTGGTGCGAAATTTTACTTAAACATTAATGCTGAATATAACATATTACTAGTCAATATATTATTTAATTAATTATTGAATTCATTTCTGAATTTAATTCTTGTGGAATTATATTTTTGGTTGGTTGTGTTTGAATTTGTAATTTGTTATTTGATATCTCTTTAGATTTATCCCAATGATGAGGATGAATCGTGAAATGATAAAACAGATGATAGAAAAGGGACAATGGATTCGAACGTAGGAACCTTGACTTTGAATCAACTGATCTTAAACACTCCACCAAGGAGGTGGGCCAACCTCCCTTGCTGAGAGGCTAGCACAGCGCGCTACGATTCCAGGGTTCCCGGGTTCGAATCCAGGCCTGAGCGTGGGTGTTCCCTCAATTAATTTCATTATATCATCATTCATCCTCGTTTTCGCAATTAGCTAAAAGTGATAGAAAAGCGAAGTAAAATAAGCCAAATCAATAAAAGGAACTTGTTAGGTGTGTAGAGACGGCGAGGATGAAAAATCACAATGACACGTTCTCCAAGGATCCCGGATTTGAATCCCGCTCGGGCTTGGTTGTTTGTGAATGTCCATTCATCAATTTCATCACTCATCCTCATCTTCGCAAATTAGCCAAGAGGCACAAAACGCGAAGTAAAATCAACTAAATCAATCAATCAATCAATCACAATGACACGTTCTGATCGGGAATTGAACCCATGACCTTCGAAGGTGAGAGTTATAGCTCGACCACAAGGAAAAAAACCTTCCCTCAAAAGCGTTCGCGCATTTTCCCTGCCGTTATCGGTGCTCGGGGCAGTGTTGCCAGGTCAGACTTGAAAAAATCGGGAGATTGTTCCTTGGGAAACCAGAAGATCTGCTACAAAATCCGATGATCTAATAGTAGCGGATGAACGACCTTCTCGAAAGGGGGGGGGGGGGTGATAGGCGTGCGCACTGGGGGGCAAGAGGATGTCTGCAGATTTTTTCCAGCGAGGGGAAAACAATGTATTTTTATCAGGCGGGTAAACGAGGCATATTGCCCCGTAATAATGTTGCCATCTCAGAAAACGCCACTTGAGTTTGAAATTATCACGTTCCTACATCCCTATTATAATAATGGATGTAAATTACTGTGACTGAAATCAACTCGTACGTCTGAAATAATAAGTACTTCTACGTCAACATTCATTTTCCAGAAGGGGAGGGGGTGGCGACCATCCTTGCACTTCCTTCTGGACGTCCATGCCGCTTTAAAATTTTGTAGAAAATTAAGTATTTAAGTATATAATAGTATATTAAGGATAGAAAATTAAGTGTTTTCAAGCCGATGAAAGTTCCAAGCAACTACGGAGGAGGGGTGCATTATTTCCTTTGTAATTGAACTATGCCGCTTCGTTCTCTAGCAAATTTCTTGTTATTAACACATGCTTTATTCGTCACTTATGCTGCCTCTATGTTGCTGCATTTAATATATAATAGACACACACACATACGTAATAAAATAATTTGCCCACGCTACGAAGTCAGTATTTCTACTTAGTAAGGCAAGGACGTTTCACTGTGTTTGTGTCACTTCATTCATTTCATCAGTTTTTCATTCATCCTTGTTGTCGTACTTACCCGCAGAGGCACAAAAGCGACGTAAAATAACTAAAATAGAAATAGATTTTCGGGTGGGATAAAATACAACCATCTAAAAATAGTAATGTACATGGACGTTCGCAGGATTTTTCCAGGCAGGGGCAAGGAAGGCACATTTTCTCCAATAATAGTGTTGTTCCCTCAAAAAACATTGCTTAAATTTCAATGTATCATATTCATGCAATAATTAACACACATTATTGCAGCTGAAATGAAATTATATGTGAAAAATATATAATTTTTGGTTGACTTCCGGACGCCGATGGTAATGTAGTAATAGTAATAAAATAATAATAATGTCCTAGCACATCGTTTGGCACAATTTCACAGTTCAAACAGCACTTTTCATGGCTGAGTGGAGTTCCACTCTCCCCTCCATGTTCAAGTAAGGTGACCAGGAAACTTGTTTTTGAGCAGGCCGTCGGAGGTGCCATAGTAATAGTTTATTATGGAATCCTACCGAGAAATCAATAGGTCTGGCAACACTGACGTTGGCCGCTCTGAAGGCTCCTTCCTCCTGTCTTTTCCCCCCACCCTCCAGCGCGATGGGGTCTGCGCAGGTTTCTTTCCTTGTGGTTCCACTATAACGCTCGGTCACAGGTAAAGGCACGTTATAGCGTTCTTGCTGTCAAGTATCTTACGTAGCAGAAATTAAGGATGTCAGGGCTTCACTTTTACATCTTGCGTGTAATTCTATAAAGAACTACTTATCTACTGTATATAATTTGCTAAACATATGTCAAGTTGACATGCGATCGATACATGCTAAAGTGTACAAACATTATAAAAATGCATCAGTGCTGCACTCTTGTCTCGGTAATTTGTGGATCAAGTCCGCACGTAACGGTATAAAGGGGAGAAAGCGAGTGGGCGGAACAAAGCATTGGCCTGCTGCGGCCCCGTTTTCTCTTTCGTTTGTTTATAGTCGAGCCCTCTCGAGTTCTACTTTCGCAGAGGACTTTTTTTTGTTTGCTTGCTCCAGAGATTTCCGGGACACAGTGCACCAACATGATTTTGTCATCCTTCACCTTCAGAAAGGTGGGTTAGATCACTGTTGCGCAAAAACCTTAATTCCAAAAGCTGTTTTTTTTTTTTCGAACTTCAAACTTAACAATATCAAAATACACATATTCTGTCAATATTGTCTTGCGAGCTATTTAACAAGGGGTAGAAGAAATCACATCAGTTGCGGTTTCGCGACGCGTAAAATAGCATCAGTACATGCCCACTCATAATAGCTGGCCGGTGGGCGGCATTTGTTGCGAAGTTCATTCCAGCAAACAAATTACTTAGGTATTCTTCTCGTCCAGACGCGCAGTTATATACGAATGAGAACCCAGTGCTGCTGAATATTGCAACGGGAACCTTTCCATTTGGGTTATGGGTTAAGCAGGGCACATGACTGCAACTCTTTCCATTTTTTACCCACCAAACATGGAACTGCGGTGCGCGAGTCCCAGTGAATAGCTGCTATCTTCCAGTAAGCCCTGTTTTCCCTCTGTTTCCAGCTAATTCCGACATTTATCAAATTAAGTGAAGAGTGATGGATAGGTTCGCTTGAGAATGGGAGTAAATGTCGTAGGCTATGTATCGCTGGGGGCTTGCTGTGGAATTGAACGTGACTTCTTTGTTGCTCGAAAATGTGAGATATTAAAGTGGCACTTTGTAATTTGATATTTTGTGTCACAGACAATAAATGAGTACACAGAACTTGTGATACAAATAACCGTTCCATTTTTCGAGCTAACCACGTTTCCTCACCCGAAATTCCTTTCCTTTCTTTCTTTTCAATAAAAATAGAGAGCGTTTCACTATGACGTCAAAGTTTGGTAACCTGAGGGACCATTCGAAAGTAGAATTATTTTTAGCTTGTCTTCATCGGTTTCCTTTCATTCTATGAAGGGATATGTTTGATGATGTTTTTTTTATTGACTAGCAGTGGAATTATATTGTAGATATTTTGTTTGCCTGTGAACAATGAAATTCAATCATACATGTAGAGAAACAATTATGTGGCTTAAAGGAAGACACGTTCAAATACGTTAGACAACTTATATTTAGAGCAAATAAAGACAACAACAAAAGTTACTTATATATAATTCTGGAAGTATTTTCTGACTATCATACACTTTCTTCTTTATTTTATTTCGATGAATCCGTGGTTAGAACCTTTAGTATTGAAGAAACTTTTTGATGTAATTCCCCGGTGGAGATCAAGATTAAACTTTCGGCTAGCTTTCGTGTTTCCAAGCATTCTTCTGCCAAATATTACTTCCAGTTAAAATAATAACTAGTTTCACAGGCACACACATCATATCATTCAAGTACTCAGGGCCGTATCAAGGTTTGCGGAGGCCCCTGGGCAAAATGTTTTGTGAGGCCCCAAATTTTTTTATTATTTATTACTAGGAGCTTTATTAGCTCAATATGTTAACCAACAATTTTCAGCAGTTGAAATAGTAGAAAAGACTGATTTTAGAATCAGTAGTCATTCACAATCGAACATATCGCAGATAGGTTTGCAGGGAGAATAGCGCAGTAAAGTAAAGTTACAGGACGAAAATTGTAGAGCTATAGCAGCATCTAAATGTTTACAGTATATTATGAAGAGTGAACACCGTAACTACAATTTATAGTAAATACTAAGGGGGTTCAGACAGAAACAGAGAACTGAGCAGTAGACTATATTTACGTACATAATTTATTATAAATTATATTATTTTCAATTAAGAGTAATTATATAACTACATATGCACGGTTCATCTACTGGACAATTACCGACAAGTTCATTGTGGAAATTGTAGTAACTACACTTTCTTCAAGAAAATTTCCATAAGCTTAACACTTATATTAGACACACTTTTCTTGCCTTTCTCGCCGAAAATTAAACTACTATATCATCGAAGTCCAATTCACGAAGAAGTTCAATGTTTAATAAAGAAAGATTGGATAAACGATCCTGTCCCATGGCAGCACGAAGCCTGTTTTTCACTAATTTCATTTTTGAGAAAGACCTTTCTCCGCTGCAGTTTGTTACCATTAAGACCAAATACATTCTTAAGAGAAATTTCGACATTGGGAAATGTACTGCGGAACGGGTGCTTACATACAATATTATACATAGACAGTTCCATTGGGATGTCTTCCTGATGTTTGACATTGCTACTGCTTACTAGGTGTGCAAACTGTATCAGTTCATTCTCTAGCGAGGGTTCCAGATCCTCCTCGTAGATGCTCACAAGCTTGCGAGATGCAGATGTAATTTGTGATGAAGTTGCCACTGAATACTGAACCTCTTTGCGACAGTTTCATAGGGAAAAATCCTGTCTGTGAGTGATGAGGTAATTTGATCAATCACTAGTAGAAAACTTTCCACTCTGAAATGCTCACTAGGCAAGAGGTGGATTTGAGGTTCATTTCCATAGTTAAGAGGATTCAGTCGGACGTTTCTCACCCGCTGACGTGAGTGTTCCTAATTGTGAAGTGGTGGAAAAAAGTTCTTGCCCATAAGACTTGAATGGCAGTAAATAATGCCGGAAAGGTAGGCAACACACATTGCACCTTTAGGTGATCGGGTGATTCTGTCTGTCTCAAGAGCAACTCGTCTTTCATACAATAGCCAAAAACTAACTAACTAACTCTCTAGTCTTTTTAAACCCGAAGGTTCATGGCTGCAGCAACACAGGCCTTCCAATGCAATAGCCCACAGACACAGGAAATGTAGGAAAGTCACGTGACTTGTCAGGTGGAATGTTGTTCGTCAGAAAATCGCCTTTTCTCAAGCCAAGTCGCAGAACTGACAAGAGTAACACGTTATATGTCCGAAAATGATACACCTAAAAGCGTTGAACGACACGCTAAAATAATTATTGCCTAAATTTCAAAGACTACTATACTATATGTGCCGCGGTAGCTCGGTCGTTAGGGTGTTTGATTACCATGAGAGAGATCCGAGTTCGATCCCCGACGGGGGAGAATTGGAACTTTGTCCACCTGTTCAAGTAGCTCCTGTTCAAGTAGCCACCCAGCGCCGTATAAAGTGGGTACCTGTAGGAAACTCAGGGGGGGATAAAAGTGGCAGGGAGCGTGGTTCTGATCACATTATCCCCACCTTCGGCCATAACAAGAAAGTGTGGGACCCTAAGTCCACACCCCCTACACGCCTTCATGGTTTGGTGCAAAGCACAAGGTAGTAAGTACCTTGCTTTTTCATTCGGAACAGAACTTTCTAATCTCTACGTGGACTTTCTTCCAAGTTCCGTAGGGATGTGAATAGGCTCCACTTTTTCTTGAGACAATTCATCCATGTTATATTTCGTTATAGAAACCACGGCCGATATCCTGTGTGTGTTTTGGGGGCGGTATAATTCAAACATGTAAGGTGATCCTTTTCCCACTACTCCATTGTCCGATCCTTCGTATCCAAAGCAACTCTCAATTCCACACACTGAAAATGTAGCACTTCCTACATCTTATCATGCAAATATTAGTAGCAAAGTAATGTGTAGGCATATAGTGGTTCGGATCCCAATTTAAACTGTAGATGCATTCCCGATTAGTCTTACTGTGCATAAAGTGGACTTAAGTCACCAAATCAACCAACCAACACAATCCCGTTATTGTCCAGATTATCGAATCCAGAACCTTCGTCGCGAATAACATAACCAGGAAGACAATGTGAAATTACCGAACAGAAACAGAACCTAAAACCTACAACGGATAGATTGGATTAAGTCGACGATACAGCACGCGTACGATTGGTAAAGAAAGTCTTCATGAATTAAGTAATGATAATGCTATAAGATTGATTACTTTTGCCACCTCAAAGAATTTAATTGTGAAAAGTACCACTTTTAAACATAAAGATATCCATAAATATACCTGGTCTTCTCCAGATGGTAAAACTCATAATCAGTTAGATCATATTCTCATTGATAAGAGAAGGCATACTAGTATAATTGACGTTCGTACACATAGAGGTGCTGACTGTGCCAGTGACCATTATTTAGTAATTGCTAAATTAAGAGAAAGACTCTCAGTGATAAATCATAAGCAACAAAATCTAAAACTTATAAAATTTGATACAGGAAAGTTTACTGATGAAAGAATTAAGAAAGATTACCAAATAAAACTGTCAAATAAATTTGATGTTTTTTCAGGATTTAAATGATGATGAAAATATAAATGAAACAGACGTAAATAAGAATTGGGAGCACATACGTAATGCAATAGAATCAGCAGCTAAAGAAAGTATAGGATACCATAAACCAAGAAAAAGTAAGCCATGGTTTGATAATGAATGTCATAATCTAATAGAAATAAGAAATCAGGCTAGACTTAGGTGGTTAAATAACTCGGATGATACAAATCTAAGCAATTATAATAGAATAAAGCGAGAAGTTAACCGCACGTTTAGAAGTAAAAAAAGAGATTACTTGAAAAGCAAAATTAACGAAATTGAAACAAACAGCAAAAATAAAAATATCAGAGATTTATATAAAGGTGTAAATGAATTTAGAAAGGGGTGGCAACCTAAAGTAAACTTGATAAAAGATAAAGATGGTGATTTTCTAGCTGACCCAAGCGATATTCTAAATAGATGGAAGAACTACTTTAATGACCTTTTAAATGTCCATGTAGGAGATAAATCAGAAGTAAATGAAGTACACACAGCAGAACCTTTAGTTCCAGAACCTAACTTGACTGAAGTTAAAGATGCTATTAAAAGGCTAAAGAATAACAAAGCACCTGGCATTGATTTAATACCAGCTGAGTTAATTAAATATGGTGGAAATTCATTAATATGTCAAATTCATAAATTAATTTGTTTAATATGGAATAAAGATGAAATCCCTCAATAGTGGAAAGAATCCATAATTGTTCCTGTGTTTAAGAAAGGTGATAAAATGAACTGCAGTAATTACCGTGGAATTTCTCTACTCTCAACAACATATAAAATATTATCTAACATTCTTTTAACAAGACTAACCCCATATGCTAATGAAATTATAGGTGATTATCAATGTGGATTTAAACGTAACCTATCAACTACAGATCAAATTTTTCACATCAGACAGACACTTGAAAAAAAGTGGGAATATAATCGAAATTCATTGATTTCAAAAAAGCATATGATTCGGTCAAAAGAGATAAATTATATAATATATTAGTAGAGTTTGGAATACCTAAGAAGCTTGTTAGTATGATAAAAATATGCACCAGTGAAACAGAAAGTAAAATTCGTGTGGGTAATAATATGTCTGACAAATTTACAATTCATGATGGGTTAAAACAAGGAGATGCATTATCTCCATTGCTCTTTAATTTTGCCTTAGAATATGCTGTAAGGAAGGTAAAAGAAACTAAAGAAGGACTTAAATTAAATGGTGTGACTCAGTTGTTAGCATATGCAGATGATGTAGACTTACTGGGAGATGATGTGAATACAATTAAGAATAATGTTAAATATTTTTCAAAACTGCTAAAGAGATAGGTCTGGAAGTTAACAAAGAGAAAACTAAATATATGCTTACAGGCCGAAACCAAGTGTTAGGTAATAATCAAAATCTAATTATTGATAACAACTCGTTTGAACCAGTTTCCAAATTCAAATACTTAGGAGTAATATTAACAAATGAAAATTATATTAAAGAGGAAATAAAAAGTAGACTTAATTCAGGAAATGCATGTTACTTCTCTCTTCATAAACTTTTGTCTTCTCGTTTAATATCTAAGAAACTAAAAGTTAAAATATACAAAACAGTAATTTTGCCTGTAGTATTATATGGATGTGAAACTTGGTCCCTTACATTGAAAGAGGAACATAAATTGAGAGTATTTGAAAATAAGATCCTTAGGAAAATATTTGGACCTAAAAGGGATGAGGAGACAGGTGAGTGGAGAAGGTTACATAATTTAGAACTACATAATTTGCACTCATGTCCAGATATTATTAGAATAATTAAATCAAGAAGACTTAGGTGGGCAGGCCATGTGGCACGAATGGGAGGGGAAAGAGGAGTTTACAGGATTCTTGTTGGGAAACCAGATGGTAAGAGACCTGTAGGAAGGCCAAGACGAAGATGGAGGGAAAACGTTGAGATGGACCTAAAGGAAATCGGTAGGGATGGGAAAGAGTATATAGATCTTGCTCAAGATAGAGACAGATGGAAGGCCTGTGTTGCTGCAGCCATGAACCTTCGGGTTTAAGAATGCTAGAGAGTTAGTTATTTAGTTAGTTAGTTATACAGCACGCGTTCTGAAATGAAGAAGAATACGAAAGTTGAAGGACTTCGATACACACACACTTTTCCTCCCCGCAATGGTAAGCTAGCCTTCTTGCAGAGAAGCCTTTACGTATGCCTTCAAGGCCACGACGAGAAAGTCTTCTACATGCAATGGCGGGACCAAAACATACGTCTAGTTTGATATGAAAGCTGTGTTCCTCCTTATTTCGTACGTCATTGATAACAGGAACACGGGCCTCGTCTGTTAACCCTAGTTTCGTAGAGCAGACACCTGTTCGCCACCCTTTGGTTCAGTGACCTTCGCTCGTAGTTAGCAAGAGTGAATGACTCACCAGATACCTGTTGCCTGTGAGCTTATACAATAATATATATTTCGTTAGCGTCTGTAAGTATTGTTTCATTTGCAGTTATATCAGTTAACGTTCGAATAGTTTCCTAATGGTTACGTTATTTATAAATTTGTTCTCGAGAGTGAACGTTCTATCTATTTGCACGGGGGAGGCTTTATGCAGCCTGCATGTATTTTTTTTCCTGAAACAAGAAGAAATTCGAAGACGTAAAAAGAGTCGTACAAGAGTAGTTAACAAAAAGAATGAAGAAAACGAAAATGTAAATATTGAAATAATTTATTGTATAGATCGAGTGAATAACATTTTGTCACGGAGCCTCCTCGGTGGCGTAATGATAACGTCGTCACCTTGTAATCAAGGGATCCCGGGTTCGATACACGGTGGAGGCACGTAGTGGTTCGTATCCCATTCTAAACTGAAGGTCCAGTCCCGATTAGCTTATCTGTGCACAAAACTTACTTACTCTCCTCCATTCCTGTCTGTTTCTCATCATTCTCTTCATCATATTTATTGTCTTATTCCTTTCTCTTCCAATCTTTTCCATTCTGTCTTCAAACATTATCCTTGGTCTTCCTTTACCTCTCCTACCTTGCACCTTTACTTCTAGAATTTGCTTTACCTTTTTGTCTTCATTCATTCTAAATACATGTCCCCACCACTTTAGCTGTCTCTTTTCAATTGTTTTCTCTAGCGACTCCTGTTCCACTTCTCTTCTTATTCTTTCATTCCTCACTTTATCTCTCCTAGTCTTATTAACAGCTCTTCTCAGGTATTTCATTTCACTAGCCTGAATTTTACTCAGATGTTTATCTTGAAGTGGTAAACTTTCCATTCCATATGTTAATGTAGGGACCAAAACTGATTTGTATAACTGCATTTTTGTCTTTACTGCCACTTCTTTCTTTCCCATTATTGTTTTACTGAACTGATAATATACTGTATTTGCTTTTCTCTTCCTATTTAGGATTTCTTCATCACACCTACCATCACTTGTTATGATGGTTCCTAAATATTCATATTCATCTACTTCTTCCAAGTTCTCGTTTCCATATCTAACTGCTATTTCATGATCTTTTTCTCCTTTTGCCACCTGCATAACTTTACTTTTCTTAATATTAATCTTCATCCCTTTTCTCGCAAGTTCTTCTCCCCATTCTATTACGCTCCTCTGTAAATTCTCTTCACTGCTAGCAATTAAGACTATATCATCAGCATATAGCAGTACTTGCAGTTGTACTACTCTCATATTCCAATATCCTATTTGTACTCTTGGGGTTCTTCTTTTGCAAATTTTAGTTATTTCATCCATTACATTAATGAAAAGTAAAGGACTGAGACTATCTCCCTGTTTAATTCCTTTTTCTATTTGAAATTCCTTAGACTCGTTTACTTCTATTCTTACTATTCCTTTTACATCCTTATATACACTTCTTATTGCTTTAATAAGTTCCTTAGGTACTTCCTTACTTTCTAATACCTCTCATAGATATTTTCTAGGTACCAAGTCAAATGCCGCTTTCAAGTCTAGAAATGTTAAGTATATTCTTTTATTTTTGTCCAGCATTTTCCCCATCATTGTTCTTAATATAAAAATGTGATCTTGAGTCTGTCTCCCAGGTCTAAATCCAGCTTGTTCCTCTTCACGTTTTCCCTCTATGATTTTTCTCAGCCTCCTTTCCAATATATTCGTATACATCTTATATACCACTGATGATTGACATATTGCTCTATAATTATCACATTCCTTATTACTCCCTTTCTTGTGTACTGGCACAATTATGTTCCTTTTCCACTCTTTTGGTATAGTCTTAGTTCTCCATAGTTCCCTTAATATATTCAGTAGTATTTCAGCCATTCTTGGTCCTCCATATTTTATTAGTTCTGGTGCTATTCCATCCCATCCTGCTGCTTCCCAATTCGTATCCGTTTAATTGCATCTCTCACTTCATTCTCTGTTATCATCATATCTTCTTCTACATGCTCCTCCTCTTCTCTGTTTCTTATTCTCTCATCCTCCTTCTGTTCCTGTTCCTGCTCCTCATCTTGTTCTTGCTCATTTGTCCTATCCTTGAACTTTTCTTCATAGTATTTTCTCCATTCCTCCATCACATTCTCCCTACCTATGACTAGTACATTTTTCTTATTTCTTATAGCTCTTGCTGCTTTTCCCCACTTTCCTTTCAGGCTTTTGACCATATTCCAGAACTGCTTTCTATGTTCTACAAAACTTTGTTCAATATCATTTCCAAACTTCTCCCATGATTTTCGCTTTGCCTCCTCTACAGCCAATTTACTCTCATTTCTTTTTTGCACATATATTAACCTATGTTCCTCTGATTTTAATTCTAGGTAATTCTTTCACGCTTTCTTTTTCTCTTTCACTTTCCCTTTTACTTCATCCGTCCACCAATTAGTTCTTTTCCTTTTTGTATTCACCCAAACTTTGCCACATACTTCAATTGCTGCATACAGTATCACTTCCTTAAATTTTTCCCACATACTGTCAATTTCCATTCCTCTTATTTCCAATTCATTCAATTTTTCTTCTACTAGTTCCTGTTTTCTCTTCTCTTCCTTAGCCAGCTGCTTCACTTGTATCTTTTCAAACTTTCTATCTCTTTCTCTATTATTCCTCTTAAATCTTGTTATAGCTATTAGCAGTCTGTGGTCAGTACTCAATTCAGCACCTCGAATTACCTTTACATCCATAAAGGCATATCGAAGTGCTCTTGCGTAAATTATGTAGTCTATTATACTCTTTGCCTCCCTTCCCTCAGCTTCATAAGTGATTTTATGAATTTTCTTATGCTGGAAAAAGGAGTTTCCTTGTAGCAATTGGTTCTCTACACAGAATTCTATTAATCTTTGTCCATTTTCATTTATCACACTTTCCCCTCCATGTGGTCCCATACAACCATGTGACCTTATCCTATTGTTTCCAGTTCTACCATTAAGATCTCCCATCAATATTACCTTCCTATTCTCTTCATTCTCTTTATTCACTACTCTTTGTAATTGAGAATAGAAAACTTCTTACTCCAATATGTCCTGATCATTTGTCGGGGCATAAACTTGTATTATTGTTATTCTTTCTTCCATTTTCAGTCTAACTACTATTATCCTTGAATTCACTGGTTCCCATGATTCCACCCTTTCTTCCATTTGCTCATTAAATATTATTCCAACTCCCTCCTTAGTTCTTCTTCCTCTACCTACTCCAACATATCTCAGCACATATCCTCTTTCAAGGCACATTATACCACTGCCTTTCTTCCTTACTTCACTTAGTCCTAGTACTGCTAGTTTATACTTTTCCATTTCTCCTACAATCTCCACTTCTTTTCCATTAATTGTTTTAATATTCCAAGTTCCAATTCGGATATTCCATTTCCTTGCTTGTCGTCTTCTACTAAATCCATCCTTTCCGAGGCTACCTTTATTTCTCTGAATCCGCTAGTTTTAGTCTGGTGTGGGGGGATTAGCCCAACGACCAGGCTGATTTTTATTTTCAGGGTTTTCTCCCATATCCTTTGGTACTCCCACACCCCTGCAAGGCACCAGTTGGTTTTGGATATTTGACGGAGATATCCAATCCGCTTCTTAGTGGCTCATATTGGCCACTAAGGTCGTAACTCTTCCGCTTCCATTGCCGTTGGGATTTTCTCCATGATCCTCTTCCGCCTCTGGAACCGTTGGTCTTCGCCCTCCGGGCCGGCTCTCTATATTTTAACCCCTAGAGAGAGGGTGGCCCAGTATTAAGCCCCCAGGCACTGGGCTCCCTGTTGGTCCACGGGTCCTTATTCTATATTCGGACCACCCCACCATATCTGGTGGGATTCCTCATCCGCCACCCGAGGGACGCGCCTGGTAGAGGTCAGGGTCCCCATGCCAGGTCCAGTCCCGATTAGCTTATCTGTGCACAAAACAAGAACTAAAATAATAAATTGTCACAGTTTAAGAAAATTTCATGTTGAACCACATACGAAACAAAAAAATAATAATTTATTCCATTTTGGAGTTCACATCTGTAGCATCTAACCAACACAGTTATGGATCGCAACATATTTTCTCAGATCCATTTGAATTATTCATGTATGGTAAAATAACAGAAGTAGAGGAAAGAGAAAGCGAAGCGAAACACTGATGCCTTCTCCAGAATTTAAAATCTCATTACGTAAGGTTCTGGGTTGAAGTCCCGGGCAGGCATGACTTTCTTGTTCTTGCCCTTTTATCTGCTTTATTTCATCATAAATCTGTAATGGTTTATCTACAGGTGAATAATAATGACAATAATTGTCAATACAAAGCCAATAACAAACATAACAGCCGGCCCCTGTGGCGGAGTGGTTAACACATCGCGCTACGACGCCAGGGGTCCTGGGTTCGAATCCTGGCCTGGGCATGGATATTTGTGAGTGTCCATTCATCAATTTCATCATATCATCACTCATCCCCATCTTCGTAAATTAGCCAAAAGTGGCACAAAAGGCGAAGTAAAATAAATCAAATCACAACAAACAGAACAACAACTCAATTAGGGAGATGTCAAGAAAGAAACAAGACTTGACAGTGTCTGTACCTCTCGGCTTCTCGAATTGAAAATTGCTCTCCCGTTCTCGGTCTCGACTAGTTAAATAGAAATCGAAAACGTATGTGAAGATACATATATTTCATATATCCCGGATTTGTAGGAGATTTCATGAGAAATTAAATAAGTACTCTTCGATCATGTTTATTTTTATTATTCTTGTTATGTAACATCACTTTTCTTCACAGTCGCGAACAAGTGACCTTTACATGAAATTAATGACGAAGTACTCAAATCCGGGAACTTTGGTGACGAGATCGAATGACGACCACTTAATGAGCTTCCCCACCGACTCTGCTTAATGTTGCTGGTGTCAGGTAATTTGTAATAACTGTCAATTCATTACCATTTGTTTTATAATTTATCTTATTGATGTGATTAACCTGAAGTCGAAGAATTAGTTGAAAGGCAAAAATGCAAGATTGAATTTCTCTGATGTTACTTCGTGCCGAATAATATGACGTGATATTATGATATGAATATATTAATAATATAATATGCCTAGTTATTACATTGATTGATCCCAATTCGCACACAAAATATGGTATAATGTCCACTCCTAACCGACCTCCGTGGCGGAGTAGTTAGCACAGCGAGCTATGACAGCATGGGCCACTGGTTCGAATCTCGGCTTGACCATGGGTGTTCTTGGTGAGCGTCCCTTAGTCAATGTTATCATATAATCATTCATTACTCATCTTCATCGTCGCTATTTACCAAAAGTGAAAGAATAGTGCCACTAAATAACAAACATCCAATCAAATCGAACATCTTCACCGATTTAATTCTATAACGTACGAAATTCCCACTTTATTACTGCATCTTGCTTCATTTTACAGCATCTCAATTGTTTTCAGATTGGAAAACAATTGGAATGTTGTTTTGTGAAGTTGATTGTGCATTGTTTCGTTGTTTCGATTGTTTAATTAACGTCGCATTAATTAGTTTTAGACCAATCGTGACAGAGGGAATCGAGAGCACAAAGCAAGGGGAAAACAGAAGTTAGAGACTACGGCTCTCTTTAAATGTAGCATTCCATGAATACGACTGAAGTGACTGCAGAATATTATGGATAAAATTTGTTTCGCTTTTTCCTTTTATTTCTGTTTCAGTTATTTTACTTCGCGTTTCTTCTACCACTCTTAATCGTGTCGGTGAGGAAGAATTATAAACTCGTGAAATTGACGATTAGACAAAATAATCTATGCCTCTCCCACAGTTCGAAACTGTGACCACAAAATATTGTCTTAGTTTTAAAATTTACGCCAAATATGATTTCACTCGTGTCTTTCTCAAGGCGCTCCATTGCCTCTCCGATGGCGTAGTGATAACGTCTTCGACATGTAATCAAAGGCTTCCGAATTCAATACCAGATAGAGGAACATTTGGTTCGGATCCAACTTTAATGTGTAGGTCCAGTGCATAAACTTGACTTAAACAATTAACATAAGGCATGTGGTCTGTGATGAGAACCATCATTTCAGTAAACCTTCTTGACAATGAAAGAATATTTTCTTACGAGTAGATCTTGTTAAGAAACCAGTTGCTGAAATGTTCTTCTTGAGACCACGTAGCACCCAGCTGTTGTTTGTTATGGCTGGGGCATGAGTCATGTGTCTCATGCTATCAATGCTCAATCCTTCCCGAGAACACAGATCCACTAGGCAAACTTCAGCGAATGTTTAGTTATTTGGGTTGCATAAACAACAGGCTTTAAGACGTTACGAAATTCTATGTCCCGTGGCCCAGGTAATTCTTTCTCTGACGTACTCTTCTGTGCCACTTCTTCTTCTGGCTGCTATCTCCTCATATTCAGAAAACGAGTTCCTTTTTGATTCTACGAATTTCTTTAAAGATCTCTAAATATCAATGGGAGACTGAAGAACTAACCTTGTATCCTGGAGTGTTTTGCTCGTAGCATCAAATCCTCTATAATGTCATTCCAGGAGAAGGCTAACAATGCGATATCCAGGGATGACATCTGCCGTGAAAGCCCATTTACTTCACTTCTTACAATACCCTTCTCTTCTTTGTCATTGCCTATTTCGACAAGAGATTCCTAAAATTTTTCGTAACCTTGGACTATGGCTTTTGTGGCATCTGCTCTACATGCCCACCGAACCTCACTTAAACTCTTGGTAACATGGTATTTCCCTTCTGCTTGTCTTAACTCATCCACCAATGTTTGATAACGGTGAGGTGATGCTGTGAAGAACACATAAAGCCGTTGTACAAAATCGAATAAATGAACAGCTGCAGAACATGCATTCCCTACCAGATTCAAAAAGTGGGCACAACATGGTATTAGCTCTGCTAGTTTATTTTTTCCCTTGACGAGAGCTTGCATGCCTTTATACTTTCCACACATATTCGCAGCATTATCGTACGATTGGCCACGACAGTCACGTATATCAATCTTATGATGGTCTAGAAACTCCAATAACGCATGTTTGAATAAATGTGCCTTATTTCCACACCACAGTCAAATCAATCCATGGTATAAAATATACTGAGCTTCATATATCTACAAACAGATCGACTGAGAGCTGTGCTACAATTGGATCCAGAAGAGTGTAGACATACGACAATATTGAAGTTTTTTTTTATTTTTTAAATACAACTTCTTATCTAATTTTTCACAAGCATAGACAGCTGGTTAAAATATTATTTTGGTGGAGGTCCTTCACAGCTTCCTTTTGGTGGGGGCCCCGGGACAATTGCCCCAGTTGCCCATAGGTTAATCCGGCCCTGCAAATACTACTTAAAAAAATCATTCATCTCCAACTACTACTTTGGAATAAAATGTGTACATATTAAATATGTGTGAATGGCTATTGCATGTCCATAATATTCACTTAGCACTTCGTGGTAGTGTTGAAACAAACAATCTCCTATCCAAACCTAACAACAGAAAGCGCACAAAAGTTTGTGTTGTATATTTTAATTACGGAATTCAGTTATTTGTCCTAAGACATGTATTCAATTGTATCAATTGATATATTTGAAGTGCACAAATTAAATTTGATGCATTTTCTCTGTGTGTAATTCACGGAAGATCAGACAAAAATTACAGGATACTGACAGATACCCAGTACCCTACTTATTCTTCGGTAATTAAATTAAAACCGATTCCTTCATACTAAAATAAATCATCAGAAACATTTGTCAACCACTTTCTTTCACCCTTGATTTTCACAAATGGATTTTTTTTTCCAACTCTCTCAGCCGTTCTGTATTAAACTTACCAATGTGCATGTGGTAGTAAAAATGCAGCGTTTAACGAAGCAGTCGATATTTTCTCTTGTCCACTGACATAAAGAGTAACGAGAAATGTTTTTTTTGTTCCTCTTGGTGGCAATTAACTTGTATTATTAATGCTGTATAACTAAGAAGAATTTTAATTAACAAACACAAAAAGCTATGGAAAGACAAAGGCGCCGTTAACCTTGCTTTCTTTGTTTTTAGAGCAAGAAGGGATGAGATCGTATTAAGTTGACTGAAAAAAGATGGAATCTGAAGAGAAAAAATTCAACAGAAAGCCCGTGAGCCATATCGTAGAATTTTCTATTTAAAGCTATGCAGAAGCCTTGATATAATTTTCAAAGGGAGATAAAACTTTACGAGCAGATACCTTAATCATTATTCATTATCTTAGTGTCGAGACATGGTTCATTCTTACATTCAAATTAAGTTGCGATTTATCTTGGGCACCACATTTTGCGCAAATTAAAGTATGGATGTAGTTTTCAGGCATTTGGAAACGTGTTTAAGTAACATTACTAAACAGTTTCCAGGCAGTATTCAACTACAGTATTAAACACTCTACACAAGTAGCAGATAAACGAGAAATTAACATTCATACAGAATAATTGTTGAGAATTTTATTGAAATTGGTCACATGATCCCGATGCAATTTAAAATTTCCAACACGATTTATTTTGAACAAAATGTATGGCATTAAAATCAATACTTATACTTTCAGTTCTAACTTCGCTTTTCTGCCAGTTTTGGCTAATCGTGAAGATGAGGATGAATGGTGACAAGATGAAATGGATGAAAGGATAATCTCTCTCTCTCTCTCTCTCTCTCTCTCTCTCTCTCTCACACACACACACACACACACACACACACACACACAAACACACACACACACACACAAGAACAACACTCAACACGAGCCCCACTGAGGATTATACCGGCCGTCAGTCCCGATGCAAGAGCTTTGCTAGTCTGCAAAATGCACTATAATCTGGAATCTCTGGAGCAAGCGAACGAAAGCAATTCTCTGCGCAATGAACAAGTGAGAGGGAACGGGATTGCGTCGAGGGAGAAAAAGCGACTGCAGTTAGTACCAGCAGCGTTCATTGCTTCGCTCCACCCACTCACTGTCTTCCCTTCTCTACAGTTATGCACGGCTTGCTCCAGAGATTCCCACAATAGAGTATACGTGGAAGGGACGTTGACTTTGGGTGTCTTCGTAAAGGCTCACCACCCCTTCTATAACACCATTATAACACCATTAAGCCTTGTTTCCATGATATGAAAAACTCAATATGCTGACAAATGTAGAAATGTATTTTATTATAAAACATAAACTAAACGTAACGTTTCAACCTTCTAGCAACGTCTTCTTCAGACTCTGTATCAAGTACAAATGTAACAAGGTACAAAAACAGGACGATATATATACACAAAAATACTCCCCTCCAGACTATTAGAAAGTTGTTCTGGAACATTCTAGCAGGTGGCTTTCCCTTGTCAACTGTACTTTCACCTGAAATAGAATGTGGTTGGACTCCTTATCTCACGCTCTTTTCCTTCGTTCTTCTTCCTTCTTCCCTCCTCTTTCTCTCTTGCCCTTTCCACTCTTTCTAACACCTTCTTCCATTCTTTGTTTATATTCAGTCCCCCATTCCAGTTCATTGTGTCTTCTTCACCTTTCTTCTCTATATCCTTGGCCTCCTTCCATTTTCTCACTAGTATTCTCTTCTCCCTTCCTATCTGCTTAGCCTCATCCCACTCTATGTCATATCCTGTTTCTCTCGTGTGTTTAAATATCGCATTTCTCTCTCTCTCTTAAGTCGTACATCATCCATATGTTGCTTCAACCTGTCTTTCAGCCTCTTTTTCGTTTCTCCTATGTACACACTCTGACATTCTTTACATTTTACTTCGTAGAAAATCCCTTCCTCTTCCTCTTCTCTGTTTTCCTTTATCTTGTTTGCATTCTTCGCTATTCCTAACATGCTTCTCCCTCCCGTCCTGTAAGTTTTTATGCCCGCTTTTCTAAGCACTTTGCATATCTTTTCTGTGGTCTTCCCCATACTCCTTATTCCAAACCTCCTCTCTTTTTCCTTCTCTTCCAATTCTCCCCTGCCACTTTTCTTCCTTCTTCTGTTTATGTCCAGTCTATCCTCCTTGTCATAGCCATTCTTTTCCAGCTGTTTCCATAAGCTATTTATTTTGCCTTCTTTTTCACATTCTTTGTGCATATTTTCTTGATTCTGTCCTCCATATTCTTTATAAAATTTATTTTTGTCACCTCACTTACTTCACTTCTCTTGTGGCAGAATACTCCTGCTGCACACTTCTTCTGATGCCAAGCGGTTTCAATTTCTTGTCCTCTCTTCCATTTCATCAATATATCAAGGTAGCTTATCTTGTCTTCTTCTTCTATTTCGAGTTCCAATAATATCCTTCTTTCTTCATCTTGTATTTCTTTTGCAAATATGTCGAGCTGCCTCTTCGATCCCTTCCATGCCAAAACAATCGTCCATATATCTGCAAAACAGAATCATTTTGTCACCTCCTTTTTCTACTAATTTCTTTTCCCATTCATTCATAACCAATTCATCCAATGCTGGGCTTAGGCTAGAAGCTATATTCAGTCCATCACTCATTAACATTATTTTCTCCCCCATTATACTGTAACCGTTATTCCAAATGGTTTCAAGCGCCTTCACTACCCTTTCACTATGCCATTCTCCTATAATTTCTTGTCCCATTCTCTTTTTAACAATGTCCAAAACGTGTCCATCAGCCCGGGAACATACTTTTCACGTATAAGCTAAACATTGTCGTCTTCATCTCATGCAACTTAAGTCCTTTTATGAGGTCCACCACTTGTTCACTGTTCTTAACTGCTCTGCTTTCTTGCTGTGTTACTAACACTTCAATAACTTTCTTCAAATTGTTTTCCAAGGGTTCCAAAATATTGTTTCTGCAGTCCATTACTGGTCTCAACTTTATCTCGTCTTTGTGTATCTTTCGAAAGCCTTTCAAACTTGGAAGTCTTCCTGTCTCCTTTATGCACTTCTTGAATCCACTCCTCCTACAGTCTTGTATGACCCTTTCTCTTATAGTTTGTTCTTCTTGTGTTCCACAAATCTCCTCATATCCGTTCTCTTTTTGGTCTTCATACTTCCTCTCCCGTACCATTCTCTTTCCATCACCACATTGCTCCTCCTTTATCTGCCTGTTGTATCACCACATCACTTCTTGTCTTGATTTTCTTCATCCCTTCCCTTTCTTTTTGACTCAAATTATCTACTTTTCCTTGTTTTTCCTTTTCTTTCTTCAGTATGGCTGCTGTTCTTCTTCTAATTTTGTCTCTTTCTGGTTCTTCTTTTATATGGACCACTGTTTCTTCAATGTCATATATGACTTCTTCATAATCTACATTTCTTTCTTTAACTTTGAAACCTCTTCATAGTTTTAAAAAAGCTTCCCCTTTTTGATAGGTCTACATTCCCTATTACCACAACTCTTCTTCTGGTATCCTCCTCTTCTTCCTGTTCTGTTCTTTCCTCTTTCCATCCTAGTCCCTCTCCTTTCTTCTTCAACTTTATTTTCTCTCTAAACTTCTCCGTCCCTTCTATCAAGTGATGTTCATAACATGAGATAAATAAAAAATAAATTGTTATTATTATTGGTTTTGGTCATTTCTCACAAATGAAAATTACACACACAATTTACTAGATTTACACCGTTTATCGTTTGACAGTAGCGCTTTATAATTATTAATTATAATAATAAAGCACGACAATGTAACGTCTTCACCAAAATTGTTAATCATACGTGCCAAGGCTTATCTCCAAAATATTTGTGCGGAGTAATTGGGATTAAGGAGATTTTTCTCGTAACCCAGTAACACTCATGTTTATCCCTACCGGAAAATCTCCAGCTGCAACTGAAACCGGACTGGTATTGCATCTGACGGTGTTCCCATGGTAGCCACTTTACGTAAAAGGGGAAAGTGAGGCTGTGACGTTTAAAGCTTCATGGCAACTGGGCCTGCTGTGCTCCTCTTTGTGTGATTTATTGAAGAATATGGTTATCATCACTTTGTATAGGATGCAGCCCGGGTTTATATGTGAGCCCTCAAAGGCCCCTTTCCTTCCAGTCACACCAGCTGCGTCTGCAAGTAGAGACACTACTTTGAAATTTGGATTGACTCAGTTTCGAAGTTAATCCCGGTCAATATGTGGAAGCAAGCGTAATTGCAAAGAGCACAATACCTGAATCAAAGGAAATTTCGTTTCATTGTCGCATGTGTGTATCCAGTTTCCTACCTAAACTGATAATAATAATAATAATAATAATAATAATAACCTGTGGAGCAACAGCCCGTTGAGGGTCTGGGCTTACCTACCGACTTCCGGCCTCACTACCACCTGATCCTACCCACTCAATCACCCGAGGTGGGAGATCATCCAACCAGTTACGAGGTGACGTGTGGTCAGCACGACGAACCTCAAGTCGTCATCGTAGGTTTCCATGACCGGGTTGCACTACTCATTCGTATCTTCCCAATTTCCTCACGATGGTGGGTGGCCACCGGTCCCATACACTGGCCGAAATTTTAGGAGAAAGGTTGTTACACTTCTCCCAGGAGAATCAAACCTGCGCGCGTCCTGTAGCCGGAGCCCAAAGCATGCGCCTTAGACCACAAGGTGCGGAACCTCTAAACTGATATGTGGTGTATATTTTGCGCTTAGTAATTATAAATATTTATTCTGATTGCTGTCGAAAGGGATATATCTCACCCCCTCCATTAAGTAACTAATGCCTGTTGCCATCTTTCGAAAACATTTCGTTAAGTCATTCTCCTTCTACATGAGTTTAATGTTTGAATCACGAAACTAGAAGTCTCCCATTATGTTCATATATTTTACTCCTTTTTGGAAATCATAACAAACGCATAAATTGTTACCTTGTGACTTTACACACGCACACACACAAGGTTCATTATGTACAAATTTTAGCGAAAAATGCAAGTCCCACCAGGGCAATGAGACGTATACCGAGACTCGGGTTCGAGAGCGAATGACAAGTATAGGTAATATTCATCAAGCTTTAATGATAAGAGACACAAAGAAAAGCATAATACCGAATCTATACTAGGTCTCAGTTATCTCTGGAGCAAACGAACGAAAACAAGTTTCTGCGCAGGTAGTGACGCGAGACGGCTCCACCAACGAACACGTGAGAGGCAACGGTATTGCGTGGATGGGGGAAAGCGATTGCAGTTACCAGCCTTCAAGCAGAGTCCGCTTCTGTGACGATATGCGCGGCCTTGCTCCAGAGATAACCGGGACAGAGTATACAATACCTTTCTCTCTCTCAAGCTCTCTAGAGTCCCTACTTGAACAACGGACTTACATTCGCTCCTTTGTTCCACAGACTGCTGGGGCAGAGTATAGATATCAAGAGTACACTTTTTGAGCAGATACGCATTTTGATGGAATTGGTTTGTAGCAGAAATCTTACCTCTACCGTTTTAAATCAGTGGCTTTCATTTGGCAAGGTCATGTTTTTCGAGTTGCTTATCTCACAGCTGTTCGACATAGAAGTTCCGGAGGTTTTGAGTTGACGCCAGTGGAATGTTCCGCACACGTTGCCTCGAACTCTTATGGCAACACTCATCCTATTACTCGGCTCGAGGTTTTCGATCGATTCTGTATGGTAGAAATCCTTCAGTGTTACTCTTATCTGTTACAACAAATTGTGGAATGTGTTTACTTCCTGGAAGCATGATGTGACATAATATCAAGGCGAATGACTTGTATTTATCTTGACCTTCATAAACACCTGTTTAAAGTAGAACAATAAACTCCAGACCGAGTTTGGAATAGAGACTGAGATGATATTTGGGCAAAACATTTAGCAAAGTGCAATCATTTACTTATTTATTTATTAAACTCTACAGATACATATCAAATTAAAAAATCCAGACATTTAGTAAATGCAGTTACATATATTTTTCTGTAACGTGATTTTGCTCGCAACTTTTAGCATACCATTTCATCAACAAATTATATGTTTATGATCATTGTGTTAATAGTGGCTTTACCCTTAGGTTAATAGAAAACATACCAATGGTGTTATTCTTGTTTAGCAATTTATTGTAACTAGTGGAGATTTCTTACCAATCTAGCTTTGTTGAGAAGAAATACATCATTTATATCCGAAAATAAATTTGGGAAAGTAAATGCTCAGCATGTACTTACTTCATGATTTAACAACTTCCATAAGAATACTATTTCCTGTAACGTTCTTCTATTGCAAAGCTTTTGAACTGACATTCATATATTACGTTTTCATAGTGTTCAAATGCGAGGTATAATATTACAATTTAGCAATCCTAGGAGTGGTTAGCACAGTGCGCTGTTTTGGTGTTCTGGTTTCGAATTCCGCCATGGGTGTTCTTTGTGAGTGTCCCTTCATTAATTTCATCATATCATTGCTCATCCTCATCGTCGGGAATTGTTAAAAGCGGCGGAAATGTTATTTTGTTATTTAAATAACAAAAAATAAAGCAATGCAGATTTATGCAATATATATCAAGACAGAAATGCTGCAGAACATAGATTAACAACATATATGTCGAAGTATGTTTAATATGAAATTTTAATACTGACATTGTCGCAATTTCGGATTGTATGTATTATCCAGAAACTAAACGGACATCTCTTCAATAACTCATTAGTAAAGCCCGGATTTCCATGCACAAACAAACAGCAAGATATGCATGCAAATATGCACGAAAAATATCAAAAATATGCACTAAGATATGCATGAACAATATACAATTTGTTTTTCCAAACATCTTACCTTAATGACCTCTGTTGCAATGAACTATGAACGTCTTCCTTAGGTTTTCTTCTGTAAACCCTCTGCTCAGTTTTCACAAAGGAATATTAGCACTCACAAACGCAGAACACAGATCTACATAGAATGTATCACTTACTGTGTATCCAGATGTTGAATTAGTGGACGCGGTAGTAAACTGTTGTTTACTGCGCGATCTTCTCTGAAGGGCTTCCCTGTGTCTTGCTGTATTGACATGTTGAGTAACTTGAAATTTCTTCTCTGCTGAAACTCTTTTTTCGCACACAGAACAAAACACTACACTACTTCCAAATTCTTGTACGTATTTACGCAACAATACCGCCTTACTTGATTTTTCAGGTGGCATGTTTAACAGAACACAAAATAACACTTACACGTTCTTGAACTCCTTTCGTACTGACAGCGGAAACCCTTTCCACATAGTTGCCAAGTCGCGAGAAAGGCTTCGCACTAGTTGACAGTTGTAAAAGCATCAGAATGCGCTAGATCGCTGTTGTTTAAAAATCTCTACATAAATGCTGAAAAAATCTTTAAAAATTATAGTGTATATTGTATATTAAATTGGTATGTTCGCAATTCGGTTATCGCCGTGCAGTCGAAAGTGAATTTACCAACGATTGCGAGCGACAAACTCAACGCTATTTTCTATTGATAGACTATGAAATATGCTAGTATGTAGCAATAAAATTCGAAATATGCCTTATCCTGCAAAGTTTAAGAAATATGCATGCAAAACAAAATTAACTCAAAATATGCACTTATATGCGCTATCATATGCGTCTGAAAAGAATCTTTACAAGTTCGTCGGAAAGAAAAAAATATTTTCCATAAGTTTTTGCATGCTACATTAAACATGCATTTTACATATAATTCTGGGCTTTACTCATTAGTAATTCTGTTTATTATAATCATGAGCTCATACACATTATATGTAATGATCAATTTTTTTTACACCATGCCAATATCATGTGCACGTATGTAAGACTGGCATATGCTTATAAACTGAAGAAAATTAATAACTTTGATAGAATATATGTGATCTTTTTTGAGTACTAATAAATAGCAAAAACAAATTGCAGAGCAATGCCACGATATGCAACAGAGACGTGTTCGAGTCCTGGTCAAGCCTGCATTTCTCGCTTAAATTTATACCTGAGACAGATTCAGTTTTTATCCCAGAAAGTCGGACTTCTAAAATCAAAGTCCAACTCAGCATAATATCGGTATTTAGAAAATCTGCATGAAGAATGGATCGTGTTTGTATCAGGGGTATAAAACATCAATAGACAGAGATATATATCTGTCGTGAATCACCTTATGGCTTCCACTCTTCCCAGGAACAAAATGGTTGTAAACAAAAAATAGCAGTTTTTGGCGTTGTGTACAAAGCGCGTATTTATCTCTCCTGGTGTAATTCGCAGATTGCTGAAGTTTGAGCGAGGTCTCGTCGTCTGCTTTCAACGGGAGAAATAACTCGATAGTAAACCCGGCCAGCAGGGATAAAAAATTACACTCTGCTGTATTCTCTGGGCAAATAACATGACGGACAAAGCGTGAGAGTGTGACAGTGGTTAACATTCCGAGCGGACGAGAGTGAAAGCAATGAATTAGCTCTATGGCGACGAGTTGCGTGAAAACGACAATATGTGCAACGGTTCTGTCGCGTTTCATGTGAGACTATCAAATAACACGCATAATCAACAGACAATTAAAAATCATGAGTTTCAGGCGAGGAAACTTAAGCATTATCGTGTTTTACAATATTTCAGTAATTTGCTTAGTTTATTTGGTTGTTTTCAATTTACTTTTTGTGTATACAGCTACATTACATGCAACGGCGAAAGAATGGATGCATGTAATGAATTGTATGCATGGATTGACACACATTTATTTATTTATTTATTGAAATTTTGCAGTACAGCAGAAGCCATTTTAAACCGGAAAGAATCAACAGTAAAACAGTACACTAGTGTTAAAATGAACACACGAAACAAGATAAAATAAAATAAACAAAATATAAAACATAAACAAGTCAAGACAGTTCCAAGGTAAACAGATATGTTTCACAAAAGCATTACTTATATACAATTTTTTCTATGTTGGTGATAAAAGAGGGATATGAACAGAATATATCGGTTTGGTTTGATATGACATTGAACTGATTTGGTAGCCTATGAAATAGTGAACGTTGAATGAGTGAGAGTCTTAGAGTTGCAGTGTGGAAAGTTTCCTTGCTCCGTGTTTTGTGTCTGGGCAACCTGAGGGAGAGTTCGTGGAGTGGGATGCTGCATCTTAGGTTTCCATTAATGATCTTATGTAGTAATTTCATATCTGCAACGTATCTACGTGATTCTGGAGTATTTATGTTTAAGTTTACAAGCAGATCTCTCTTGAGACGTTACGTTACGGTGTTATGAGAGATACGAAACAAGATTTCTGCCATTTTAGTTTGTCTTATCAAAACTTGATCAAAATGGAACTATGATGTTGACCATTTAATTTGCTCCACTACACTGTGCGAATTAAGCCTGTTGCACTTTCTGCCCCCTCCAGAAATTCAAGTAGAGGTACAGATATTATGTATATTTCTTGAAGCTTTCCTGACGGCGAATGATGCATAGATGATTTATATATATATATATAATCAACCAGGTGATTTCTAGATAGGTTTCCGAGCATTCGAGAGCTAAAGTCACTCTCATTTCCAGGGATTGAAGTAAAGTATATTATTATATATATTTACATATTAAAATATTGTTTATGCCAACCTTGCCTCCACAAATTTAGTTTAAGTTGGTGGCTCTGCGCATCTACACTTCACAAGAAGGGGCTTAATGTGAACATTTCATTAAAGTCTGTGTTTTTGTGTTACTTCTGATATTAACGTTTCTTTTTTATTGAAGTTATTCCCAAACAACTAAGTCGAATGATGATTAAATAAAATTGGCGAAATGACAAACACAAGGGTATACTCATAACTAGACCTCGGATTTTAGGATTCTAACCTATTTTTTTCATTTACAGGTATGTAAGAAATATTAAGTTATATCAGCGTTTCGTTAAAAAACGCAACAGCTGATGAAGTTTTATAGTGCCTAAAAAACCTATTTTGCTTGTTAGATCCTATTTTAGGTTTCTGCAAATAAATCAAGCCATTTGTTTAGGTTTTTATATATTTTTAAAGGTTTTACAGAATTTTTATATCACATAGAGGTTGCTTTGTTTGGTGACAAAAAAATTCAATGACGAACGTGTTTGAAGCGTACTCCCTGTCGATTTCTCTTCCTCCAAGTCCATGGTGTTTTATCAAAGCTCTAAACAAAGCAAAATGTCATGTGGTACTGTTACCTGTACAATCCAAACTGGACTGATCTGTGTGGTCTTGCTCACTTTCGCGTCACTTCGGTGCTTCGTAGCATTCACGCCTTACAAACTAACATTTCAGCATTGAAGTTTGCACCACTGACTAGGTTTTTGTTGAAATATTATTTTCAGCATATAAGATGATCCTCACAGACCAAATTGCAGAGTTTGCCTGTGGATAACATGAAAAAAAATGTTGCCTATCTATACGGCGAAGAGTGGACTTTAATAGCAAATTTCCAATGGTAAGTTCTGCCATCGCCGTAGGGTTAGGTAACGCACATAACGTTATGCAAGATAATGCGTATTTCAGGATATAGGTGTCCCATTTTCATTGCCGGTGGCTATACCTAATCAGCATTTTCGAGAATTTTGAACTATTTTAAGTTTTTTGACCCTACTTCCGGATTTTTCGAGCCTAACTTAAGATTTTTAGGACCTATTTTAGGATTTTTCGAACCTATTTTAGGATTTTAGAACCTATTTTAGGATTTTTAGAGCCTATTTTAGGAACCTAAAGCACACTTTTTAGAACCTAAAAATTGGAGGTCTACTCATAACCTGGCCGGGATTATAACCTAAAACCTTCTGAAGCAAATTTGAGCCGATCACTCAACAGGCCTTCACTTCTGAACGTTTTTGTTTTTCTGTTTCACATTCCGAGATCGCCACGCTGACAGGTTTCCCTGCAGAAGTAGTTCAGGGGCTTTAATATGTGAAACATAACTTTAAGAACACCCACAAAATAGGGAGCATAATATTTATGTAACTTTGATCGAAATCATGAACGATGCGTTTACACCCTTCATGTCACGGTGCATTGCACAAAAGGACATTTAAATTAAATAATACATTTGAAAATTTTCCTGGCACAATATGATTTATTCTGACACGAAACTAATGACAATCCTCTAAGATGGCTGAGCGGAACAACACATTTCCTTCGTCCATCTTCTGGCCTCAAAGGATTCAACTTCTGGGGTGAGTTTGGAGGAGAAAAGACAGCTGAAACGGAATGTCAGGGACAAAATGTATGACAGAGTCATTTACGGTTGCCATCAACATTAAAACAATCAAATCTGCTGTTTTTAGTTACAGAGAAAGAACTTGCAAATGAACCGTGCTCTGTTTTGCTACTACACTGCTCTCCATAAATTAAGCAACAAATGGTGATCATCCAATAGAATCAAACAGAAGCCCGGAGGGTGTACATATTTTATTTGTAACGAAAGAAACAAGTGTCCCACGCCTTACAGAACAGAAGAAACACAAAACAAGGTACACTCGTGGGCAAAAGAAATGAAATGTACGCATGGAGCATCACAGGTGGTAAACGTTGGAGACGGAAAGTGACCATTATCTGACACTAATAAGGGATATGATCACCGCGCGCAGCAATGCACGCCTCACAACGCCGCCGCATGCTGCCAATAAGGTTGTCCACCAACTCATTGGGTATGAAGGTCCATTGTTGGGAGAGACATTTGAAGGTCTAGGAGTGTTTGTGGAGGGGGCACAAGACCAGCGAGACGTCTCCCCAGAGCATCCCTCATGTGTTCAATGGGGTGAGGGTCCGGGGAACGGGATGGCCACACCATGCGTTGAATATGGTGAGTAGTGCTATTGGGTTGTTTCAAAGTAGTACTTAGTAGGTATGCCTTTTTTTTATCAATTGAATATCACTTTTTGACATATTTTGACAATTTTTTGTCGATGTTTTAGCGTTTAGCGATGTTTTAGTACAAATTTTCACTATACTCATTTTTCCCCCACTCGTACTTGGTAGGTATATCATGATGTTACGTGATACAACTTAACCTATCCTTTTTTTTACGATTATTTAATTTTTTTACGATCCTAAGTGATATAACTTAACCTATCATTTTTTTTATTTAGGTACTGTTTGAACGTTATTATTTGAGGATCATATTTTGTAGGTATTTTTTTTTATCAATCGAATATCACTTTTTGACATACTTTGACAATTTTTTGTCGATGTTATAGCGTTTAGCGATGTTTTAGTACAAATTTTCATCGCACTCATTTTTTCCCCCACTCGTACTTGGTAGGTATATCACGATCTTACGTGATACAACTTAACCTATCTTTTTTTTTACGATCCTAAGTGATATAACTTAACCTATCGTGGAACTCGCAAACACCCACTCTACAAAAATTCTACTATATGATCTTTCACTGGCTAAGCTAACCTACAAATAGGAATTGGTAGCACTGACTTATAAACCCACTGGGTCTTCTTGGCATGTTTTTTCATGATGTGTTGCCAGGCTATTGGGCATCTTGGCGTATACAATGTATATATTTTTGAGGGGGAGGGGTTATAGCTTTTTATGCTGTACGAATACTAAAAACTTGACAGTGACAACCAACAGAGTAAATAAACCTACATGCAGAAACTAACAACACTAGTTTCTGACAGTGAATTTGAAATAAAATATTAAACAAAATACATGAGTAAGCACTGTGATTACAAATAATACCAGTGTTATGCCCCTCCAACTCCAACTGGACAACTGGGGAAAATAATTGTACAACAATTTGTACCTAATTGTACAATACTTGTACCTAATTGAGAAAGCCTTCTCGTAACTTACTTCATGCACAATTTATATGATTTTACAACTGTGAAAAGAAAGCATATGTGTTCTGTATGTACACATTCATTCTTATTTTTCGAAGTTGAATGGAAGCACGTGTTTTTTACGTTCTCGTAATACTGACCTTGCCCCAGTGATTTTAAATTGCCTCCATCCGGTATTTTTTCTGTGCTATTTCCGCGTGCACGCAACATTCGCTTTCAATAGTTTAATGAAATACAGAAGGAGTTTTAGTATAGCAGGCTCCGAGTTTTACAATTTATTAAATTAAACAATAATTTATGTAAGAATATACTTGTACTTACCGAACACAAAATAATAAAAGCACATGTGAATCTTTGCGTGCGTTCATGTTATATGACGACTGAGTAAAAAATAATGTTGACTCCCCGAAAGATAAAAGTTCCCGGTTCGACATCAGATGCATGCAAATTTTATGTTTTGCTCTCCAAAATCTTGATTTCTATGTTTGTGCTATTTGCCATACAGCAGAGGAGAAGAGGGGAGAGGGCAGGGGAGGGGGTACTATTAGCGCCATCTATTAGCAAACAATAGAAATAAAAAAGTAGGGTCAAACTTTTTCAACACCCAAAAATTTTAAACGTCCTCGTTTAGTAATACGATCAGCAGAAGACGTTTGAAAGAGTACTCTTAGTCGAGAAAGCTAATTGCTAGGGCCCATATATTGCTAAAATGTTCTTTGATTTGCATATTTCTCATACCGCCATATGTTGTTCTAGTTGACTTCTTCCAAAAAAATGCTAATTAGCGAGAGTTAATTAAGCAAGGCAAGTAAAAGAAGCAAATAGGACAATATGTGGCGGCGTGGAAATATGTAAAAATTCGACTCGATTCGAATTAAAATTGGAGGATATTTTGCATTTTTTTCCTATAATGTACAAAACATTTACCGTACATAATCTTTTCTATTTACAACAGTATAAAATAAGAGGAGTGTGTGACAATATCCATATTAATTAGGAAGGTATGTTGTATGCTAGGTTAGCTAATTGTGTCTTCACTGTATAGAGGAAAGATGGAAAAAGAGAGCTCTACAAAAACTAACGCTCTTAACAATATTGAACGCCCCCGTGAAAATTATATATAAATAAGGCATAAGCGTATTATCTGCTTTCATGTCGGATTTTCCCGACCTGTGAGCTGTAGTGTTTAGGCGACAAGCGGCTCGCTCAAATATTATACCGTTGACAATATTGAACGCCCCCGTGAAAATTATATATAAATAAGGCATAAGCGCATTATCTGCTTTCATGTCAGATTTTACCGACCTGTGAGCTGTTGTGTTTAGGCGACAAGCGGCTCGCTCAAATATAATACCGTTGACAATATTGAACGCCCCCCCCCCCCGTGAAAATTATATATAAATAAGGCATAAGCGTATTATCTGCTTTCATGTCAGATTTTCCCGACCTGTGAGCTGTAGTGTTTAGACGACAAGCGGCTCGCTCAAATATAATACCGTTGACAATATTGTACGCCCCGTGAAAATTATATATAAATAAGGCATAAGCGCATTATCTACTTTCATGTCAGATTTTCCCGACCTGTGAGCTGTAGTGTTTAGACGACAAGCGGCTCGCTCAAATATAATACCGTTGACAATATTGTACGCCTCGTGAAAATTATATATAAATAAGGCATAAGCGCATTATCTACTTTCATGTCAGATTTTCCCGACCTGTGAGCTGTAGTGTTTAGGCGACAGGCGGCTCGCTCAAATATAATACCGTTGACAATATTGTACGCCCCGTGAAAATTATATATAAATAAGGCATAAGCGCATTATCTACTTTCATGTCAGATTTTCCCGACCTGTGAGCTGTAGTGTTTAGGCGACAAGCGACGTGCTCTAATATGATACCGTTGACAATATTGAACGCCCCCCCCCCCCGTGAAAATTATATATAAATAAGGCATAAGCGTATTATCTACTTTCATGTCAGATTTTCCCGACCTGTGAGCTGTAGTGTTTAGGCGACAGGCGGCTCGCTCAAATATAATACCGTTGACAATATTGTACGCCCCGTGAAAATTATATATAAATAAGGCATAAGCGCATTATCTACTTTCATGTCAGATTTTCCCGACCTGTGAGCTGTAGTGTTTAGACGACAAGCGGCTCGCTCAAATATAATACCGTTGACAATATTGTACGCCCCGTGAAAATTATATATAAATAAGGCATAAGCGCATTATCTGCTTTCATGTCAGATTTTACCGACCTGTGAGCTGTAGTGTTTAGGCGACAAGCGACGTGCTCTAATATGATACCGTTGACAATATTGAACGCCCCGTGAAAATTATATATAAATAAGGCATAAGCGCATTATCTACTTTCATGTCAGATTTTCCCGACCTGTGAGCTGTAGTGTTTAGACGACAAGCGGCTCGCTCAAATATAATACCGTTGACAATATTGTACGCCCCGTGAAAATTATATATAAATAAGGCATAAGCGTATTATCTGCTTTCATGTCGGATTTTCCCGACCTGTGAGCTGTAGTGTTTAGGCGACAAGCGGCTCGCTCAAATATTATACCGTTGACAATATTGAACGCCCCCGTGAAAATTATATATAAATAAGGCATAAGCGCATTATCTGCTTTCATGTCAGATTTTACCGACCTGTGAGCTGTTGTGTTTAGGCGACAAGCAGCTCGCTCAAATATAATACCGTTGACAATATTGAACGCCCCCCGTGAAAATTATATATAAATAAGGCATAAGCGTATTATCTGCTTTCATGTCAGATTTTCCCGACCTGCGAGCTGTAGTGTTTAGACGACAAGCGGCTCGCTCAAATATAATACCGTTGACAATATTGTACGCCCCGTGAAAATTATATATAAATAAGGCATAAGCGCATTATCTACTTTCATGTTAGATTTTCCCGACCTGTGAGCTGTAGTGTTTAGACGACAAGCGGCTCGCTCAAATATAATACCGTTGACAATATTGTACGCCCCGAGAAAATTCTATATAAAATAACATACCTCAAAATTATATTCACAGTAGATTCATTTTTTGAGTTTTGTAATTACCCCAAGAAATTCTATATAAAATAACATACCTGAAAATTGTATTTACAGTAGATTGAATTCTTGAGTTTTTGTATTCGCACACAAGAAATTCTATATAAATAACATACCTGAAATTCTATTTACAGTAGATTGAATTTTTGAGTTTTGTAATCACTCCAAGAAATTCTATATAAAATAACATACCTGAAAATTGTGTCGCTATATACTAGACTTTTTGATTTCTGTGATTTTGGAGAAAGCAATGGCATCCACCACCAGTTTCAATCGTAAAAATGATAAAACTGAATGTGTTACTTGTGGGAAGCTAATCTCAAGGAACAATTTATCGGTACACAGGGCAAGATGTAGCGAAACAGGTTCGAGAATTAATCGTTCCTTGCCTTCTAAGCCTTGTGCTCGATGCGGAAAGATGATTAGCATTACAAATTTAAGTAAACATCTCAAAATTTGCAAACCATCGACCGGACAAGCAACATCGAAAAGGAAAATCGATAATTCAGAAACGGAAGCTTCCACTTCCAAGCAAATTAAATTATCTAATGAACGCAAACCAATTAGATCTGCATTCAACCGTCATATTCAGGATTTCTTTTTTACTTCGGAACCAGGCTGCGACATTCTTAGTTTCTTGCGTGAAACAAAAACATCCGTGATAAATATTCTAAAAAATAAATTGGAAAATAATTCCATAAAAATATACGTTAATCTATTTTCCGAATACGAAAAAGTCGATGGTACAACAAGAGTCTTTTATCATCGTACAAAAAACCAGACTCTTTATTTGGCGGACGTCGAAAATTTGGACAACTTCTATTATAAAGTTTCCAACGAGCTGGTTAAGAAACATGACGATTTCGAGGCTAAAGGGTCGGGATGGTCTCTATGTGGAAGTCCTCACACGTTAACTGTTTACGTGAACCGATTCTCGCCTCTTCGAGCTTCCAGCTACGTTCCTCTTCCACCGAACATTCAACACAAGAGGGCTGTGTTAAATATACAGAACAGCGATAACAAGTGTTTTCTCTGGTGCGTGTTGGCTGCACTGCATCCTGTTCATTGGTCAAATAATCCAGAACAGGTTTCTAATTACAAACAATACGAGACCGAGTTTGAAAGTGTAATGTCTGACATTAAATACCCGGTGACATTGTCGGATATAACAAAGTTCGAAAATCGTGCAGGAAAACGCATCGCTATTAATGTGTATTCCTTCACGTCAGATAAATATCTTGTACATCCCGTCAGGATAAGCGATATCGACGATGACGATGCTCGTGTGATTAATCTCCTTCTAATTTCAAACGAGGATGTTCATCACTACACGCTAATTCGTTCACTATCACGTTTGGTCAGAAGTCAATCAACCAAGCATGCAAACAACATCGAAGTTTGCCCGAGATGCCTAACCATGTTCGACGATCGTGACCGACGTGATCATCAAAATCTTCATAGTCGTCAAATTGCTATCGAGAAACTTGCCGAACATAAAATTTACTGCGGTGACAACAGACCAACTTGCATGTTGATGCCGAAATCAAAAGAGGTCGAAGAATTTAGGATGCATAAGGCATTGTTCGAACATCCTGCAATCATCATTGCTGATTTTGAGTCTTTTCTCAAACCGTTGTCGTACTGCGAACCAGACCCCGAACTTTCATCCACAACACCGTATCAGTTGCACGAAGCCTCGAGTTTCGGATATGTTGTCGTGCGACAGGATAGGATAGATGAACCGTATGTTTACCGAGGACCAGACGTAATCAAACATTTTTTTGAAAAGATGGTTGAAGAGGTTGAGACCATTGGCAGCCTCTTACGCGAATCGAAACCAATGCTTCCATTATCCAGCGATGAACTTCAATCTCACAATAACATTGAAACGTGTCCGGTGTGCGATCAACGTTTCACCGACGAGAACCGGAAAGTATTTCACCACAATCACTTCACCGGAAACTACATCGGTGGAATCTGTAACACGTGTAATCTAAAAATCCAAAAACCTACGTTTGTCCCCATATACCTTCATAATGGCAGCGGTTACGACTTCCATATCTTAATTCGGAATCTTGGATATGATAGACAAAAGATAAATATTCTAGCAGAGAATGAAGAAAGGTACATCAGTGTCAGCAAGCGAGTATTGATTCCGGGAACAAACGAAACTGTGGAGATGAGATTTTTAGATTCTTACAGATTTTTATCTGCGAGCTTGGACGCCCTTGCAAGCAAACTTTCGGCTGAACAATTTAGAATAACAAGAGCTAATTTTCCCACCGTAGACATAGAAATGATTAGACGTAAAGGGATTTATCCTTACGAATATGTTAGCGATAATTCTAAATTTAACGACGACACTCTTCCACCTCAAAAAGAATTTTACAGTCGACTCAGAGAGAAAGGAATCACGGATGATGAATACGAACACGCGCAACGGATGTGGGACAAATTAGGATGTAGGACACTCGGCGATTATCACGATGCCTACTTGAAACTGGACGTGACAATACTCGCGGATGTTTTTCAAGCATTCAGGAAAACGTCGGCGAATATTTACAAATTAGATCCTGCATATTTTTACGGTCTCTCGGGCTTAGCGTGGTCTGCCATGTTATTACAGACAAAAATAAAACTCGAATTGATACCGGACGTGGACATGTTATATTTTATCGAGAGGGGGATACGAGGTGGAATGGTGCAATGCGTACAGAGACATGCAAAAGCAAATAACGTTCACATGACAGAAGAATACGATCCTAACGAACAATCGAAATACATATTTTATGTGGATGCAAATAATTTATACGGACATGCTATGATACAAAAACTTCCTTACGGCGGGTTCGAATGGGTGGATACCACTTCCATTAACATTAATAATTTCAACGACTGTGAATTTGGCTTGTTTATAGAGGCGGACCTCGGATTCCCCGACCATCTACACGATTACTTCAAAGATCTACCTCCTGCACCCGAACTAAAATGTTCGCCTGATTCAAATCAACGTAAGCTTCTGTTAACATTGGATAGGAAAGAGAGATACGTTCTCCATTACAAAAATCTTCAATTCTTAATTGAGAAGGGAGTTCAAGTAATAAATGTGAGAAGAATAATGAAATTCAAACATTCCGAGTGGTTAAAACCTTACATTGAAAAAAATACGTATCATAGAACACGCGCCACGTCAGATTTAGATAAAGATTTTTTTAAACTCATGAATAATGCTGTTTACGGAAAAACAATGGAGAATGTCAGGAAGCACGTGGACGTGAGATTAGTTCCCGATTCAAATAAATGTAGAAAATTGATAGCATCGCCGACATTCAAATCACGAAATATATATGATGAAAACCTGGCCCTGTTTGTGATGGATAAAAAAATAATCAAGTTCAACAAACCAATCTACGTGGGGGCGACGGTTTTGGATTTATCTAAACTGCATATGTTTGAATTTCATTATAATGTCATGAAACCCTTCTATAACGAAAATATAACACTTTTGTACACGGACACGGACAGTTTTATTTATTCCGTACAGACATCTGACCTCTACAACAATTTGAAACAACCGAAAATGATTGATCATTTCGACACATCTTCCTTCCCTCAACCAAACAGATTTGATCTCCCTTCTCGCAATAAAAAAGTGCTTGGTAAAATGAAGGATGAATGCAACGGAGAAATCATTCTGGAGTTCGCCGGCTTACGTTCCAAAATGTATGTGGTGAAAACAGAAACCAGCATCACCAAAAAAGCCAAAGGTGTTGGTAAAAATACTGTGAAAAACAAGCTTGTGTTCGAGGATTACATCAATTGCCTCTATTCACAGTCGAGGATTCTACGTTTGGAGACAAGGATACAAAGCGTAGACCACGTGCTTACCACAAACAAAGTTAAGAAAATTGCGCTGGATCCGCATGACGATAAAAGATGTATTTTGTCTTGCGGAATCCACACGTTACCTTGGGGGCACTGTCGTTTAGAAATTAGTAAAAATTGTAGGCAATGCAATTGAAAAAAAAAAATAAACTTTAGCTGTCTCACATACACGATAAATAACTAGCAAAGGACAATGAATCTTTTTGGTTTCCGAAAGCAAACAATGGAGACTGTACACCGCACGACGACAGATCATGAATTTCTACCTTCCGTGTTACCTAAACTCAACGGTCTGTTGATCATTCACCTCAACAGCATTTGGACGAAACTGAATGACGATGTGGGCAAGATGTTTTATGTTTTTAATAACAATTTACATTTCTACGAAATTCCGATCGACGGGAAACTTCAAATCACCGTGAATCCGGAAAACGCAGGCGAAATCAAAATTTCTACCGGCAAGAACATTTTTCGAATCAAGCACGACAAGATGCTTTCTAACATTACGTACGATGTGTCCGCAGGAGATTATCTTTACATGGAACTCCTCGGAGATTACGACAAACTTATTCCTCTCTTCGTAGAATTACGAATCGTCTATCCTATTATAAATAACCGTTAACAAAATGCCTAACGACATTTTCGGCAACACCAAGCGTGTGGACCACGCAGAAGAGATTCTCATGTTGGACATTCGAGTTAAGAAGTTGAGGACCGATTTGATCGCTTTGCAGGAAACCTTAAACAAAAGTTTAGAGTCGGAAATCGCTACGCTCCAAACGCAATGTCTTGACCCCATTCTGAAAATCGATTCCGAACTGAAAATGCTCATAAAAAATTATGTCGACGTACCTTCTTACGACAACGTTCAAAATATACAGTTGAGCGTGGATTCGCTTCAAAATGATTTGGCCAAATTACAGCAATTTCAATCGAAAAATGAAGATTTGGAAAAATTGAAACTCGAAATCGAAGAACGAACTTCCGCAATAGAAAAGAATTTCTCTGAACTTCAAACCGTCGTGAACGATATAGACGCAGAACGCTTGCATGTCGTCGTTTCCAAATTACAAGAAGAATTCACCAGCACGTTGGAAGAAATTAAATCCAAGTTGCAGACTTTGGAAGATACAATGACGAACCTACCATCGTCGGACGAACTGCAGGTCATCGGTAAAAGCGTCGCGAACATAAAAATTCAATTGGAGGCCTATCAAGATTTCGAACACATTCAAACCACCATCGCTACGCTTCAGGCGTCCTTGGAATTGATCAACGAAGAAATTAAAAATATTCACGCTGAAGCGAGAGCGTTGACGAGCATTCAAGACACGTTGAGCACGGTTCAGCATAAAATCGAATATTTAGAAAATTTAAACGTCGAAACGAATCTCGCTCATTTTCATCACGTACTGGACAACATACAGGGTGACTTGGAATCGTTACGGACGAGCGTGCCTTCGAGCGAAGATTTGGAAAAATTGAAAACGGCAGTGACGGCACTATCCGATTCGAGCGACATCAAAAGTTCTTTGAGCGATCTCGAGAGTAAAGTGGCAAATCTCCCCACCTCCAAAGAATTGCACGCTTTGAAAAGGAACATATCTCGAATGCTGAAACGACTGGAAACGGAAACGGCGAACGTGGAACAGATTCGAGACGAAATTAGTTCGCTGGTGTCGACGCTGCCCACTTCGCAGAGCGTCGCCGACCTTCACGCGCAGTTTACAGAGATGCGAAGCATCGTGAACGATCTTACCGAGAAGAGCTCGAAATTGAATCAAGTCGAGAACCTTCAGAACATCGTCGTCAACATCAGAGATCAAGTTGGAGTGCTGGAATCCACGCAGGAATCGACGCTGGCCTCTTTCGGTGCCAAGTTGCAAGAACTCAACGAAAACTACAAGCAGTTGAACGTGGAAGTGAAAATCAAACCGTCGTTTTCTGCCGTAACGGATACCATAGTCGAGCATTTGCTGCCCATCGAAAATAAACTCGGACAAGTTCACAGTAACCTCGTTAGCGTCGACACTAAATTCGCTAAACTGCATTCTCTGCAAGCCATCGAAATCAACAGCGTACCCAATCAACAGAGAATCTCCACGTTCGTCGAAGGTAACAAACTGTACATGTTGCATCCTTATCATCCGTACTACAAGTTTCTCCTCGATGGCACGATTCAGATAAACGAATTTTCGTACTGGTCTCACGGTAGAAAAGCTAGCGTTCCCACCATGACTTTGATATCGAATCGTGGTGTCCAGAAAGCAGGAAACATTCCTCTGGCACGTTGGAACGAAACGCGCAACATATATGAAATACACGAAGACGAAGATCTCACCGTTTTCGACGTGAGTGCCGGCGATAAGCTGATCATTCAAAACACGAGCGAAGTGCCACCCTCTTTGAATCCCATCACGCTTGTGCTTCTCTTGAAACGTAATCTCTAAACAAAAAATGTCTAGGCAGGCCATCGTCGAAGAATTGCATAAACCTGCACGCCGCAACTACGAACGTTTGGCTGTGGTAACCAAGAGCATCGACGACCTCTGGCAAAGCGACCTCGTGGAGATGAGTAGCGGCAATTTGAAAAACGTACATAAATTGAACAAGGGCAACAAGTACCTCCTCACCGTCATAGACACGTTTTCGAAATTCGCATGGGCTCTACCTTTGAAGGCAAAAACGGGAACGTGCGTCACGGAAGCATTCAAGACAATTTTTCGCGAAAGCGGCGGCAGACGACCACGGTTTCTGCAAACGGACAACGGTAAAGAATTTTACAACGCCGTATTCCAAAAATTTATTCAAAAACACAAGATTCGACATTATTCGAGCTTCAGTCACATCAAAGCCAGCATCGTGGAAAGATTCAATCGAACCTTGAAAACACACATGTGGAAACGATTCACGCTTCGGGGAAATTACAAATGGGTCGACATCCTGCCGGAACTCGTCGACACCTATAATCACACGGCACACAGAACAATAGGCATGAAGCCAGCCGACGTTACCAAGTCCGACGAGCAGCGTTTAATTTCTACAGTTTACTGTCCAAAGTACACACCCACGACAAAAAAAGCTAAATACAAAATTGGAGACCAGGTGAGGATCAGCAAATTCAAACGCACCTTCGAGAAGGGATTCACAAAAAATTGGAGCACGGAACTCTTTACGGTGGTTCGAGTTCTACCTGGAAACCGACACACGTATATAATAAAAGATAGTAGCGGCGAGATTTTGAAAGGAAGATTTTACGAAGAGGAACTCTCTAAAACAAAACACCCCGACACGTACCTCATCGAGAAAGTATTGCGTAGGAAAGGTAACAAACTTTTGGTCAAATGGTTGGGACTTCCGGAAAAGAGTTGGATCGATGCGGACGAAGTGATCTTGTGAGTACGTGGAACGTGGTGAAGCGTCTACCGGATCCGGAAAGTCAAACGAAGAAAAAGAACGGCGAGTTGCTTCCCGACAGCATCCGCTGTCTGATCGTAGGTCCTTCGGGGTGTGGGAAAACGACACTGCTCGTGGACAATTTTCTCCTCGCACCGAATTGGTTAGATTGGAAGAACAGGCACCTGTACGTGTTCTCGAAAAGTTTGGAGCAATCCAAATACCAGCAACTGATGAAACTGTACGATGGTCTGGACATTGCAACGTTCGCCTCGGAAATAAAACCACTCGACGATTGTCGTGAAAATTCAGTTGTTGTGTTCGACGACGCCATCCTGGAAAATCAAAATGAAATTCGCAACTTTTTCACGCAAGGTCGTCACAAAGGAATGGATTGTTTTTACCTAGCTCAAACGTTTTCCAAAATTCCAAAACAGTTAGTGCGCGACAACGCCAATTTCATATGTTTGTTTCGTCAAGATCACACCAACCTCAAGCATGCGTACGATGACTACGTAGGCGGAGACATGAACTACAATCAATTTTCGGAAGGCTGCTCTACTTGCTGGAACGGTGACGATTTCGGATTCGCGACGATCGACATGACGAGGAAACCCAACGACGGAAAATACAGAAACAAAATCAACAACTTTCTAAACGTTGCAACGTTGTGAGAAACGACGTATATAAATAACGTCATGACGAAACGAAAAATCGAAGACGAAAATCTCAAGTTGCGAAAATACCTCGCGAAACGCTTCAAAGGTTGGAAATCCGAGAATCGCGGATTCTACGAAGAGAAGAAACGTCAGGATCAACCTGTGATCGATGCCATCAGCGGTCTAGGTAAAGAAATTAAAAGTGTCACGGAACAAAATAAAAATTTGATTAATGAACTCGTACCGCTCGCAGCTAAAAGTTACGCCGTACCCACGCCCATTTCGAGCATTCCTTCGACGCCGTTCGAACTGAAGGATGCACCGGCACGACGTCGAGCCATAGGCAGCACGTCGTCGTCTTCGGATAAGATCGAGTTGGGACCTTTGGCACGAGACTACCTGAGCACGGGGAAATTCGACAAGGATGAAGTGTTCGGATTGTATCCCAGCATGGAAACCAACGAAGGCGGCGGTGTGGTGTGGAAGATTGGGAAATCGAAGGTGACCTTCGAAGGCAACGACATTAAAGTCAATTTAGGCGACAAGGATAGTTGGACCAGGTATCCGGGTACGGTGGGACTGTGGGAACTCGTCGCCAAAAAGCAGCCGAAAGATTACACCGACGAAGATTACCAAAGTTACAAGGAAATTCTGATCATGACGGATGCCTTGTACCAGAACAACGACGCCTCGCAGAATAGGGTGAAATCGAGCAGCGGCGAGAAGTACAGGAATCTCATCAAACCGATTTGGAACCAGGTCAAAACAGGCAGCGGCGTCAAACGCTACAACACGTTACCCAAAGAATTCGTTTGGGTGGACGACGTTAGGAAACTCGTGGACCGATTGTTGGTGATAGCCGGCGAAGAGAATGCAGGCAACCGTAATTTCTACAACGAGAAGGTTGGCATCGTGGACATGATCAGCACGAAACTTTCCAACTTCATCGTGAACGACGACAAGGGCATAGGTTACCTGATCAAAATCATCAACACGCTGCCTCCGAAATTTTGGAACGTGGCCGAAGGAAAGGGACTCGTGAACGACATCATCAACAAGTTACCTTTCGAGATGCATCTACCTGGCTACCAGTACTGCGGGCCGGGTACCAAACTCGAGAAAAGATTGGAGAGAGGAGACAAGGGTGTGAATCCGTTGGACGCCGCATGCAAAGATCACGACATCGCTTACAACACTACGCAGACGGATCTGGATGCACGTCACGAAGCAGACAAAAAATTGGAACATGCAGCTTTCGAAAGATTCGTGAGCAGAGACGCATCGTTGGGTGAACGGGTCGCCGCACTGGGCACCACCATCGCCATGAACACGAAACAAAAATTGGGGTGGGGTATATAAATAACATACATGGATTGCATAACTAATTTGCCACCCGAGCTACTATCTAAAATATTCAAAAAGGTAGTTAACGGAGATGTTAATAAACTTGTAAACATAGCAAGAACAATGCCGGAATTTCGCATCCCTTGTGAAATGGTTCTCAAGAACCTTCTTCGGGAGATCAGCGGCCTGAGGTGCGGTGATCTCAACATTCTGCTTTTGGCTGCAGGGCAAAAATTGGACGATAGGTCGGACGAACTGTACGAGGCGATGCAGGGAAGAAGATGGTATACTGATGATTGGTACAAGTCTATGCAGGAGAAGGAAGATATCCTTACGCACATCCTCGCGTTTTCGGAAGCACGGACTTTCTTCCTCTGTTAAAAAATCTTCGATACAAATCGTGAAAAAAAAAAAAAACTTGATATATAAATAACACACATCGTGAAAAAAAAATAATCTTCGGTATATATAAATAACACACATCGTGAAAAACAATTAAATTTCTCTCTAACACTTTGAAATTTTTCTTGATATGACGACCGAAAAAATAAGTGATCTCCAAGCATTAAAACAAATGCTAAATTTGTCAGTCGAGTATGTAAAAATTCAGGAATTGGAAGTCGACAAACCTTACACGATAACTTCCGGTTCAATCGTTTCTACCCAGTATGGTCCCAAGGTACGCCTGTTGCTCAACGCACAATACAGTCTATTTTTACCAGATCGATACGCTAACATGTTATCCGACGAGAAGCTATCTATTTTAATCGAGAACAAAACTCGAATCGTGTACAAGGGGACAAAGGAACTTCTTGGCAAGAAAACAAAGCACGTAATAGAATTTGTGTAACGACTGCGAGGCCTTGAAAATATATAAATAACATACCGTAAAAAAAACTACACAAGAAAAAATATCAGAATATATATATAAATAACATACCGTGAAAATAACACATAGAGCATCAACATGAAGCCCAAGGGTGTCGTGTACCAGATACCATACTCCAATCTTAAAAATCTAGGTGCCCTCGATGGGTTACTCACCAAGAAACAACGCGAGAAGAAACGTTCTTGCTTGTCGAAAGGACACGGAATGAAATTGCTGCTCAGCACACCTCAATTGAAAAGATTGCAGCGTTCGCGGAAACAGCAAAAGATCGGAGGTTTCATATTCAGCATCCCGGCCATCCTGGCAGCATTGGGGGCCGTTGGAAGTTTGGCCGGCGGAAGTGCCGCCATCGCGAAAACCGTCATCGACTCGAAGAAGAACAAGGCCGAGTTGGAAGAACAGAAACGTCACAACCTGGCCATGGAGAAGAAAAAGGGGAAGGGCGTGATGAAAAAGTTTAAAAAAAAGAAACAGAAGCACTCACCAACCGAGACATTGAATCTCTGATCGGACCGTTACGAATCAAACACTTCAGAGGAGTTTTCATGTCCGACTCGTTACCTTCAAGCGTTAAAAGAAGAGAATGCGGAGTAGTCAACTTGGACGGTCAAGAAAATCCAGGCACGCATTGGATATGTTACCACAAAAACGACAATGATAAAGCATTCGTTTTCGATTCTTTCGGAGGTGTTCCACCTACAAATTTAGTTCATTATCTGAAAACGAACAAAACCTCCATATACTACAACGACGAACGCATTCAAAATTTCGGAGACGTGAACTGCGGTCATCTCTGCCTCTCCGTGCTCGCGTTTCTCTCTAAAATAAATAACCCTACGGTCGAAGATTTCCAGAAAGCATTGTGGAACCTCAAACAGCATCACTAGGATGGGCGTGTTCCATCTCACGAGCGAATCTTCAATCTTGAAACTCACGCTGCACGACGACATCGTCTATCCTAAATCCGTGGCTCTGCGTGCATTCTACAGCATGTACCTCATACCTAACGTCACGCAGCACAACAACAAAATTAGCGTCGGAAGCGAACACATCGTCGTCACGCCAGGACAATACAATCTTTCCACTTTGCAAGCTCAGTTACCCAAAGGCACATACCTTTCTCAAAATTCGGTCACGCACAGAGTGGAAATCCTATCCGCGACGGAGACCGTAGACCTGGGCACCATGGGAGAACTTTTAGGTTTCGAGAACGACACCAAACTCGAAGCCGGCATCAAGCACACGGCAGTCAACATTCCTAAATTCTTGGCCATAGAGACTCTGAACGTACACTGTAACGTGGCCGAAGGTATGATCACGAAATCTTCGGACGGATTGTTAGGAAGTCACAAGCAGACGGGAATCATAGCCACTTTCAAACCAAGTTCCGAGTTCATGGAACCGATCATCTACACGCCCTCTTCGCCGATCTATTTTCCGGTATGTCGCAACCGCATAGACGACATAGAGTTGGTGGTGACGAACGAGAAAGGAGACGTGGTGGATTTTGCAGGTGCCACTACGACGGCCATCGTGGAGATCAACGTATAATAAATAACCATACATGTAAAATGGAGCAAATCGAAAGTTACGAATTGCAATCTTTCCCTCCCAACCGTCGCACGTTCGCCAATCTCAACGAGGCGAACAGGGAGATCGAATACGATGTGGACGTAGGCGATGGGTTCATTCATCCTCACAGAGCGGACCTCTACCTTCAATTCGACGTGGTGAAGAAGGAAAGCGGAGACGCGTTTCCCGCAGCAGCAAACTTGATACTCGTGGACAACTTCGTGCCTTACCTGTTCTCGCAGGTGGAGGTGAGGAAACACAACACCGTCATCGACAGAATAGATTATCCAGGCATCACGTCGACGGCAGTGGGAACGTTGAAATTATCCAAAACGGACGCAGCGTACTACCAGGCCGGGGGATTCGAAGCCGAGTCCAAAATATCGACGAAAAGTCACACGGTGCTCTTTCCCATGCGTCTGCTGCCTGGTTTCTTCTCGGACTACAAGGAGATCATGTGGAAGGGAGGACTGAGGGTCACGTTTCGAAGAGCAGCCAACGACAACAACGCACTGATGCGATACGCTACTTTGGGTCCGGACGGCACCACGCCGATAGCCAACACTTTACCCGAAGCGGCGAAATGCCTCATCCGAAGCATGGAATTGAGAATGCCGGTGGTGGAATACGAAACGAACTACGCCCTCAAGTACAAAGCGGAGATCTTGAAAAGTCCGCAGGTGTTGATTCACTTTCACGGTTACCAGTGCGTGCAGAAGATGGCGTCGGGAAGTCACATGGAATTCGACGTGACGACGCAGTTCAACAACATACAGTTCGACATGCCAGATTTCGTCGTAGTGCTTTTTCAGACCGGGCGCGATAACAATCAGGAGAAAGATTCCAGCAAGTTCGACGACTGCAAGATCAAGAACGTTTATCTGAAGAATGGACGCAACGAAGTGTTCCCGCGCGAGAATTACAACCTCGACGTGACCAAAAACGATTACCTCAAACTTTACGAAGCTTACACGGCTTACAAACGCGTGACCGAGGGAAGCGTGGACATGTACTACACGCCCAGCGAATTCAAAGCCCGGAGACCCATGACCGTCATCAACACATCTAAGAGGAAGAAGGTTGTGGTCAACGATCGAACCAACATCAAGATCGTCTGCGAGTTCCACGACGCGCTGCCCGAGGATACCCTATGCAGTGTCATCCTGATTGCGGAGAAGTCCTTCGCCTACGACGTGAAGAACGAGAGGGTGACGGAACAGTTTTAAATTCATAAAAAATTGCCACATACTAAAAATCAACATGCAACACATTTTAGGTTATATAAAATTTGTGAAAACCTTATAATACTGAAATATTAAAACAAACAGAGTCCCCCTTGTAGGTTAGTTCGGTGCGTAAATAAAAAAAATGATAGGTTAAGTTATATCACTTAGGATCGTAAGAAAATTAAAAAATCGTAAAAAAAAAGATAGGTTAAGTTGTATCACGTAAGATCGTGATATACCTACCAAGTACGAGTGGGGGAAAAAATGAGTGCGATGAAAATTTGTACTAAAACATCGCTAAACGCTATAACATCGACAAAAAATTGTCAAAGTATGTCAAAAAGTGATATTCGATTGATAAAAAAAAATACCTACAAAATATGATCCTCAAATAATAACGTTCAAACAGTACCTAAATAAAAAAAATGATAGGTTAAGTTATATCACTTAGGATCGTAAAAAAATTAAATAATCGTAAAAAAAAGGATAGGTTAAGTTGTATCACGTAACATCATGATATACCTACCAAGTACGAGTGGGGGAAAAATGAGTATAGTGAAAATTTGTACTAAAACATCGCTAAACGCTAAAACATCGACAAAAAATTGTCAAAATATGTCAAAAAGTGATATTCAATTGATAAAAAAAAGGCATACCTACTAAGTACTACTTTGAAACAACCCAATAGCACTACTATGGTGTTCGTCTAAGAACCGATCGACTAGTCCTGCCCTATGGGGACGGGCATTATCGTCCTGCAGAATGAAGCCCGGACCTCGTTCTCGTGCGAATAGTTCCACATAACGTGCAAGGACCTCATCCCTATAGCGCTGACCTGTCATGGTGCCACGTGGGAGGATATAGAGGTCAGTACGTCCACCAATAGAAATGCCACTCCATACAAGCACACCTCCACCACCATATCTGTCCCTTTCAACAATATTGGAGGGATGGAAACGAGTTCCTGCCTCTCTCCAGACCAATCGGCGTCGCGAATCACTGTCCAGTGAGAATCTGGCCTCGTCAGTGAAGAGGACGGACTGCCACTGGTCCAGTGTCCAGTTCACATGTTCTCGTGCCCAACGTAAGCGGGCTGTCTTCTGACGCTGGGTGAGTGGTATACACAACACTGGTCTCCTGGCATACAACCCACCCTCGCGTAGCCGTCTGCGTACTGTGCTCGTTGACATAGGCCGTCCTGTGGCAGCAATAGCCGCTGCACGCACTTGGGTAGCTGTTGCGGACCTGTTACGCCGACTTGTCAAACGGATATATCGGTCATCCCTGACCGATGTCACACGCGGTCGACCTCCACTGAAACTCCGCGATGCATTTTGCGTTCTCTGGAACTTGTTCCATAACCTACTGACAACTGAACGATCGACATTGAGCCATCTGGCCACTTCGTCCTGACCCTGCCCTGCTTCTAGTCTACCGATGGCACGCCACCGTAATTCATCAGCCAAATGATGCCTGGTTGCCATATTCGACCCTTTCCGCACACTTGACTCACCTCTGCACTCTCCAGATAGAGACACACACCTCTTCCGTGAACGCGCGTCTTCGACTCCAATACCTGGTACGCCAGAAATCCGTGCGAGGGCACGATGATCGCACTTTATGACTCACCTGTTTTCCCTAACGCATTCGTTGTTTTCTTTCAGTGTGCCCACCACTCTTCTTCTCTTTTCTCCAACTGTTTTCTCTTTTATCTCACATTTTCTTGTTGTTGCTTAATTTCTGGAGGGCAGTGTATTTGATCTCTTCCCTTCGTGGTTGTTTTTTTCACAAATTGAAAACAATTGCTAGTGGATTAAAGTTTATTTCCATAAAATAGCTCTATGGTCCATCTATTTGAGAACTCGTGGGTTTTATGGATGTTCGACATTCTGAGGATTTTCATGTGCTTTTCCTCACTAAATGATGCTGGGATGATAATTTCAATTAAAGCCACCGACGCTTGCTTCCATTTTCTTGCCCCTTTCTTTCCTTTGTCCTATTGGCTTCCCCATCGTGGTTAACCTAATAGTAGGTAATGTCCTGGACATTTCTAGGTTGCAACGAACATATGGAAGTCAGTGAGGTTGTTGCAAATTAGAAATGTCCGCCATTGTACAAATAAATCGTTCTTGTGCTCATGGTGCGTTCATCACTTGTCAATCAGTATCTTATAAACACAATGGATACAAATACATAAAGGGATAATGACCCCTTAATCTCTTCAGAGCTATTTTTGCAGTATTCAGGATGCTCAAAGAAATGGCATCTCATTTTCAATCTCGGAGGTGATGTGATCAGCACCGCGCTCCATTCATCTTCACCTCCCAGAGTTAAACCCCTCCGGTACCCATTTACTAGAGTCTGGGTGAACTCCAGAACCGAGAAATTGCTGGAGAAATTCTCGATCACCCTAACCTGGAATCTAACCCGGGTCCCCTGTGTAGCAGTCAGACACCCTACCGAATGAACCGCCACGGCCCCTGGAATGGCATCCTAAAACATCCAAGCATGTTTATTCTCTTTGTGGTCTTTCTAATATTTAGGCTAATTTCAACAATGAGAATGAATGTTCATTTGATGAAATAAATGTTGAGTGTTCATTTGATAAAATGTATGATTTCATTTTTGTTATTTAGGTCTTTTCTGCCATTTTTGGCAGATCTCGACGATGAGTGATATGATGAAATTGATGAAGGAACACTCACAAATAACACCCATGCCCAGACCATGATTCGAACCCGGTACCACTGTAGCGCGCTGTGCTAACCACTTTGCCACGGAGGTCGGTAATACAGATTATGAGGAGATAAGCACAGTCAGTTAGGTCTTATCCAAAGTATGGTAAAATACTCTACCGTGTGCCGACCACCGTGGCAGAGTGTTATCACCCATCTTCATCTTCGCGATTAGCCTCAAGTAACAGAAAAGTGAAATAAAATGAACGAAATTAATAAACAATAAAGAACAACTCTACCTTGTAGATTGTTAAAGTTAACCACACCATACCAGGAAGCCTGTTTTAGTGCCAATTTCACAGTCACTATGGAAATAAGTGACTCGATTGTCCATAATTAAAGGAGAAGTTCTCATTTACATGATATAATATCCTTCGAGAAGTGAAAGTCACTTTCATTTAGTTAGAATGTGTTTATTTATTCAACCAACAAATCTTTCCACATTTCTCCTTAACCTCTGTATCAATTAGTAAAATAACATACTGAAGGTATAAAGAAACGTTATAGCTCACATGTTCACTACACATGGACGTCGCCAGAAATTTTCCTGGGGGGGGGGTCGAATCAAAGATGTCGAGGACACCCCCTCCCCTCAAAAATATTGTGATAAAGACCAGTGGCATATGCAGAAGTTTGTCAAGAAGGGGTTCACTTTTAAAATAATTTCATTATCGGTATTTTAAATTATTATTATATTATTATTATTATTATTATTATTATTACTACTACTACTACTAGTAGTAGTAGTAGCAGCAGTAGCAGTTTTAGCTTAGTTTATTTTAGCATCCAATAAGTTTATTATATGAACAATATAGTACTTGTTACAATCAAGATTACATAATAGTTACTTCTAACATTTGTAGCAGCAGCAAACGCAGTAGCATAAGAAGCTTCAAAACGTGTGAAAGTTACAAATTAACAGAGTTTCAGTGTTGCAAATTATGAAAGTTTCGTACCAAATTCGATATTTCAAGACCATTTTTAAACAATGACGCAAAATGAGGTGAAATAAAATGCTTCGTTTATAAATTGCCATAAATTAAAAAAAAAGATGGAAATTTCCAGGGGGGTCGACCGACCGGTTCGACCCGCCCCCTGCCGACGCCCATGTCACTACAGAACAAAGATATACATGTGTACGTTTATCAGATCGTCCAAAACGCCGGCTTGATGATCGAATGTACTGGTATCGAGTCCTGACCTGCGCATGCGTGTTCATACCGGAATGTCCTTTCATCACTTTTATCTAATCAACACTCTTTCTCATTTGCGACTTACCAAGAATAGTTAAATTAACAAGAAAAGCAAATTATTTCCAAAAAAATATTCCAGAAAACGTTTCGATTAACTTCTATTCCAATAAGAAATTTTAATTGTATATAGTTTATTTATCTCATTTTATTTATGTGCAAGTTAATGAAGAAGCTGCATAAAATATTGATGTAATAGACAAAGAAGCTACCCGAAATTCGAACCTGGGACCACTGGTTTGGCAAACGCAATAGGTCAGTCTTTGTATCACGGAAGCCAGGAAAAACTATAGGCACACGCACACACACGATCATCATACAAGCGAAAACCTCGATTGTGTGGCAGTTAAAATAATTATTTACGAAGATAGAGGTTCTGGGTTCAAATCCATAGCAAATCATTGGTGTGTCTGCGTGATGTCCTGTAACTGATACGATTTATTAAGTTATTTTTGTTGAGTTTGTTTCCAAGTCTACTTTAATCACAGATAAGCTAATTGGGACAGGACCTACAGTTTTAAGTGGGATCCGAACCACGATCGGGTGTCGAATCCGGGGCCCTTTGATTACAAAGCGACTACGTTACTACTACGCCATCGGGAAGGCCAAATACGATTAGTTTCTTTATTTGCAGTTTTCTTAGTGTCGCTTCTTGCCACTTTTGGATAATCGCGAAGATGAGGATGAATGGTGATTAAGTGAAGTACACTCTGTCCCGTATATCTCTGGAGCAAGCGAACGAAAACAAGTCTCTGCGCACGTAGTGACGCGAGACGGTTCCACCAATGAACACGTGAGAGGGAATGGAATTGCGTGGAGGGGAAAGTAACCCGCCTTCGCAGCAGCGTGTACTGCTTCGCTCTGCCCACTCCATTTCCCCTCTTCTCTGCCGCTATGTGTGGCCTTGCTCCAGAGGTACCGGGACAGAGAATATATAAACGGAAACTAACGAAGAAACACCCTTGTCCGCGCCAGGACTCGAACCTGAGACAGTCCTTGACGATAGCATGAGCCCAGTTTTCAACGCGCTCGGCCACCTAGTGGTAGAAAAGCCAGTTAAAATAACTGTAAAAAATACACCATAAAAAGGCAATGTAATTGCAAAGTGTTATAGAAAGATAAAAAAAGGGCACCGAACTTTGAGGAACAATTGAAAAACGTAAAACTTCTTCTTACTTATAAATGCATTTATTCTGTCAGCTCGGGAATTGAGGCAATTTGACGGGGCGTGCAAAGCCTAGTTTCGTAGGAAGGCGACGAAGCCTGCATGCATAGTGTTGCGAGGAGCAGAAGATGCGGCAGAACCTGAGAAGGACTGTCACTCGGCACAACAGATGCATGCAAATATGGAAATCTAATTTGTCGTAATGTGTTCCTGCCGGTTAGGCATGCCGGTTATCGTAGTGAGTGCGCAGCGCACGAGGGAAGGAAAGAGCAAGCGGGGTTGCCACCAGACGAAGCCAGTTGCAAGCGTTCCACCCTTCTAGACAGACCTCTCTCCCTCGTTTTCCGCTCGATCCAGAACACGTTGCCAGAGTGACACGGGCAACTCACGTTCGCTCTTTCCCCGTTTAGAACGTACAAAGCTGTTCTGTTCAGTTCAGTGTGATATCGAACATTTTGACTGAAGTGTTTTAATTGGACTTTTTCAACCTACTTTTCGTCACGCACCTGTGCCACCTTTTGACAACGGCTGCGGTGAGTACGCTCTTTAAAACTTTCTTAAACGTTACTCAATTATACCAAGTCTTACTTGTACATGTATCTGTAATAGAGACTTAGTTGTCTCGAATTATTTCGTGGAGTGTGAACCTACGACTTTGCCTTGACCGCAGTTTCGTGTTGTCTTGTCAGATTGTTTGCATGTCAATCATGTTACGTCAGCACAGGACTAACGAAAAATAGGACCTAACGCTAGACGTACAAATCTCTCTCTTAAACTTGTGTACAGCTGTTTTCATCACATGACCTTGTTACTTCCATCACTATGTTACTTGCAAAACTTTTCTCTTTACAATCTGGGTCGGGTATGCATTTGAAAATATGAAATTATCTCATAAAATATTTTGAAAAAATTAGGAAATATAGTTTTACATGCTGGAACGTTAGGTGAATACAAAATAGCATAATCCGAGAACGAATTAATTAATCATGTGGTTTACGTGCAAACGCACACTAGTCTTTGTTGTGAAAGGCCATTTACATGTATGTTAAGATTGGAAGTTACGTGTTCGATGGCGTTTGTCTGCGGCTACTTATTTACAATTTCAATTATGTAATGACCGCTGTCGCGTTTATCTTTTGTGCTTCTTAGCATTTTGTGCGATCACATATAATAAGTTTACATGATACTTGAATAGTGAGCATAGTTTTTTTAATATTAAAAATGAAGATATTTGATAACCAATAGCATGATGACAATAAATAGTGTGTGCGAATCTGCGGCATTTTAGAATTTTTCAAACGTAAGTCTTGAAAACTTCAGGCATGCATATCTTTATTTTTTAATGCAATTGAAAGTAATTCGCAATGTGCAGGAAATATCAGCGAGTTTTTGTCACTTGAACAAAACAACCCCATATTATAATTGTTCTACCTTCTAAATTTAAGAATATATTGCATAATTTAATGATTTTATGTGGCTGCTCTCCAGAATATATTACAAGGACTGGAGTGTGCAGCCAGTACACAAGAATGCAACATTTTTTTTATCTATGAAATGTGATGATTGACTGTGGGTGGATCTTCGTTTACGCTTTTGTATACTTTTCCTATTTCTGCTTGAGTTTTGTTTTTAAGTCCATTTACGCACACAAAGGCTAACCGGGACTGAACCTACAGATTAATGTGCGATCCGAACGACTATGTGCAACCACAGAGTATCGAACCTGGGCCCCCTTGATCAAGGAAGTCCTACTTGTTTGAATTCTCGATATCTTACTAATACTGTGCCACAAAATACGTCATCGGGGGAGAGAGGAGACCAAGTAAAAGCATCACTTGATAACTTAATTGAGGATTTTGTGGAACACCAGTGAATTCTATAGATTTTTATATTTATTTTGTGTAGCTTTTCTGCTACTTTTATCGAATCGCGACTAAATGTACCTAGGTATTATATATGTTACATTAACGAGAAAAAATCTCTCTAAATTGAAAATACAAGAATATCAGACGTAGTTATAATGCTCACTTTCTTTATAACTTGTATTTGCTTGTTGTTGTAGAACTTAAACTAATGTGAGAGATAAGAGAAAAAAAAATCATTTCCTCGTTAAATGATCCCACAAGCAACGTTTAACGTTTCGGTATAGAATATATCAAAGTTATGTAGATATGCATGAAATTATTCTAGGTAATGCTACCTATCGCCTTGTCATAAAGTGTTGCATATTGTTATGTATAAAATTTGATTCATTCCTCAATTACATTGCATGAATAATGTGTGTTTTTCTGTCTAGCGTTAAGTTGTAAATTATTTTATTTTCCTGGAAGGTGCTTCCTATTTCATGAAGTTAATCGCAACTATGAGGATGAATGATGATAAATGAAATTGAACATGCAAGAACACCTATTCCAGGCCATGAATCGAACCCGGAACCTTCGGTAGCACTCGAAGCAACAGGTTTTGGGTGCTATTTTCTGGCGCTTGAGTGTTCATTGGAAGATCACAATTGCATCTCGAGCGGTTCTTCACGGTTATGGATATCTTCACAAATTATGTATCTCAAAATTGACATTTTGAGTGCGTGAAAAATTTCTCACGTATGGAGTAAAATTAAGTTGAAAAACTCTTAGCGTATGGACGGAATTGTTTACATAAAACTTCTATGTAGGCCTCAGTACTAATAATAATAGTTTTCGACTTAGTGGCCGAGCGCGTTATGTGGCAAATATTCGAAGTTCCCGGGTTCGAGTTCCGGCTTTGGCATGGGTGTTATTTGTGAGTGTTTCTTCATCCATTTCATCTAATCATCTTTCATCGCCTCGATTAGATAAAAGTGGCAGACATGCGACGCTAAATAACAAAATAAACAACTACAACAATAATAATGATGAACTTAAGTTTCAAGTATATTAAGTAACTATAATATATAATAAATTGTGTTTTTATTACATGAGGCAATGTTTTAAATAGGCTGTAGAAGTTACTCGCCAGGTTTCAGGCTGAATGCGAAAATACTTAATAATAATCCTCAATCCCTATGAAAAACAAAATTTTTAATGTCAAATTTTCTTCTACAATTTCTTGACATTTGATATATTCTTTAAGATTGGTATTGTGAGATGGAAAAAGGATTTTTTTGGATTGATTTAGAATACAAGTGAGACTCGAAAGTAAATTATGTTCATACCGTACATTGTATATACAAAGAATTCAGGTTCACACTTTAATGATAAACAATTAATATTTACTCTGAAACTTTAGATTATTAATAAATAATTATTTTATTAGTACTCTGCAATCGATGATTAATAAGTATTTACTGTCTCTCCATGCTTCGAACGTAGATCGAATGGAACTTTCCTTGAATCTTATATTTTGTAAAAGCAATGAGGTATGCTAATTTTTTAAATGCGTAATTTTATATTCGGCATTTTCATTAGCATGAGAACTACTAATCATCTATTAAAGTCTAACACGATTGAACAGTCACGAACACTTCTTGGTTGTAGCAATATCATTGAAAATATATGCGGCTGTTACAAGACAGAAATGTCCGTGACTGTACAACTTGTTATTATATATCCGCATTTCAACACCATGTACTCGCGGACGAATTCAATTTTGAGAATATGAAATTATGAATTTTGAAGTGCTCTAAAATCTATACCAGACTATTTGAAATAAGGAAGATACACAGTATATGTGAAATTCAGAAGCGCTACAACCTATCATTTTTTCTTGCATAATAAATTCATTCAACAAGAGCACATCTGATGTAGAAGATTAATTGAAACGTAATTTGCAATGTTAATAAAATAAACTTAAAATACCTTTTGTAGAACTGTGTTTTTTACTCCGCCACTGCCTGATCAGTCGCTGCTGTCAATCAATAAAACAAGTGCAAACTCATTGCAGAGATTACCCGTTATTATCTATAGAAAAATAAAAGCTCTACAATGTAGTTATTTGAGTACTCGCTCGCTTGGCTCAACCTTTGTTTGAGTTGAACATGCTTCAACAATACAGTTGGGGGGGGGGGGAGAGAAATAATTCATATCCCAAAAGAAAAAAAAATACTCACGTTTAAGAGGCAAACATTGTTAATATTTGACAGTGTTGAAGCATTAGAGATGTAAGTTATTCAAACACAATATTATGTACAATGTTGGCTTATTCAGTGTACTTACAGTTGTAATAATCAATTTTATGATTTACTGCTTTTTCTTGCTTCCGCGGCCCCACACATACACACAAGGTAAAATTGGGGGATTTAGCATAATACAAAAGAAAAATTCGGATAATATTTTAACTTCAATTCGCATAATCGCAACTTAAGCAAATGGAAACAGCTGGAACGTTTGTTTCCGGTATTATATGTCACTTTCTGCCTTTTGGATTAATCGTGACGATGAGGGTGAACAGATGAAATACAAGATGGAATAAATGCAAAAGCATATTCAAACTTTGCGAGAAGTTGTTTGGTGTCATTGGCCTACCTTCTTTCTGTTTAGAATTATCATTGCACCTTCCAACATGTTTATTCGTAGGTGGAGAACGCTAAATTTACAGTTTTATTTACTCAATGCAATTAAATGTTTCCACGAATATAACATTTAATATTTTCTCTTGTGTAATCTTTCTGTGCAAAGCCTGTAAAAATGTAATTATATTTTACGTCACTTTTCTACCACTTTTGGCTAATCGCGAAGATGAAGATTAATGATGATATTGATTAAGGGACACTCGCAAAGAACACCAATGCCCAGACCGGGATTCGAACCCGATACCTCTGGCTTCGCAGCGCGCTGTGAGAAGCACTCCGCCATGAAGATCGCCTAGAATGAGTGATGATTAGATAAAAATGATGAAGGGACAATCACAAAGAACACCAATGTCCATGCCGGGACTCGAACCTAGGGAACGTCTGGAATACATCCAGTACAGTCCCTTACGTAATGAGGTTTCAGGCCTTGTCTTTCAAATTTTTGTAGTTTTTAATTTGCATAAGTTAGAATATTGTCTGAAGAGGAAATTTTATGTCTGTAGAGAAAATTCCAAGTCGCTTATGAGGAAGGTGGGTTGTTTAAAATTCATCAATTTCATAACTCATCACTCATCCCCATCTTCGCAAATTAACCAAAAGTGTCACAAAAGCGAAGTAAAAGAAAGCAAATAATCAATTTATGCATCGAGGTTAATTGGGACTGTGAATCTAACCCGGAGGCCAACAGATTACAAGTCGATTATGCTGCCACCAGGTGGTTGGCATATCTAATCTCGTCGGATATATTCATTTTTAAATAGTCAATGCTAGATTAGAATCTGGAACACAGACCAATATTGTTTTCTTCATATTGTTATCTTTTTAAATTTCCTTCATAACTAACTAAATTTTCACCACGCACGCAGTTTATTCTCTGCAAAAACCGTATCCATAATTTGTAATCCACTCATCTTCCAGGGACACCCGGAACAGTGTTATGTATTTGTTTTACGTATGAAGGCAATGTGATATTTTCCACATGAAATACATATAGTCGACTTAAAATGATGATACCAGATACTACTTAAGAAAAATTGCAACAATAAAATGAACTTCGTTCTTTATTTATTAACATACTTTGAAAGGAAATATTTGACGGTTGAACACAAGTAAGGAAAGTAAATTTCCGAACTCTGTATAACGCCGGCTTTGCATGTCGGAATGCAATTTTGAAGAGCTTGGAAATAGTCCAAGGTTGAAAAAAATATATAGATTCGAAGGGTTTTCTCCGGACACATTTGACTCTCATAAACTCTGAAAGCTTGTAGTGCGAGTTGGAGTGTTCTTACGAGTTCCATGCTGTGTGTCGTTGGGTTCCACGTCCACGGGATGACGTAGGGTCTTGGCTCATATCGAGACTGAAGGAGAAATACGCAATGTGCTCTTCTGCTTGATGCTCTCATATAAATTATATCCGTGCCTTATCCTGTCCCATACAACAGTTGGTACCGCATCATTTTCTGGCCTTTCATTCTTCGCCACGAGTTAAAGAGTTCGCAATGTTTAATCAAAATCTAATGTCACACACGTGAAGAGTTTCTTCTATACTTTGTCTCGGGAATCTGTGGAGCAAGGTCGCGCAGCGACTCGGCGGAACAAAGCAGGAGGCACTGCTGCTAGCAGCTGCAGCCTTAGTTTCCTCTTCGTGCACTCTACAGCTCCGTGTTCGCTGCACTTTTTTGACACTAGGTGTATCCCGGTGTCAGGCTAGTGCAAATAAATGACGTTCAACCAAGTAGACGGATAGAGGTGTTCAATAGGGTGGAACGAAAGAAAATATTTTTTTAAAAAAAATTCTAATAGTGCGGAAAAGTTGCCTTTGATGTAAAAACGACCAAAATAAAATTTGATGGTAATCGGAGCATGTCTTGAGGTGCCGCAAGTACGATAAAGTTTCATATATTTGATTTTTTTGCTCTATTTCAACCTTTTTCTCTTTCGTATTTGCGCTATATAAGCCCAAATCAAAACGTTCGTGCTTTTTATGCCTTTTTATTAATAGGACAAACGTTTTTTGGGGGTTTTAAATTTAATATTTTAATAATTTTTTTCTTTTATTCTCACCATAAATTTAAAACCCCCCAAAAACGTTTGTTCTATTTATAAAAAGGCATAAGAGGTACGAACTTTTTGATTTGGCTTTTATAGCGCAAATAACAAACTAGAGAAAAAGGTTCAAATAGAGCAAAAAAACAAATTTATGACACTTTATCGTACTTGCGGCACCTCAAGACATCCTCCGATTATCATCAAATGTTATTTTGGCCGTTTTTACATCAAAACACAACTTTTTCGCACTATTAGAATTTCCTTTAAAAAAAATCGATCCACCCTAGTGTTCAAGTTCAGAAGATTCAACAAATGTATGTCTGCTGCTTTAAACGTTCATTTGATTAGTTAGCACACACCACGTGATCATACACCACACATTACATCGCTCCGGAACGTAGTGCCAAGGTGCAGACACCAAATACACTACTTGACACCAAATCAACGAAGTAGACGAATCGGTGTTGTACCGTGTAACCAACTAGACGCGCGACTGTAGAGAGAGAGTCAAGAAGTGCAGCGAACTATGTGGGCTAATGAATCTCTCACGCGTTCATTGTTCAAACCATCTCGAGTTACTACTTGCGCAGAGACTTGTATCTGTTCGGTTGCTACAAGGATTCCCGAGATAGAGTATATACATGTTCAGGAAATCTCTGGAGCGAGCGAACGGAAACAAGTCTCTGCGCAACTTGTGAATCGAGAGGGCTCTACCAATAAACTCGTGAGAGGGGAAGTAAGTGCAGCTACCAGCCGTTTGCAGCAACGCGCACTGCATTGCTCTCCCCTTTTCTTCCATTATGCGCGGTATTGCTCCACAGATTCCGGAGACAGAGTATATGCGCTACCTCCGTGTAATTAGAGATAAGAGAAGGATATTAAGGTCCTTTTCTCCAAAGATTTTCAAACAGCTTCTTTAAACACCATCTGATCTGCAGGATACTTAGGAGAGCCATTAATCACTTTATGGAGAGGTTCCTACGAAAAGTTTGTTTTACAAGAGCATGCCAGTCGTCGTAGACGAGAATAATGTTTTTGTATCCCGTTGTTAATTCCTGTATATTCCCTAGTTTCGAAGGACTGTCTCGTTTACTAACCTGAACCTTGTCTTTATGACTGTCATAAACAAAGTCCCTGCAACTTCCCCAACAGCTGAAAGCTTTCGGAATACCAGAAAATAAATGGAAAGTGGACCAAGTTAATTCGCCTCCTTCTGCACTTTTAGATTTTTTATTAAGTGCTTTCAGAATTGTCCAAGGCTGAAGTGAATAATAGAAGAGTGTGCCATTTAGCTGAGGCTTTTTCTAAAGAAGGTGCAAGTATTAACCCAATGGCAAGTCATAAAACAGCACTATCCCTGTAAACAATCTGTGTCCACGGCTTTTATCGATCCGTATTCAAACGAGGACTCTTGTCATTTTAGCAGCTTTGTACAATCAGTGACCGTTAGTTTGTTCCTTGCCATGTTTTCCTTGGATGTCTGAAACAAGGTTAGCAAATAGTATTAGAGAAAAAAGTTCTAATGCTTGACCGTTTTCCTCAAAATGGCGAAAAGAGACTACTATATTGTAGCTTGTCCATTATATTCTCAACCACTATTTCATGTACATGAGGATTTCTTAATTTATACATAATTCAAGGAAATTGGCATCTGTACTTTATAGTGCTTGTCTGAAATCCTCCAGCGGATGAGTAATACAAATAATTATGTGTTGATTAACTGCCTCTTTAGGCTAATCACGACGATGAAGATTAATGGACGGATTATGGTGTTGAAGGGACACTTACGAAGGATATACCAGGCTAGGACAAAAACCTTCGATAGCAAAATTTCTTGTCATTTTCTTCAGAACCTATCTTACTGTCTACCTTCATGTCTTGGTGTGGCAACCGTTGGCTATTCCATCTAATTCTGAAAGTGAATTCTGAATTCTAATTCTTAACCAAGTATTGTTTCTCGTCTCGCATGCACACAGAGACTAAGCTCTTAATAAGTTATGGATGCCTTGACAAGTATTTTTATCTTCCCCACACATATTGTAGATGAGCATGGTGCATTGCGGAAGGAAGATTGATAATTTTTTGGACCGGAGGAGTCTCTGTGGCAGACTGTCCAAACGGAACATAATAGTGTCAGAATAAAGCATTGTGAAACCCCATGTAATACTACCACACAATAGGACTTCCAGATGGTGCAGTGGTAACGTAGTGGCCACATTGGATACTCTGTGGAGGCACATATTGATTCGGATCTCATTTCAAACTGTACGTCCAGTCCCGATTAGCCTATCTGTGAGTAAAGTGGACTTGAAAGAAACTCAATACCAGGTGTTTCATATTGAGGGGTTACAAAAATTTATTTCAAGTAAACTATTGAACTTTCGTTAATTAAACCAGTCCAGAACGAACGAGGAACTCCGTTTTTTGAACACCTACAAATGTTCAATGTATGTACACTTCTCCAAATGTTACTTGACCGCCGCGAAAGATTTCTAAGTCCAGAAATCGTTAATTTGGCAACATAGCTCTTGAGAACCAGCAGAGAGTAGCCAACTTTACTACAGGTTTCTCTACTAGGCGAAAAACCCTGTGGTGAAAGATTTACATTCTTGTTTATAATATAAGTCGGAAACTATATTCTCCCAACATATTAATAGAAAACATAACGGAAAACTCAAGTATGAGGAATAATTTAAGAGAATACTTGCGATTCGGCATCTTAAAATTGGAATCAGAGAAACTGTTGTGAGGTTGGAAACACTGCACTCGCTCATGGTCCACCAGGAGGAAATCGCTGTCAAGTGTGAACACAAAAGGGCATACTTACGAATAGTTTATGCAAATAAAATATAACAACACCTTACAAAGTACTGTGCAATGAGCGAAAAATAATAATTCTCGCAATTTGCAATGAAAATGTGTTCGTCGTTTGGAGAACTGCTGGTTCTCAAGAGCTATGTTGCCAAATTAACGATTTCTGGACTTAGAAATCTTTCGCGGCGGTCAAGTAACATTTGGAGAATTGTACCACGGGTGACACGGCACACATCAACAATATAGGAACGCAAACAGTTTGTGCGTGCATGTTTCGGTAAGCTGAGAGTTCATATTCCTGTCGCTAGGCCACACTCAAATCATCCACATCACACAAACTGTTCTGTGCAATGTTTTGGTCCTCAAGATCACTGGACCTTACACCGTGTGACTTATTTTTGTGGGGTTTCATCAAAGACAGGGTATTCGTCTCACCGATGCCACGTGATATCTCAGCCCTAAGGGAGTTCATCATCGCAGCGATAGATACTATCGAGAGGCCTATGTTGATGTGAGTGTTGCAAGAAGTAGACTATCATGTTGATGCGTGCTGTGTCACCCGTGGTGCATACATTGAACATTTGTAGGTGTTATCAAAAAACTGTTTGAATTGCTCGTTAGTTCTGGACTGGTTTCATTAACTTAAGTTCAATAGTTTACTTGCAATAATTTTTTGTAACCCCTCAAGTATTTATTAAACACCCGATATAACTGTAATTGCGGTATAAACCACTCTCAGCCGGCTCGGTGGTAGACTTTAGATCTCGCCACCGAAGTTCCCTGGTACCAATCCTCGCTTGCATATGGGTGTTCTTTGTGACCGTACCATCACCACTTTCAACAATCGTCCTAATTGTCATGATTGGAAAAACGTGGAAGAAAATCGACGCTAGATAACAAAAATACAAATACAAATCCCTCTGCGTGTGGTGTGTTAGTTGCGACATTCTACCATGAGATATGTGATCTCGTTCTAATCCCGGATAAGGCAGTTTTTCCTCTGTTTCATATTTTTTTTTCTTTTAGCCTCTTTGCCACGATTAACGCAGAGAAGTAGAAAATGCACGTAAATAAAACGGACAAAATGTGTCCAAAATGCATCTGTATATACAAGGTAATTCTTAAAGAAAATAACATTTTAAAAATTCAGTATGCATTAATTTTTGCAGACACACAATACAAGTGAAGTGACTATTGGTAAAGAAACTGGATTTTTTTGTCTGATGCGTTATATATATATGATTTTTCTTGGTCCTTTGTGAAGGATCAAGTGTGTGTCTTTCTTTCACAAGACTTAAATGAACGGAGAATCGGCAATGCAGTTTCTCTGGTTACGCCTGGCATGGTGAACCTCATGTGGCAGGAACTACAATGTAGTGTAAACGTACGTCGTGTCACAAACGGCTCCCACATAGGGCAATTATGAAGAAAAAAAAACTGCTCATAAATTCCAACGTTTTATTTTCAATTGCCACTTGTTCTATTGCTGTCTGCAATAGATAATTAACACATGCTGACTTTTTAAAAGTCTTTCTTTCTTTATTAATTATTCTGTATTACGTTATTCATGTTGGGAACCCTGTTAACTACAGCTATAGTTTCGTGTAAAGAAAACACAGCTGTTATATAATTTAAAACTTTCTGCGAACTTTGTTTTCAAAGGTCATGGGCCGTTTCCCTAGTTTCTAATTTCATATTCAGGGTATTGTAAAACGTTAATGCAGTTTTAAAAGTAATTTATGCTCAAGAACATAGAGGAAATTAATGTCATAGATCATGCGCTTTTGCCAAGAGATTACTAATTTCAACATTCTATCAGCAAAGGGGTAGAAGCGTGTTCAACTATTTAAGTACTCACATTCCTTTCCCTTAATAGGAAAATTAATTTCTGCCTGCGAGGTAAATCTTACTGGTTCTGTATTGTGTAAAGAAAATAACTCCAGGCTAAAATGTTTTTTTTTCTCTCAAGTGTCCATATGGGCACGAACTCGTATCTCTTGGACCTGGTTGAGACACATGGCACAATGGTTCGGATCCCACTTTAACCTGTAGGCCCAGTCCCGATTAGCCTCTCTGCGCATAAAGTGGACTCAAAACAACTCAAATCAAACCAAAGCGTTTCTCTCGGGTTTTCGTGGAACATGATCACTGGTGTACGAAGATTTTATTCGGGGGGAGGAGGGACTGGAATTGTGAAGGTGGATATTAAATAGCTGCGTTCTGGAGGGGGTATACAATAAAATATTTCTGAATTATCATTTTTTAACTTCGTTTTTAAAATTGTTCAAATACATAAATTGTAATATCGTGGCTCAGTTTAAGGGGCTGTTTGCATTTGTTACTTTTGTTTTTGGGTTCTTTACTGCTTTTGTTTTAAAATTTTAATTTTCTCGAAATTTCGAGAGGGCCTGTAGCCCTATCAGCCCCCCTTGCGCACGCCAGTAAACATGATCATGTTTTGATGGATTTATCGCAAGAGAAAGATCTCGAAAAGTTACACACTGTATTGTGCCCAGGCATAATAGCAACGAATTTAGCAGTGCGACGGACTCGCCAGACCTTCTTCGTACACTTAGAAATCTGATACGTTAATTTGAAACTCCGTTGATTTTCTGTTGAGTACCAACGCAGTGTGTTAAATGAGTCCTGTAGCTTAATGGACTAATATTTCCGGCCGCAGAGCACCACAGTCAAGCTACGTGAGCCCCAGAGATATTTCCAGCGCCCTTCACGAATTGAGAATTCAAGCGTAGGAGAATAACACTCAACGGCGCGTTCTCTGCGGCTGTTTAATTTCAATTATTCGAAAGGATGCTTCAAATTGAAAAACAATTATCTTATGCACTGTCACCTCCAAAAATTCTGACCCCCCCCCAACTATTTTCAAAATTTTTGTTCAGGGTTCCCTATGACAGTGAACACCCTATACACACACCCATTTTCTTTTTATTTTAGGTGATGGACATAAAAGTGAGTGAGTAATACCTCAAGTATAAGAACTTTGTAATTGAATAGTGATGGTGATTGGACTGAGGTTCAATCACTGACAGTGCCTAGGTGCACCAAAATGATCTTTGAATATAAAATTGCCTTCTAACGTCCTGCTTGCGAATATACGAATATAACATGTCGGTTTCTACCTAACAGCTCCAGGATGCGCAAGCATGAGACCAGCGGAAACCAAGTTTTCCTCTGACCTTCTGCCAGAATGACAAAGTACTTCCATATGCGCAAGAGAACACGTAAACAGAATATAATCTACAAAGCACATGGTGATTGCGTAACAAGACGCACATATGTCTTATTCCCCCTCTTCTTTTTCTCCTATACGCCACTATCCTCACTCCTATTTTGCCCTGTGTGGTATTTAAGAAGTTTTCAGTTGGGGGAAATTCTACTGACTGTCTAGAGAGAGCATGAGATAATGACTTTATGCCATATAACATTTCCCCCCATGGATAAAATTTATCAAGCAGAGGAGGTGAATCCCCCATCCCCCTACAAATACCACCCTGCCTTAGGGTGAGGACCGCGCAGAACAGGGAACCTCCCATTTTTTTCTGTATTTGACTTTTCAGGTCCTGCTCAAAGACTTGGACTCTCACTGTTACCCTCACCGTCAACTGCGGGGATTCGTCCGTAGAATCTTACTCTATACTCCATACACTAACACTTATACTCACACATTCATAATTTAGTTAGGATTATCATAGATATGGTTTTAGGCCAAATCAAGAAGGCCTGTACGCAAACCCGCACATGATTGTGTATACCATAGAACCCGATGGTTCTGCTATAACTGTTTCAATTATGTATCAAACTTTCTAAGCCTCTAAACCAGAACCTGATGGTTCCAAATCAATGTTAAGCACAATTATGTTCTTGCTCTGAAGTACGTTTAACTTCCAAACCTTGTATATCTTTTTTTTTTTTTTTTTGCATTGTTATTTACTCATATATATTCCGCTTATAAAATCATTAAATTGAAAGTTTGTTTAATCCTTTATTCCCTCCCTATATAATGTAAGTCTGATAAGATTTCTAGACTAAAATATATACTTTAGGATTAACTAATAAGAATGTTCGGAGATGGAATCAACAGAGGCGCCAGTCTATCAAGGATAGCGAGGCTATTACATATCTTAATGTAAGTTCTCATACACCAACAACACAAACTCATCCCCTCTATCTTTCTGTTTCATATATTATAATTCCCCTCTAAGATGGACCCATACTCTATGCATTCCAATTAGGTTAGATGTCCGTAGGCATATATACTCTTCCCGTGAACTCAGTATATGGATAAGCTAGGTAGAGTAGAGTGACCAGTCGACGATCCCCACCACACAGGGAATTGCTTAAGTTGCTTAGGTAATTCATATGCCCCTGTGTGTGTCTGTTACACTCCAGAACGTGACAGCATAGTATCAACAAATATATGTGTGAAATTATTGTATTTTTCACTTTTTGAGGACAGTACCTGCTCTGTAACAAGGCAAAATGCACCATTTTGTCATCCATTCCGGGTCGTAAGGGATGAACCTTCATCACGACACCAATATGTCAACCTCCCTTCCCGATAATGCACCCTGGAATAAATTTTGCAGACTACCGAGGCTCTGGTGCCTGGACCTGCAGTCAGGATAATCCTCTGTGGGGCTTATGTTTTATGCTGTCCATGTGTGTTTGTAATTGTCGCTTCATCTTATCACCATTCATCCTCATCTTTGCAATTAGCCCAATGTGGCAAAATCGTGAAGTACAATAAATTGGATCATGCATTCATTCATTTATTCATTGTCTTGCATCCCGTTACTGCAAAGTTTTATAAGCAATACTTTCCACAGAATCTGTAAGCTAAACTCATTGTATGAAACACATGAAATCAGTCCAAATCATTTTTAATTGTCGTTGGTTGCATGAACCAACCGTATTTTCTAAGATACTTTTAAATACAAAAATGGGCTTCGATTTTCTATTGATTATTTTAACACGCTGAAACAAAGGTTGATACGCGTTTGTATATTTGGCAAAGATCAACAAAGGTTTCTAGGTTCAAATCCTACACTCCGTCCCAGGAGTCTGATCGGATTAACGCCGCTCATAACGGTGAAGAGGAGGGAGAAAGCGAGTGGGCAGAGCAATACAATACACGCTGATTCAAACGGCTGGTGGTAGCTGCAGTCACATTGCCCTCTCCTCTCACGCGTTCATTGGTCGAGCCCTCTCGAGTCACTACTTGCGCAGAGGACTTCTTTTCGTTTGCTTGCGCCACATACTTCTGGGTCTAGTATAGGTAAGAAGTGAACATTCGGTCGAGGATCTCCCCTCATATATGTCTGATTTGATTAGGGTTTCAAGAATAATTTACGCACAGAAAGCCCAATCGGTACTGGACCTACAGTTTAAAGTAGGATCCAAACAACTACGTGCCTCACCGGGTGTCGAACCCTTGTTTACAAGGGGACGACGCCTCATATATATGTCAATTCACCATTCATCCTTATCGTCACGATAACCTAAATAGTTGGAAGAGTGCGTAAAAGTCAAACAAACCTGCGGTGGACTTTTCATTCATCCTCATGGTCACAATTGACAGACAAGTGTGGATGAGCGACGTAAAATAACCAAAATATGGTACAAAATACAAGGAGTGGTAACCATTATGTAAATACTGGTTCCTGTAGAATCGGTATACAGTAGACTCGCGATTAACAGAGTCCAGATTAACCGAGGTTCCGGGTTAACCGAGGGAGTGGTTGGAAAACATCGTGCTTCATAACGCACCCCCTGTTTGTTTACTACTAGTAAGTTGGAGTCAAGTCACCGTCCGCGATGCACGTGTTCGTTACATTGTCGGTGTATCCGATTGTTACGGTGGTGTTTAAATCTGTGTATAGGCCTATTCTAAGCCAGTAATGTAGTATGAGTGGCAAACGGAAAAGTTGTGTCCAAAAAACTATGAAAGATTTTTTGAAAAAGTAATCTTCTCATTTATGTTGTACTAGTAATAAATAATTACTATACAGTTTTAAGTGTTGTTTCGTCATTTACGACCTATTAGTGCATTATCTCCGTATTATCCGAGTTTTTCCGTATCCGAGGTAGTCTCGGTCCCAATTAGCGCGGATAATCGCGAGTCGACTGTACTGTAAAATATCTCATATCCCCGCCTCCCTCTTGCCGTTTTCCTGCAATTTGTACGATCCCCCCCTCGTCCAGAAATATCGGAGACGGTTTAAGTCTTCTTCCCGGTAGCCATCCGTCAAGTGGGCGAAGAAATTTCCTTAAACGTTTCAACTTGTCACTTTGCGTCAGGAGAAATTAAAGTATGGTGTAATGATTTCAGTCGGTAAAAGTTTCTCTTCCTTCCTGCTACGGCCAAACTTCCCACCCATCGTGAATAAATCGAGTCTTAAAATATCACCGTTATTAAAAGTGGCGGTCCCAATTTAACGCTTGCCTTGGTTTTAAGACCACCTTGCATAAGTGGAGTGTGGAGAGGGCCCCTTCAGGCTCCTGGATAACCAGATTCTATTCACCGCGTGAGATATTTATTCATTGTTTGTCGCTTTGTGTGTTTTCCTGGTTTGAACTGTCTTTGGAGGTTGCTTAACGTTTTTGGTCTAAATCCGACTTTAAATTACGAATTTCTACAATCTGTACCAGGAATCTGTGGAGGAAGGCCGCGCAAGGGGAGAAAGCTAGTGGGCTGAGCGAAGAAGTACGCGCTGCTGCCAACAGCTGGCAGCTGAATCCGCATTCTCCTCTTCATGCACTCGCTTCCCCTCTCTCACGTTCATTGGTCGAGCCGTGTTGAGTCACTACTTGCGCAGAGACTTGTTTTCGTTCGTTTGCTCCAGAGATTTCCTGGATAGAGTATACAATCTGTCTTGGGAATCTGTGGAGCAAGGCCACGCATATCGGACTCTAATTAAGGCACCATAAAATAATACTGTTGCATGTGGAACTTGCCTCGCTTTGTATGTCTTCTGGTACGTCTGGCGAGATACATCAACAATATTTTTTTTTTTGAAAAAGTAGCTTATTGAATCAAATTGAGTTAACTATTTTTTACTGATTATAGGAACCAAAGAACACTAAAGAAAACAAATAAAATAAAAAGGGATTATTCTTACAAGATAACTTCACAAATATTTTCGTATATTTTTGTTTCTCTGATTAGCAAAGTGGAAACGTGTTCAGCGTCCGTCGAAGGACAAGATCGAGTCTCAACTCTCTCGGCCACGGTGGCGGCTGGTTGTAGTAATAAACATCCCATGGCTGATGGAGAAAAAAGTTTTCTGCCACGCACACGTGCTTGTACTGTTATGTCACATTTTTCGTTTAATTCAGAGCTCAAATTGGCATTAGGAGCGTGAGGTCACTTGTAGTACGCATATTACACCTGAGCGAACTGGCACGTCCACAAGGGTAAAGCACAGACAATTCCCGCTAAATCTTATTCCCTAAATGAAAAAGAACCGTACGCGAAAATTCACATTGCAAAAGGCAGCTTAGAGCAGAAAAAAATCTGGGCAGAAAGAGGTGAAACCTGAACACATGCGTGTTTAATTTTCAGCATCGAAAACATGCACATGTTGAAATAAAATTCAATCCCTCCCCATGTGCTTTCTCGAAGGTGTAGTGATAACGTGAAGCCTTATAATCAAGAGGTGTCTGGTTCGATAACCGCTGGAAAGACAGTGTTTCATGTCACCCTTTAAACTGTAGTACATTTCCGATTAGCCTATCTGTGCAAAAAGTGAACTTAAAACAAATATCGTACTCAAGATTCCAGCTCCCATATTTAGTGTAAACTAATTCCGAATACCCTTCTACAGGATTTCTCTGTGAACAACTATGCTCATATCAGTTCCTGTTTATGCATATAGAGCATGATCCATCTTCAAACAAGGCTTTCCCGATGGCGTAGTGATAACGTCGTCACCTTCTGATCAAGGGGCGTCTGGTTCCATAGCCGCTGAGTCACGTAGTACTTAATTAAGATCACTCTTTAAACTGTAGTTCCAGTCCCGATTAGCCTCTCTGTGCATAAAGAGGACTTAAAAAACAACAGATAGTTTTTTAAAAAACTTTATACAATCTAAAATTAATAGTTAGCGAAATTCTCCTGTAGGAAAATTAAATTGCCCCTGTAATAAAAATTAAAATCTCAGGATAATGGCATTGTGCAAACAGGTACAGCTAAAGATTAACAACCACCTTGTTTTTTTGGGAGGTTTGTCTTCTTACCTGTCGTCGACCTTCGTGGCGGAGTAATTAACACAGCGCGCGACGACTCCAAGGGTTTCCGGGTTTGAATCCCGGTCTGGCATTGAGTGTCCCTTCATCAATTTCATCATATCATAGCTCATCCTCATCTTCCCGATTAGTCAAAAGTGGCAGAAAATCGAAATAAAATAAACCAAATAAGTCGGTCAATTCTTGGCTGTCTACCGCATACGTTGACTTTTATTGACTGCATGGTGTTGGTTTCGGACGCCTCAGGAAGGCTGATTAATTAAATTAAATATCATGTGGTGGTTATCTCTTTTCTATTCTAATACATTCTTCTGACCAACTACGCCTTATTCTCTTCTACATCCAATAAATTTCCAACCTGTATTATTAGACTGGGAAACTAACGAAGACTTAGAATTATACAACATCCATGGGCAGGGCTGGATTAAGACGAAATTGGGCCTGATGCTTGAAATCTTCGGTGAACAATAAACACAACGACGTTATAGTTATGTCACAGCGCTAAGAATAGTAGTAACACTATAATAAGTAACGCTGTGTCTAGACGTCCGAAATTGGGGCTCCAAATTTCAATCTAAGATTTATTTTCAGGTTAATATAGCAAAAGAAAACTGTTCAGCTTTCAGAAAATTCTCGTCTGTTTTCATCTGGGCCTATATCACGAATTGACGTAATGCTGCAGCATCAATAGCACCCACCTTAATCCGGCCCTGTCCATGGGTACATACTATGTTGGAGGAGGAGGATACGAATAATGAAAAGCGTAAACATATGTTCCCGTTGTTTGAGCAGGCGAAAGTGAGATCAGAACCACTGTGTAAACGACCCCCAGTGTAGACCGAACCCTGGACGCCTTGAATTCAATGTGAAAGCGTTACCACTATGCCATACGTTTTGTTGTAAAAGTCAGTTGTTATACTGACTTTACTATTTCGGTGTATTTCAATCATGTTTCACTAATTATCTATTTAAATTTTATTACTTATACCCTGTCTCAGGAATCTGTGGAGCAAGGCTGATCATAACGGAAGAGAAGGGGAGAAAGCGAGTTGGCGGAGCAAAGCTCTGCAAGCTGCTGCAAACGGCTCGTAGCTGCACTCGCTTCCCCTCTCACGAGTTCATGGGTCGAGCCACTACTTGCGCAGAAACTTGTTTTCGATCGCTCGCTTTTCAGATTCCCAGGACAGTGTCTCAACTTCAACAACAAAAACTTCCCATGTCTTGCCCGGTATTCGAATCCGGGATACCTGGCGTCGTAGCGCTCTGGGCTGATAAAGATTGACGCCCACTGAAATGCGTAGAAACACGGTAACAGAACGCGCAACAAACCCGTTTCCGGCGTCTCAGTGGGCGATAACTTTAAGATAACTTGCAGACTTCTGGCATGGAAATTCCCGTTTCGGTTCCGCGCATTTCCCTGTAGTAGGCGTTACATCATTTGATTTCAATAGAAGCAGACAACAGAAGTTCTGCTGCCGCATTTCTCAGTGGGCGTTAAGCTAAACTCTGCCATGGAAGTAGATGCATGAAATCTCAGCGTTTGCAGAATGAAACTAAGTTTAGAACTTAGATGGGACTCTAATCTACACACTTAAATAAACTCGTAGTCCATGAAATTAAAAAAAAAAAAAAGTATTGCACACACGTCGGCATCATACTGTTGACACAGAAACATTGAAAGAAACTGATGGTTGCAATTCTTTTAAATTCCGAAGAGCTGCATGAAATGAGACCATCACTACAGTAATGGCCTATTATGCACATACTCTTGCGAATTAAATGATTGGACATTAATCTTAATCGTAGCGTCCCAAAAGATTAATCAATTCCCATATATGTTGTCAAAGGTAGCTAACGCATATTACCTGTTGATGATCAAACTATTATGTTCTTTCGGTAGCTTAATATGTCCTCTAGTCTATTCGACAGAGGAAGACACCTTGCACGTATCCGAAGTCTCTGAACCTAGTCCTCGAATGAAACTTTAGCATAATCCTTAGGAATCAATGTTAATTTCTTTGTGGAAATGTGTCAGTTCAAAGTTCGTACATACAATTATGCAATAACAATCTAGGCCGAGAACCTTGAAATCAATAGTTTCCTGGTCAAAGTCTTGTGGAGGATATTCGGGGCCCCGTGGTGGAGTGGTTATCACATTGAGCTAAGACGCCAGCGGTCTCGTGTTCGAATCCCGACATAAGTTTGGGTGTTTCTGAGTGCCCATTGGTCAATTTCGTTATATCATCACTCATTCCCATCTTCGTAAATTAGCCAAAAGTGACACAAAAAGCGAAGTGAAATAAAGCAAATAAATCAATCTTGTGGGGGATATATACGTTGTTCGGATCGAACTTGAAAAACTGTAAATTTATTTCCCATTAATCTAGCCATAAATTTAACGAAATTTAAAAAAAGTCAACAAACAAAAAATAACATAAAAAATTGACAGTTTATTTGCAGCACACTGGATAAATCCCGTTTTAAAAAAATAAAAATGATAATCATCTTTACTTTTATGGCAAAATAAATAAATCAGAAAATTTTCCAACACGGACTAAATGCATATGAGAAAAATATGCAGGCTCGATTTGCAAGTTGAAATTAGAGAGTCCTATATAGCAGCTTCTATTTATGTCGTTTTTCTTCATCTTGTGTTAATCACAACCATGTGGATGAAATGGTGATGAGACGAACACATGCCTGACCAGGTTTTGAATCTCAAACTTCTGTTTTCAAAGCATGGTATGCTAACCACACTGCTGCTTCATTCAGCATCTTGTATAATAACGTCTTACGCCTATTTGTGATATTTATAGCACAGTATGATTGTGAGATTTAGGAATTCGGAATTTTCAGAAGCAAAGCCTTATTGTCGATTTGCTGGTGAAGCTGCAACAATTTAATTGTAAGGCCATTTACATTTCTTAAATTGACATAATAATGCAACGTTTACGAATATTAACTAAACATCAATTCCTTATTAGACGCAGCGTGATATTAAGTATATTTATTTATTATTTATTAACCAGTCGCCTATAACAGCGAATTCTCCAATTACAATAGGCATTACAATTTGCTATATACAATATAATTTACATAAATATGTAATACATGATACAAACACATAGTAATTATTACACAAAACCTTAGATAAATACGAATACAAAAAGTTATACAAATACAAAGTTACACAAATACAAAAAAATTACATACATATAAATATTACAAATTTTGAACACAGGAGAAAACTAAAGGACAGAAGAAACAAAACATAAACAAGTAACAAACTATAAAAGCTTCAGAATAATAAAGAAATTATACGAATACCACTATTTAAATAAGAAACAGAAATAATCCATACAAAGCAAAAGTTCAAATTTGAATTCGTTTATATGTATACAAAATTTAAAAAGCTATAAATTGTATTTGAGACTATAAATATATCACTCTAGAATTGGATCTGTTTTATTTGTATACTATATCTAATATGTTGTTTAAACTATATAGATGGTTTTTAATATTAAAAGCAAAATCCAAATCAATTCCATTCGGGATAATATTATTATGTTTACTTAATAATCTAATGATTGGAGAATTTTGATGGAATTTTGTGTTTGATTTATTGCACTAAAATGGTTGTCTTACTCTTAATACCTTATAATTGACGTTAAAGTTTATCAACTGTAAAAGATTTTCACACTCAAGTATACCATTGATAAGTTTGTATAGGAATATATGGTAAGCCGTTTCGTGTCTTCGTTGAAGTGTATCACATGAGAATTCATTTAGTAATTTAACATAGGAGATACGATCTGCATATGAAGATCTCTTGTATTTTTTATAGTAAATATGTCGTAAAAATTTATTCTGAATTTTTTCAATTTTATTGATATGGCATGAGATATATGGGTTCCATACCGTACTCCCGTATTCTAATTTTGCTCGTACAAGATTATTAAATAAATATACTAAAGAGTTGATATTAAATAAATCTTTGGAGTTTCTTAAAACAAAGCCAAGCATTTTATAAGAGTCGTTAACTACTTTTTCAATATGAGTATCAAAGGTGAGTTTGTTGTTTAACCATATTCCTAAATCCTTGGTAATGCTTTTTCTACTTAAAGAATTACTGTTAATTATATATTTGTGAGTGTATCTCATATGTCGTCGAGCAAAAGAAAGTACAAAGCATTTATTGACATTAAAAGAAAGCTTATTTGTTTGTGCCCAAACGTAACAATTATTTAAATCTGATTGGAGAGCTAGACAGTCAGTCTCATTATTTACTCTCTTGTATATTTTTACATCATCGGCAAACAATAAGCACTTGGAGTATTTAATTGTTCGTGGTAAGTCATTAATATATAATAGAAAAAATAAAGGGCCCAAATTTGAACCCTGTGGTACGCCAGAGTGCACAATAAACGGCAAAGAGGTTACCTGATTATATGTTACAAATTGGGTTCGATTACTTAAATAGGAAGCTACAAGTTTTAATAAACTTATGGAAAAGCCAAAGTTTGATAATTTCTGAAGCAAAATTGAGTGGTCTAATTTGTCAAAAGCTTTGGCAAAATCAATATATATTACATCTACCGGGGATCCCTCATTAAATGAGTCAAAAACAAATTGGGTTAATGTGATCAAGTTAGTTGTAGTACTTCTGTTCGGGTGAAACCCATGTTGCTCTGTAGTTATAAATGGTTTGACATGGTTAAATATTTTGTTATAAATAATTTGTTCAAATATCTCAGACGGAGCGGAAATGAGAGATATAGGTCGATAGTTTTTTACGTCACAAGCATTACCAGATTTAAAAATGGGGACTACTTTACTAATTTTCCAAATATCGGGAAATATTTGTGTTTTTAATATCTGATTAAATATATGACAAAGGGGGATGCGTAATACGTCGGCGCAAGCTTTAAATATATAAGTAGGAATTTGATCCGCACCACTAGATTTACTCGATTTTAATTTTTTTACAGATTCGTTACAATCATCATTAGTTACTGAGTGAATGTTAAGACAATGAGTTACCTCAGTATAGGAAGGTTCAGGAATTGAATATGATGAGGGAGAAGAGGAATACACACTGTTGAAATACTTAGCATAGGAATCGGCAATTTCCTTGCTGGACTCAAGATTTAGGGATTCATAAGTCATTTGCTTCTGTTTACTTAAATTTATCTTTTTGTTTTTAATGAAATTCCAGAACATCTTTGAGTTATCAGTGATATTTTCTTCAACATTTCTCAAATAAGGCTTGTATGCTTTACTTATCATACTCTTTAAATTCCTACGTGTGTCTATAAACATAATGTTGTTATAATAGGATAAGTTCTTTCTTTTCCTATAATATTCTTTGTTATTTAAAGTTCTTATTATTTCAGATGTGAACCAGCTTGGATATGATCTTTTATATCTTTTCCTTTTAGGGACATGCCCACTTATAACTGCATCTAGTAATGAGTAGAATTGTGATAATGCAATATTTGGATTATGATGTTTAATTATTTGATCCCAATTTACTTTCTCCAGGTCCTTATATAGGCCAAGAAAATTCGCTTTTGAATAATTATAAGTGGGTACGCCACTGATCTTTTCTCTGAATTTTATAAAATAATTTACAATTTCGACAATCAATGCAGGGTGATGGTAATCTTCAGGTACAATCGTATCAGTAGATCTAATGACATTCATATTAGTTAAATTAGTTAGTACTAAATCTAAGGTTCTTCCATTGCCATTCCTAATACTATTGAAAGAATGGAGATTAAAAATAGAAATAAAATTTGCTAATGCTAAACAAATACGATCCCCTTCCAATAGATCATAATCTGGACCAGTTACAAGGGGTAGATTAAAATCACCAATAAGTATAATATTATAAGAGTTGAAATTAATGACATCTTCAAATTTTACAAAAAAATCATGATATGTTTCAATTTTTGAATTTGGTGGAAAATATACTGAGACAATAATGTAAACATTTCCGTCTATTACAACCTTAATACAAACCACTTGTACGTTGTCAATGTTAAATTCAATTTGTTGAGCACGGAAGCAATTTAAGATAGCTATTAATGAACCACCCCCATTTCTATAATTTCTGTCTTGACGAAAGACAAGGTATCTATCATCTATAAATTCGCTGTCAAAAATACTATTATTTAATCAAGTTTCAGTTAACAATATAAAGTCATAATTGGCGGCTAATATACTCCTGTATACTTGATCTAATTTAGTTCTAATTCCTCTTACATTTTGATAATATATTGAAAAATAGTTGTCGGTTTCGGTCATACCTTTACTTCAAGTTGAGAACATCATTTATTGAGTTTAATATATGAACCACCGAATCATTTGTTTTCTTTCTTAACTCAACATTACCAGACCAATCAATCCACAGATATTCATAACCTTTTTCCCTTTTAACTTTCCGTGCTTCACTGAAGCATTTTGCGAAGCCATTTCAAATTATACTAACTTATCAACATCTTCAATTGTTTTCAGAACAAAAATATCTCTATCACCTTCTCTTTTTCTTAATTTTATAGACCCTAAACCATCAACCCATAAGTATGCGTAGTTTTTCTCTCTTTTAACTTTCCTGGCATAGCCATAAATTTTCTTCCTGAGGGGAGTGAGACTTTGATTAATATATATAACATCGTTATATGTGTAGCCCAGATGTGTACAGTTTAGATTTCTCTTAACTTTACGTCTTCCAATTATCTTATCTCTAACTACACGTCTAACACTTAACAATAATGCCTGCCGATTTCTGTTGCGGAAGTTTTTTCATTATGTGACATACGTCAATCATTTCATTTTCTACCTTTACATCTAGTACTTGTCCTACTTTCTTTACAATTTCGTAGAGATCTTCATTCAAGTTTTCTGGTACACCATATATTTCAAGTGTATTTCTCCTACCATACTGTTCCAGATCATCTATTTGAAGCTGTGTCTCCTTCAATTGCTTCTTTAATAACAGATTCTCACTTTCCAACACTTCTATCCGCCCTAAGCATGCACCTATACTCTCGGACTGTTTTTTTATTAGTTCAGCATTTTCATCAAATTTCTCGTGAGCAAGGTTTAGTGATTTTCCTAGTTCACGTTCCGTTTCTTCTTGCTGCTGCTTCAAGTTTTTAACTTCATTTGTAAGAGCTTGTAACAGTTCATAGACGTCCGTTAGGGATGGATTCACTACCTTAGCTGGTTCCTCCGCACTTTCAAGAAGTATACTACTGCGCCGTTCTTTCATGCATTTTGTACATCGCCATTCCCTGTTTTCAGATTTTAAATATTCCACATCACTTTCCTTTAACTGCACACATTTCATATGATACCAATTGCAACAACCACTGCACTGTATTTTGGATGAAATATCCTGTCTTGATACAGGTTTAAAACATTCTGAGCAAGTACTCCTATTCGGAGAAATCCGACCAAAGCTCCAACCGTGCTGTATAAAAAATAGGTGCACTAATCGACTTGTATGCTGTTTGTTTACATTTGCAAGGACCACAAATTAGTTAATAAAGTACACAAAGAACGTATTTCCTTCCCATATTTTTATCTAGTTACAAAGTTAAGTACTTACTGCATTGTTTCACACTATTATTTCATTTCAATAACGTGCACACACTGTAATATTTCACTAAATTTACGGAGCGACAACAGCCGTGATCCTACTCCATTTCTTTCTTCTTCTTCAAGTTATTGTAGCTTCAGTCAGAAGTGAATTAAAAATATTCAATATTAATTAACTCCCTGGTATTCCTAAACCCGAAGGTTCAATACAGCAGCAACATAAATTTTACGCTCCCCCTCTTGTGTTGTTAAACTGTAACTGTTGAAAAGAGTCACGGTAACGTTTTATATTTCGTCACATTAAGAAAACAGCGACAAAACTATTTCCGTTAACCTAGTGCTATAAAGAACAGATGCGTTGGAAACTATACGAAAGTTGAATTCTGTATACCATTCAAAATATTAGCTGTTCAACAGATGAATGTGGAAAACACTGACGGCAACTTGAATTTGTCGTCCAACGTTCAATATTTTTCTACGTGTCACGGTTCGGTTCATATTCTCGAATTACCATTCGCCATTTCACAGACCAGATGCTCTTGCTGGAATGAAGGGGAATGGGGGTTGAGAGAGAAAGAAAAATACTGCACCCAAAAAGGAATAAAAATACCAATACCACCGTTTATGTTGTTTCGTTATTTCTGTGGATAATACAGACGAGTTCATCACCATAACATCCATTTTTAACCAACTTCGCCCTGTGTAATTTTGCATATTGCCTCATATTTTTCAGTATTATACTTTAAATTATTTTACTTGCACGAAATCATGAAAAAAAGCATCTGACATTTCAATGGAATGGTTATCTTTGGTTAAATTTCAATGCTCTTGGATGGAGTTGTATTAGTGTGCTAGTTATTCTGTTTTTAAAGTTTTCGACGGTTTGGTGCTAATCAGGAAGCCATCTTAAGATTTTTGAATATATCGTTATTATGACCTTTCGGGCCAGAATTCTTCAGAAAGAAATAATAAAGAAATAGCTGTTGATGCGCTGTTAACTTCCCTATGCTATATTTTCCTAAGTTTTACATTTAGGAGATTTATTTTCAGTCGGGAGAAGGAAGTTCCCATATTGCGAATGTATGTTCCATCATCCTTATTTTCTTTTCACATCAAGCAACGTCAGTATTAACCGAACTAAATTTCAGGGTGGAAAATTTGTACTGTTAGCAACGAAGATTTGCTGAAAATAGAATTCTGGAGCTTGAAATAAAAGTATTTCCTTCTTCGGAAATTTGACTACAATTTTTCATAGAAACAACGCGAAAATTACTTATTTGTTGCAAGTGTTAGTTTACGTAATTGGCCAGTTTGAATTTACATATATTAGATGGGTCATAACACAGTTGTCAACTTATCTTTATCTCGATTAGTAGGGCAGGGTTTAAAAAGATATATATATACCCTATCCCCGGAATCTGTGGAGCAAGGTCGCGCATAGCGGCAGAGAAGAGGGGGAAATCGAGTGGGCAGAGCAACACAGACCACACTGCTGCAAAGGCTGGTAACTGCAGTTGCTTTCCCCCTCACGTGTTCATTGGTGGAGTCGTCGCGTCACATTTTGCGCAGAGACTTGTTTTCGTTCCCTTGCTCTAGAGATAAACGGGACAGAGTATAGCAGTATTTTACAAAATTTATTTCCATACTCTGTACGAGAGTAATTGCAATTCATCACATTTCTCTATTTGAAAATACCACATACCTTCCTAATTTTCAGATATATTTTTTGCAATAGTAAAAGGATCTGTAGAGGATCTCAAATGCTTAACTTGGCAGACTTAAACACAGACATTTTGCATGCGTATGAATATTCTCAATATACTCCATGGATTCCCAAATTGAGGAAAAAGGATCTCATTTCGTAGATCCTTTGAGAGACTTAGGAAATCTAATCTTGCAGCTTACTTTGTAATACGAAAATCTATTTTGATTTGATTTATTTTACTTCGCCTTTTGTGCCACTTTTGGCTAATTTCCAAAGTTGGAGATTAGTGATGACATGATGAAATTGATGAATGGACACTCAAAAACATCCATGCTCAGGCCAGGATTCGAACCCGGGACCCCTGGTGTCTTAGCGCCACGGGGGCGGGCTGTAATACGAAAAGTATTAGTTTCAAATAACATTTAGTAAATTCATGTAGTCGCTGCATAATTTACACGATGTAAATTAAGTGCGTTTTCTTCTGAGAAAGGAACACAATCGTTCTTTCTGCTACTTGAAGAAAAGAACTCGATCGTATGCATGCGTGAATTGAAAGGGATTTGTAGAGTAAACGTGACGAAGCATATTTACAGCTACCGACTTGAAATACAAATTTTACGTACCAATTATTCATTTATCCGTCTTATTTCTTAAAACAATAATTCTATTCGGATTATTTATCTATGCGTATATTAATATTCACAGGAAATACGACAGTGTAGTTCGGGGAAAATACAGCTTTGTACGTATACGTAGGTTTCATACAACGTTACAGAGCATCGACGCCATGCTTCAAAGACTTCGTCTGCACTTTCTACTTGCAAATGCGGATAAACTGGTAGTCTGATAGATACTAGGAGCTCTAGTTGTCATCGAAGTTTTATTTAAAGTAGATTAACTAAGAAAGAATGTTCTGGGGCTATGAGATCCATTACCGAAACGAACATAGTCCCTTTAAATGTTTCAGAAAAGCACGGCGTGGAATGGGAACATTTGTTTTGTCTCTCAATAATACCATATCCATATGTGCAAGCTCTTCGAAAAAACGATAAGCTATGTGATTAGATTATTATACGCCCGGTTTCGTTAAGAGGAGACGACGCAAGTCCTTACGGTCTGGGAGATAATGAATAGGAAGGCAATGCAAATCTTTTGACTAAAGATTGAAACACCAAACATTTATAATTACTTTGTAAATTCAACTAGGTTTTTAATGAGAAAAGAAAAAAAGACATACTAAAGTTACCTGGCGCCTCACAACTACCACGCACTGTCCCAGGAATGTCTGGAGCGAGCGAACGAAAATAAGTATCTGTGCAAGTAGAGACTCGAGAGGGCTCGGCCGATGGACTCGTGGCAGGGGAAGTGACTGCAACTAATTTTACTAGCCGTTTGCAGCAGCGCACAGTGCTTTGCTTCGCCAACTCGCTTTCTCCTCTTATCTTAAGTTATGCGCGACCTGACTTCACAGAATTCAGAGACAGAGTATACTTACCATTGAAACGAGAAATTTGGCTTTTCGATTAAGAGTTTTGAAAATGCTATACTCTGTCCCGGTTATATTTGGAGCAAGCGAACCAGCCTTCGCAACAGCGTGTACTGCTTACCTCTGCCCAGTCGACCCCCCCCCCTCTTTAATGTGTCCCTATGCGCTGCCTTTCTCCACAGATTTCGGGCATAGAGTATGTATGCAGTACTTTTTGTGAATGAGGAAGAAATTGTATATGTTAGATAAACATGTAGCGCGATCATGTATGTGTATACAATAGTATTGTTTTGGATAAACGTTGCATCATTGTAGTTTGTGTAACTACAGTAAACTGGAGAGTACCACAAACGTTTCTAGAGGAAGGAAAAGCACTACATTATGTAATTATGTTGGAACACTCTAATGCAACTCCCTCAGGCTCTAAGAATCTGAGTTAAATCCAAGCTCCTATTTGAACAACTAACCCAGCAGAATTTCCCATCGCGAACGAAAATGTTTATTTCTCCCTGTCTCTCGTGGGTCACCTGCGTTTGTTTACATAAAGACTGTTGTCAGTCGTGGCAGTTGAATTCCACATTGCAGCGGTTTGTGAGGCAAGTGTAACCAACCAATACGGTCTGTGGAATGCGACGAGTATAGTCTTACAAGCGGATTAATACTGAACTACTATCTACACTTTATTATTATAGATTTGGTTTATTTTACTTCGTTGGCCAATCGCCAGGATGAGGACGAGTGATGATATTGATGAAGGGATACTCACAAACAATAATACCCATGGCGGGATTCGAACCTAACAACTCCGAGACGGAGGTCGGTCTTCTTTAATATTGATAGAATATTTCTTCTTCGCGTATAGAATTTGAAATTGATGATTTTTTCTGATGCGTCTTTGACCTCTTGCAGCTTCACATCCTACTTCAATGAAAATGCATTGGAGGCTTTTGTCCAATGACTAGCGAGAAATATACACTATTTTTTTGGGAATATGTGCACATGGCCGCGCATAACGGTAGAGAAGGGGAGAAAGCAGTGCGCGCTGATGCAAACTGTTGGTAGCTGCAGTCAAATGCATCAACGTCTCCTCTCACGCGTTCACTGGTCGAGCCCACTACTTGCTCAGAGACTTGTTTTCGTTGGCTTGCTCCAGAGATTACCGGGACAGTGTGTAGAGCACTGCTGTGTCAATTGATTGACTTGAAGCCGGCGAGTTGATAGCACACCGTGCTACGACTCTATGGGTCCCAAGTTCGAATCCCGGCGTACGTTGCCTTTGTCTTTGTCCTTCCCTTCATTAATTTCATCATATCATCACTCATCCTCATCTTCGCGATTATTCAAAAGCGGCAGAAAAGTGAAGTAAAATCAATCAATCAATCAATCTTCGCAATTAACCAAAAGTGACGTCGCAGGAAAGCGAAGTAAAATCAATCAATCAATTGTTGATTTAAAGTTTTCAAAATACATTTGCTTTCCTTCGGGTGAAACAGCAAATTTTCTCAGCGGTTCTACTTTTCCAACTTTTCTCTTACGGTTGAAAACCTTCCTGTTGCAGGTGCTAACAGGGAATGGCGACATTCAGTGCCAATACAGATCTGCTGACATTTGGCTGAACATTCGCATGGATATTTAAACGTGACGCATTCTCTAGTTCGGTTGCTCCTCAGCGGCGTTGTGTTTTCACTTTTAGGCTTAAATGTTTCATGGGAAAACCTTGCTGGATGTCTTGTAGCAGGGACCGCCGTGGAACTCAAAGTTAACGATTTGGTGTGCTGCTTAGAAACTTGAGTTGTATTTTCCACGCGAAGCAATTCTATGCCATAAAGTATTCATGGCACTCCTCGAAGAAAAATGGAAACTAGAGGACACATGCAAAAGTCTCGCATTGAAATTCTAGCCTGCCAAGTTTTGCTTTGTAAACATATCTGTGACAATGTTTGCTTTTTCCATAATCTACTTTTGTACTAAATTAAATTTCTCTTATGCTAGTTTTACATGCGAATTCGTTTCATAATTTTATCAACGGAAATACATGTTAATAAATTACAAACTTCTACACAAATGTGAATCTGTGAAAACTACTCATTATATTTTGTAAAAATTTTCGATGTCGCTGGCTGGAAATATAATTGATTTACCTGAACAGATGTCCATAAAAACACTAATCTTTGTTGTTCCTCGTAAAGTTAAAATGGAACCTCCTTTTGCTTTCTGGATGATGTTTTCCCGGGTCCGTTGTCGCATTCTACACCCTCGGTTTTGCAAGGATTTTTTTTCTGTGAAGATTGTGTGTTTACAATTTTGAAGAACAAAATTCTGGAGCGCGGAAACAAGTATTTACGGCTGTACAGCCGTTTCAAGTTGAGATGTAGCCGTTCGAAGTTGTGAGGTGGAAGTCTACTTGCGGTCATGTTAGTTTCGTTGCACACGTACCGATGGATATATGTAAAAGTCGGTTTTTCAGGGCTATACCCCAAGAAATGTCATGAAAATTGCTGTCTAAATTTCCCGCCGATTCTGGGCTCCGCCCTTGGGGTAATTAACCTACCGCCTACTACCGCTATCGCGGCCCCGCCTTTCTCTATAGAGTCCCTGTGGAAGGCATGTTAGAAACTGGCCGAGCCACCTGCTTCCAACACTATTTTCCGCACTGGCACATGAAGGTTCCAAAACTGGAAGGCTGAAATTTAACCTCATAAGGTAACTTACCTCTTTTTTCCAAGGCCAGGCACTGAATTGCGGGTCGAAGTTGAATTTGGAAGTCTAAAAGAGAAGTAAGTCGTATGTCAAAAGTCTTTTGTCCTTTTCCACAGAATACTACCCTCTCCTTCGTTCCATCATAAAAATAAGAAGTCGCAAATTATCCCATCCCACAAGTCATTCAGAAAATACAACCCTCCTCTTTACGGCCTGCAGTTGCCAAAATGAAATGTGCACGATGTTCCATAAGATAACGTATTTACGCACGCTGAGGATACCGTTCAACAAAATCTCCAACCCGCCAATACATCACACAATTAATATATCGCAATCGCAAATTATCCCATTGCACAAGTCAATCATAAGAAGAAAAAGAAAATGTGCAGACGTGCGACATGAATCCATGATGTACGCCCTCAAAAATCGTATTGACGTTACATATGTAAGGAATTTTAATATTAAAAAAACGTAAGTTTCGCGCTATTTTGAAACACCCTTTCTTATAAGAAATTATTTTTTTTGACGAAAATATTTGAAATGTGCGAGAAATCGTGGGTGTAGAATGTGACTACGGAGCCGTTTTCTCTGTCAAACACTGCACATTTGCATGCGTTCATTACAACATTTGCACGTTTTTATTGAATTAGGTTACTTTGTCGCTTTTCTGGATTTGAATTTTTTTCATTCTTTTACTCCATATAAACCATATACATTGGTATTTGGAGGGTTCAGTACAGTTCAGATAAAAGTATAATTATAATAATTTCTATAATTTACAATCTAGATATTCACTAACGCTATAATATTCCTAATAGTTTTTTTTTAAAATTTGTTTTTGAAACTTGTCATATATTCTGCTTTAATATCATTTGGTAAGTTATTTAATATTTTAATTGCCATCTGTTCGGGTCCTTCTTGAACAAATGTTAGCCTGGTAAAGTATGGCTTTAGATGTTTATTTCGGGTGTTATATGTACGTGTATGTTCTATTGAACTTCTTGGCGCAATATTTTTTCTCACATATAATGACATTTCATATATGTATGAAGTGAGGGTTAATATTTTGAATTTCTTAAACAACATTTTGGACGATTCCCTAGGCTTTGTTCCTGCTACAATCCTAATGGCTTGCTTTTGTTTTCTAAATGCTTCTAAACTTGCCGGTGAGTTCCCCCAAAATTCTGATACATACTTTATTAGAGAATGAAACATTGCATAATATACCTGAGTTAGTGAATTTGTATGAAGTGTTTGTTTTAATGTCCTCAGTGAAAATATTTTTGAATTTAGTTTTTTAACAAGTATTTTTACGTGGTTTGACCAATTTAGATTTTCATTTATAATTACTCCTAAAAATTTTGTTTCGCTAACTAATGTTACTGGAAGATGGCCATTCTTTACTACATCTTTAGTTTTACTGTTTTGTTTAGGGTGAAAAAGCAGGTAATTTCATTTCTGACCGTTCAATAGTAATTTGTTAGTTAAACCAAGATTTCATTTTTCTCATTGTTTTCTTAATGTTGGTTTTTAACTCGTTCATATCATTTCCCTTTATTGTTCCGCTAGTATTGTAGCGTCTGCATACAACAACATATTTGTATTCTGTATATTTAATGGTAAATCATATACGTACAAAAAAAAAGTATCAGGCCTAATATTGAGGAACTCCATATTTTAATGTATTTAGAGTGGATTTGTATTTTCTTACGTTTCCTTCTCTTTCGTGGCTAATTTCAACACCTTGCATTCTGTTTGATAAGTATGATTTCATAATTTCAGGCGCGTCACCCCTTATCCCAAAGTGCCTCGCCGATGGCGCAGTGGTAGCGTCGTCGCTTTGTAATCAAGGGGTCCCGGGTTCGATAGCCGGTGGAGGCACATAGTGGTTCCGATTCCACTTTAAAACTGTAAGTCCAGTCTCGATTAGCCTTATAGGGATTTGAACCCGGAACCCCTGGCATTGTAACGCTCTGTGCTAACTACGTAGGTCACATTTTTGTACAGCGTCTCTCAAAAGTCTTAGGATAATGACATTTTATAATAGGCATTCCAATTTACACAGGCGTTGGTGGGTTGCCTGTAGAGCTAGGCTCAGTTTCAGGGTTGCCACATGCACAATAGATATGTATGAAATACGCGAAAGGAATAAAACCAAGTATTTTTAAAATTATTAAAAATATCAGCATTATATCGCAAGTGACAAAATTCTTTCTGAAAGAAAGAGAAACTATTTTCTAGTATTTCATCACAGATGAGTCTACACAATGGAAAAGCGGATAGAGGAAACGAAAGGAGACAAAGGAGAGGAGAAAATAGAAAGCGAAAGGAGAAGTAGAGGAGAGGAGGGAAGAGAGGATTAAAGAGCATAGGAGAAGTAGTGGGAAGAAAGGAAAAAGATGCCAGGAGACATGAGGAAAATGGAGCAAAGTGGAGAAGAGAGGAGGGAGTGTAGAGCAGAGTAAAAGAGAGAAAAATAGAAGAACGATGATAAGAGGAGAAGAGTGCAGTGGAGTCGGAAATCGAAGACAGGAGAGGAGATAAGAGGAGTGGAGAGGAGTGGGATGGAGACAAGAGGCGAGAACAGGAGGGGAGGCGATATGAGATAGAAGCAGAGGACAAGGAGTGGTGAGAAGGAGAAGGAGAGGAGAAGAACACAAAAGACTGGGGTGATAGAAGAGAAGAAGTAGTTGCAGAAAATATGGTCTCAGCGTCAAGAATTGATGCATTGATCAAATTATCGATATGAAACCTTCAATATATTTTAAAATGTATTAGAGAATATATTAGAGAGTATATTAGATCGGTGCGAAATGACTTTTGGCTGAGATAAGAGGAAGATAAAATCTTCCACGTAAGATTTTCTGTTTTACCTGCGATTATACCATGCATGAATGTAATTTTCATATTTATAAGAATTATCCAATTTTTCTCCACTTCTCCGTTCCTTGAAATGGAGAACTTCTATTCTTTTATATTTCCCTCATCGTTCATTTTAAACAGAATCATTACATTTCACACAGCGTGGACAATGAACACAAAGGGACATGTCTAAAATTTACGAAAAGTTTCCTTGTTCGTGAATATCCTTTCATCAATTTCAACTTATCTCCAATCATCCACATCTACACGATTAACCAAAAGTGTCAGAATAAGAGACATACAATAAAATATTACGATATAGTCAAGGTGAAACGTGTTTAAATATAACTGTAACTCGTGATACATCGTGTTTTTTTAAAACATTCGTCTGAATATTCTGACATTCCACAACAAGCAATTTGGCAAACCTAAAAGTAGTTAAATAGTGATACGTAATTACATATCTCTTGTACTTTAATTGGACGAAAACAAAATATTGTATGCAATTTTAATCGTTCAGCAAATGTAATTTAAATTTTTGAAGTTTTTTTTGTAATTTCAATTCGATGGACACAATGCTAACAACACACTATCTGCATAGTTTTCAATCGACTTTTTATGTGTTGAAGGTTATTCTTGAAATGTAATTCATGATCAACACAATCTCTTTCCTTCAATATGTAAAACTTACGTGAAAAGTTCATGATTTTACTCGTCTCGGGTTAAGATTCTGCAAATTTTAATGAGAACAGACAGGCGTTTCATGCATATTCGAGTTTATCAGAAGAGTTTGAAGTAGTTGGAGGCCCTCTGTAATTTGATTTCTAGCGTCCCGGAAAGTTTAATAACTTTGCTTTCGAGGGAAATGGCCCGAAAAAAATAATTTCCAATTAGGTAAGCGGAAATGTTATTTTTTTACGTAATGTGATGTTGTAGGAAGACAATAATAAGTGTTGATTTGTGTGCCGAATTGTCTCTTCCATTGTTGCTTTGAAAGCTTCATTAAAATACCTTTTCATCTCCAAAAGAAAACTTCTCTTGCGGACAATTGGTAAAATGGTCGCAAAGGTCAGAAAAATTAAAACAAACATAGGGTATTCGTATTGCAATTTTGATAACTTTCGAAATTTCATTATATAACTTGTAAAGCACTAAAATATTTGTTTGTATTCAACAGACGTCAAGAAAAGAAGGAAAACGTAATAACGTGAAAAGAATCTGATAGCAAGACACATTTAGGAGTGGAGCTGAAAAGAAGGGGGATTCTTCAATAATATGTGCAGTAAAATAGGAAAGGATTTTCATGATTAGAAACTACTCTTCTGAAATATCGTCATCTCTCAAGCTTCTCTTAAAAGAACATGATTATTAGACTCGGAGGCTGTTGCATTGATCCTTTCATTATTATTAATATTTCTTCTTAATGACCTTGTTGTAGTTTTATTATATTTTTCACATGATCTTTCAAACCGCTTGTTTGTTACTGTATGCTAGTGTCAACTCTTTGTGGTTAATTCAAATGCGTTACTTTTGTTATTTTTCCATTAAATAGAAGTTCAAGAAACATACCACATTTTTGCAAGACCCTGAACGAATTCCTTCCTTTGCCAAAAATAGTTGAGAGAGAGAGAGAGAGAGAGAGAGATTGAGTTATCTCACTATACCATTGTTCTCGCTGTTTATCAACATTGTATTTTTAGCCATTGCTAAGCAGTGTCTAACATCGGACTAAGCAGAGAGTCATTTTAGAGATAGTAATCTGAAAGAATAATTAAGATGTTTTTTGAAAGAGTTCTACAGCAAGGGCCTTCTAATATATTAACCAAAGTTATGTGCTCAAGAAGCATTATATTAAGATTATATAAACATTACAATGCAATGGTGTCCTAAAACATAAAAAATGACTTGAAGAAAGGTTCTATTTGTTGTATTCTAAGCACTAGCCTCTGAAAGAGCATCATCTTGTTTTGTTGTTAACTGTTTATACCTTGAAGATGATTAGAGAACATTTTGTGCCCAGTAGTGGCTTTTCTAATAAGAATTTTTGGGGTCGTATGTGCAATTTTGTATGCTACCATCTATCTACAAGGTTCTCTAAGAGATGGAGATTTTTTAAAATGTACAATTACTCTTATTGTTGTCCTTTCATTTATATATATTGCAACTACCGTATATTCTTACACTCGTTGCTATTGATACAGTTCAGTTCATAATACAGTCGCAAATGAGATGTTCCAACTCTATGGGTTAATTAAATCCAAAGTGAACAAGGATTAAGAAATGAATAAATAATTTTATCTCGTTACAGTTATCCTTATAATAATATATCCTTTTACTACTAACACGTAACTTCTTGCAACCATGCTCCATACAGAGGTCTATCGTAATGACATTTGGCATAATGTCACATAACTAACTATGAATACACAATGTAATGAAGTAGGTGTGCAAGGAAGGTAAGCACGAAATAAAATACCTTCGCTATTGTTTCAAAATATGTATGTATAATATAAAATCTTGCAGATTGATTTTTAATTTAAAAGTGCCTAGAAATATTGAACAGAGTAAACAATTAAGATAAACATCAGATGATAGTGTTTTGTTATGTATCTGTCACTTCTCTATAAAGTATAAAGTTTAGGATTTACAAAATGCTTCTGCGAATTAAGGTGGCAAATCATTTGTTATTATCTCTTAACGTTAAGGTCAATTGTTTTTGTAACATCAATAACAAATTAAGGTCATAAAAATATGCATTTTCTTGGAATTCCTGAGGAAGTACATGTTAAATTTCGGTGGTGGTATGTAACAGCTATGCAGGTAACTAAAGTCTCTCGTTATCGACAACATAAAAAATGCACAACTCTCTGGCATTACTAAACCCTAAGGTTTATTGCTGCAGCAGTGCAACACATCCATATCGATTTATCTGCCCTTATCTTGGTCAGAATCAGTATAAATGACCAATCCAAATGCTAACTTAATAATTTGTCGCAATCGATTTCCTTTCGATACTAGGATCTTTGAAGAGTCCATCTTTCTGAAGTCGTAGATTGTCCTATGGAGTTATTCGATTTGTCGTTCTAAAATTACTGGAAGGAAAAAGAGAGATTGTAGTGGAAGCATTCGGTCTGGAGATCAATTCTAGATCGGGAAAATGGAAAGAAAATTGCAATGGGTTAGAACTACACAAGTGAAAACCCCAACTTTTCCCGTTCCCCACACAGTTTGAACAGATTGACAAATGACGCGAGTCTTTCACCCGCTGATTCGATGGTGGGTTTTCGTCTCGGTGAATTTTTTTTCAATCGCTTGGCTCTTTGGGATAGGTTTCTCTCCGTAATATATATAACCTGTAGCTTCTAGAGGAGAGAAACATCTTGGAAGATTCGACGCTTGGAAACTTCGCGGGGTTACATCACGAAATTGCAGGGCAAATTACATTTAAAGTTCGGTAATGTCTTTAAAGCATTTTCCTTCAGACGGATATAAATTAGTGAAAGAAAGCCTCACTTTGGGATACTATAATTCCTTCCACGAAGAGAATTCATCTGGGCTCTTTGAATGTGTTTCAAATTTAAATTGATTGAGGTATTGCATTGAAAATTTTTTTTTGAAGAAAATATGTATTGCAAGAGTCAAATGAAAACTTTGAAAAGTCCAATGAAAATTGTAGTGCTGACTGTATACAGCTCAAATTTACATGAGGTATTTGTTATTTACAAAACGACATCAAGGCTGCAACACAAATAAAATGAGCTTCAAAACGCCATTGTGTTATTTTAAAGATGGCGCTTCCTATACACATTTGTAGCAGTGAAGAGGAGTGGTTTCTTGCCCTCTCTCAGCCTAAAACTTACAGAAATTTCTCGGCAAATGAAAATTCAATATCTCTGTGCATGTTTACCACACCAGGAAGTTTACTAATGGAGGAGAAAGTTCGACAATGGCTTCAGTTCGCAGGAAGATGGGTGGAAAGGAACTCGCAGTGGTTCATAAGTGACTGCACGTGCACCCCAAACACTTATTCTTCTTACGATATACAGGCACTAACTCAAAGTTAAAAATATATGTAGATCAGCAATAGGACCGTGCTAAATTGCAGCAAACTTGTGCAACCCTACATACAGAAATCTACTCGATAAGAAACAAAAAAAAATATGTTTTCATTTTACTCTCCCTTATATATTCTAAACTTTGTGATAACAAATGTTTCTTTTCTTTTCCAATTTTGTTCTAATTAAATTATTTGTTAAAATTAGACTCTCTCTTCCGGGAGCAAGCGAACGAAAACAAGTCTGCGCAAGTAGTGACTCGAGGTGGCTCGACCAATGAACTCGTGAGAGGAGTTTTCAGTAGCGCGCACTGCTTTGCTCCACCCAGTCGTTCTCTCCTTTTCTCTTCCGTTATGCGTGACCTTGTTCCACAGATTCCAGACACAGATTATAATACAGCGTCCTAGACTCCTTGCGTCAGACATTGCACTGGTTAAATTTTAATCTGGAAATTGTAATTCAGCAGTTGTGATTACACGTTAGAATTTTGAAATTTTTCTGCTGGAGATTGAGTTGAACTATCGGCCTAGGTATGGCTGTCATTTTGTTATTGTCTCTTCATAACGTAATCTAATTAGCATTTATTCTCATTATCATCGTCAAGATAGTCGAAATTGGCAGAAAAGTGACGTAAATTAAATATACAAATTCAAAAATGTTAAGACGTTGACCCTTTGAATCTAGCTCGTGTAAAAAAACACTATATATATATATATATATATATATATATATATATATAGCAGGGACAGAGTACGCGCTCTATCCCCGGAATCTGTGAAGCAAAGCATCGCATAGCGGCAGAGAAGGGGGGAATCGAGTTGGCAGAGCGAAGCAGTACACGCTGTTGCGAAAGCTGGTTCGCTTGCTCCAGAGATACAGGGTGGAGTATAGGTGCACGTGGGTTAATATTTGAGGGTATTCTTTAAAGTCCGCTTTATGCACAGATAGGCTAATCGCTACTGGGCTTACAGTTTAAAGTAGGATCCGAACCACTATGTGATCACAGGGAAATGAACCCGGGACCACTTGATTAAAAGACAACAACGGTTTAATTATTGAAGCAAAGTTCGTTAAAAAAAAGTTATATCTGTGATTGAGCTAATGTACTGCATCATTTTCTATTTCGGTTGTTTTAACGTCGCTGTTCTTCCTCTTTAATCGCCACGATGAAGATGAATGATTTAGATGATCCATTATTTACATGGTTCAATTTACCAGAGTTCGAACCTGTGTCATCTGGTTTTTTAGCGAGTGTCGCTGACCACTCCGGTAATTTTCGACTATGGCATCAGAAATATCCATAGGAAATCTTGTTTTATCACAACGTAATCTTTACAACTGAATATACAGTCATGGACATAAGTATTCATACAAAGGCATTGTCTGAATGAAACATGTTATTATACAAAGAAGACCGTAAAGGCAAGTCAAGTCTGTAGCACATATGCTCCATTGGAATGGCAAGAATAGAAACGCAAAGCAATTGTGTGCATACAATTGAAATTGTCATGAGAAATGTGGGTAATCCTTAGATAAACTGCTTTCTGGATGGTCATAAGTATTCATACGCCAGGTTATAAACCCCCCAAAAAGTTCGTGAAACAACCGTCTCCATCATTCAGTGCCAGATATGTGTTTACTGCACTTGCACCTGTGTAAGGAAGTGGTTGGTTTGGTGTTGGCGTGCTGCAGGAAGTCAAATGGGCCGCAAAGGGAAGGAAACCACGATCGAAGAGAGGAGAATTATGATATCATTATACCACAATAAGATATCATATTCTGAAATCGCAGACATAGTTGGGAGAAGTCGTGCTACTGTGCAAAGTGTCATCAAACGATATAAAGACACAAAAGTGCTGATAAATAGGGAAAGGGTTGGGCATCCTCAGAAACTTACTTCGAAAGAGAAACAAGGACTGTTGAGAATGATCAAGAAAAACCCAAAATTAACATCATCAGCAGTGTCGGCACATGTTCACGAACATCTGGGAAAACAAGTGTCCTCAAAAAGTATTAGAAGGCTTTTCAACCGAGCAGGGTACAGAGCTAGGGTACCTAGAAGGAAGCCATACATCAGTAAGAAGAACAAGAAGGCCAGATTAACATTTGCAAAGGAGTATGTGAGTAAAAGTTTGGACTTCTGGGATAAAGTGTTGTTTACGGACGAGAGTATATTCAATATTATCCATAGTGATGGTAGAATTTTGGTGTGGAGAAAGCCCAATACTGAGCTTGAGCCTCGAAATCTCTTGGCCACAGTTAAACATGGAGGTGGTGGCGTTATGGTCTGGGGCTGTATGTCAGCCTCAGGTGTTGGAGAATCGTCTTTATTGAGGGAACTATGGATAGATTTGTCTATTTGGATATTCTGAAGAACAATTTGCAGCAGAGTATCGATCATTTGGGTCTTGGGAATGATTTTTACTTCCAGCAGGACAACGACCCTAAACATACAGCTGAGATTGTCCGCCTTTGGTTGTTATATAAAACTCCCCACACACTCAAAACTCCACCTCAGTCCCCCAACCTTAACCCCATAGAACATATCTTTGGAGCCATTTGGAAACCAGACTCCGAAAACATGACATAACAAGCAAGAATAGACTGAAAGAGGTCATTTTGCATGAGCGGCACAATATTACATCTGAAATAACCACGCCTCTTGTTCATTCTATGCAAAAAAGACTGACAGCTGTTCTCCATAACAGAGGAATGCATACTAAATTATGACGACATGGTATTTGTTTCTTTCTTTTCTTCAAAGTGAACTTTTATGTTGGTGTATGAATACTTTTGTCCAGCCAAAGAAGCGGGTATTGAGAATGTTTTGTATTTTATTTTTCTACAATCAGCATCTGATATTTATTTTTGTTGTCAATATATCGTTTGGTGCATACATGGTAAAGCATTAACAGTTTTGACTTCCTTATTGCATTCCTAGCTGCTGCAATTCGTCCTTTCTTCCTTTCAGTTCCACTGTATGATTACTTTTGTCCATCACTGTACGTATACGGGTGACAAATATTTGTAGATGCCACAGTATCATTTTGCAATACGGAAGAAAGGAAATTAGTTTAATTTGAACCAAGGACACAAGAAAACAGTAACAAAAGGGCATAAGAGAGTAACTCACTCGTGCATCTCATTTCGACCGAGGGTAACTGCCAAAGGATATTCACATAGTTCATTTACAACCCAGTGTAGCAGAAAAGGCGAATCCTATTTTCCGTTTTGTTAACTTGCATAGTGCTCTGAACTCGGGCATAGCCTAGCGTACGGGTTGACCAGACGTTCCCCTGTGATAGAGCTCCCTCCCTCTCTCTCTCTCTCTCTCTCTCTCTCTCTCTCTCTCTCTCTCTCTCTCTCTCTCTTTCTCGCTTTCTCTCTTGCGTTGCACAGCACTTTACTCATGCATAGCTAATGGACGCCTCTTCATCTCACGGGCTGGTTTTCGCATGGATCATTACGTTATTTAAAAAAAAAAGTTTCTGCTACATTCTCGTTCCAGACTCAATAGGACTGACGGCTGGAGCATTAAAAAGCGATTAAAAATTGCAACTGTCCGTCAAATGTGCGCAAAAGTGAACTAGATACATCTGCATTTTTCCCCTTTGATTATAATCAATAATTATAAACAATAATTATTGTTGATATCATGTCACATGCTGTAGTTATTATCTCGGGTGATAGACGGACGCTAGTTTAAAATTGTTATTGGTAGGTTGAAATGAATATTGGATGAGTTCAATTGTGTATTTTGATAACGACACCACTCATCAAATCATAAAACAATGTAACTTTCTATTTATGTAAGTCAATGTGCATGGTTTTGTGCATAAAATTATTGTAAAAAAGGTAAAAAGGTAAAGTGCTCCCCTGTGCATAGCACCACGCCATGAAGGCGTATAGGAGGTGTGGGGGTAACGCCCCACACTTTCTTGATCCGGTCGTGAGTGGGGGTGATGTGATCAGCATCACGCCCCTGACCGCCTTTAACCCTCAGGGTTTTTCCCCAGGTACCCATGTTATTCGACGCTGGGTGGGCGCCGGGGCCGCTTCCATCGTTAGAAAAGTTCCCGGATTTGAACCGGCCGGGGATCGAACCCGGGACCTTTAGCATGGTAGTCAGACGCGTTATTGTTCTTTATGTAACTGTTCACCCACCGTCACCCAATATTATTATCACTTATGTTTGCTATTCAGTTTTCAAACTTTTTTTACACTACTATACTGTCATATGCAGCATATACAACCATTCGACATGCATAAATCTAGCACACGAAAGCTTAGATAGTTCTTAGATAAACAATTTATTTTCGTTTAACAAAAGATAAATTAAGTACCTCATGTGCTGGAACCCAATGCAGTTGGCTGCATCATGTAGTGCTGTGAGCGCATCTCATCTATACAGTGTTGTGATTATTTTAGAATAGGTTGCTAATATTCTGCACGGTGGGTGGTGAAATAATGGCAAGTCTGACATCCGTAATCTTTGACCTATGGCAAAAGTTCATAGGCTGTCAATTTAACTTTACATGGCATTTCCTAATAAGGATGTCCTAAAATACAACAGCTATCGTGGGCCTCTCTGATGGTGTATGCTGTCTCGGAAATCTGTGGAGCAAGGCCGTGCGTAACGGAAGAGAAGGGGAGAAAGCGAGTTGGTAATGCGCGATGCATTAAATGGCTGGTAGCTGCAATACACTCTGTCTCTGGAATATTTAGAGCGAGCGAACGATAAGTCTCCGTGCAAGTAGCGACCCGAGAGGTCTCGGGCAATGAACTCGTGAGAGGGGAAATGAATGCGCCTACCAGCCATTTGCAGTAGCGCGCACTGATTCGCTCCGCCAACTCGCAGTCTCCCCTTCTCTACCGGTATGCGCTGTCTTGCTCCACAGATACCCGGGACAGAGTATAAAATCCCATCTCACGAATTCATTGGTCGAGCCCTCTGGAGTCACCAACTGCGGAGACTTGTTCTCGTTAGCTAGCTCAAGAGATTCTCGGGACAGAGTAGAGTGATAAAGGTATCGCCTTCTTTTGGATCTACTTTAAGCTGTGTGTAATTTACCAAACAAACTTCTTCCATGTAGATCAAAGAAATTATGAAGACGAACTGATCCGTCGCACATGTTATGTCGAGTTTGATTCCAAGTAGTATGTCACGTTCTGCGTTAACAGCTTGATTTTCCTTTTATTCTTCTGCGAAACAACTCATAAAATTTTTAAATCGAAATAGAAAATATGTTCTATACCCTGTCCCAGCTACCTCTGGAGCAAGGCCGCGCATAGTGGCAAAGAAGGAGGAGGGGGTCGAGTGTGCAGAGCGAAGCAGTACACGCTACTGCGAAGGCTGGTAACTGCAGTCGCATTCCCCCTCCACGCAATCCCGTTCCTCTCACGTGTTCATTGGTTGAGCCGTCTTGCGTCACTCCTTGCGCAGAAATTTTCGTTCGTCAGTTCCAGAGATAGATGGGACAGAGTGTAGTTTTTATTTTGGAAATTTCAAGCCAATATAAATCAGTATGAATATCGAACTTATTTAACGCGAAATGTCTTGTTTGAAATTTCAAATACAAGATTTCTGAATTATAAAACTGAGTTCCTCGCACCATAAAGGAAATGTGAACTTCGTATATAGTCAATTCGATAAGTCATGGAAGCCCATTCCTGCGATCTAATATTCAAACTTTCAGCAAACTTGCAGCAAGACACAACGTCAATAATCAAGAGCAACGTTCCCAACAAAGTTTCACTGCCTGGCAAAGTTTCGAACAAGGGCAAAATTCGTCTAACTGCGAACGCACGCCAAAATGATATTCAGTGTACGGATTCCGAATTCGTAAGAAAACATCTCGGGAATATCTGCGCGGGGGACATGACCCCGGGTGATAATTTTTAAAAATTGGAGATGTGTAGCTACGAGTGGAATAAGACACTGAAATGAAGAACTACACCCTCTCTCTGAAATTTGTGTTGCGAGACCGTGCATAACGGTAGAGAAGAGGACAGAACGAATGAGCGGAACAAAGCACTGCGCGCTGCTGCAAACTACTGGTAGCTTCAGCCGCGTTTTTCCTTCCATGAACTCACTTGCCCCCTCATGCGTTCATTGGTCAAGCCGTCTAGAGTCTCTACTTGCGCAGAGGACTCGTTTTCGTTCGCTTGCTTCACAGAGTCCTGGGATAGAGTATAGGTGCCGCAGTCCTTGCAGAGTACTACTCTGCGTCACGCAGGTGTAATACCAGGGTACCACCGTGTTGCTTTTTTACTTTGTTGGAATCCGGACACAGAGGGCCATAATTTTTTTGGCATGCGGTCGCAAAGTGTTCACAGTTAGGCATAATTTTAGAGAAAGGGTACTTTGCACGTCAAAAATACTTTGGAAAGTATAAGAATAAGTGTAGGATAACAGCCAAGATAATCACACATATAAGATTTAGGATTTAGCATTTCATTCTGGTCTCTCAGCTCGTTATTGATTGTTGAGAATATATCATTGCTTGTACAGTGTCTCTCAAAAGTTTTAGGACAACGACATTTTAAACTAGGCAACCCAATTTACACAAGGCGTTGGTGGGTTGCGTGTAGAGTTAGGGTCAATTTCAGGGTTGCCACATGCACAATAGATATTTGTGAAATTCGCGAAAGAAATCAATAGAAGTATTTTTGTATAAAATTATTAAAAATATCAATATTATTACGCAAATGACGAATTTCTTTCTAAAAGAAAATAAACTAGATTTTCTAGTATTTCATCGCTCATGAGCCTTAGGAAAGGATAAGAGGTTAGAGGAAAGAAAAGGTGACAAAGGAGAAGAGAAGAGGAAAAGTAGAGGAGAGGAGAAGTAGTGAGAAGAAAGGAAAAATCGAGGAGAGATGTGGAAAATAGAGCAAAGAAGAGAGGAGGAAATGGAGAGGAGAGGAGAGAAGAGGGGATTGGAGAGTAGAGTAAAAGAGAGTAAAAGGGAAGAAAGAAAAGAAGAGGAGAAGAGTGCAGTGGAGTCGGAAATCTAAGACAGGAAAGGAGATAAGAGGAGTGGAGAAGAGTGGGATGGATACAAGAGGCGAGAAAAATAGAGAAGGTGATATGAGATAAAAACGGAGGAGAAGGAGGGGAGAGAAGAATACGAAGGAGAAGAGAAAATGGAAGAGAATGGAAACGAAAGGAGAGAAGAGGTAGTTGGAGAAAATATCGTCTCGGCGTCTAGAATTGATGCATTGATTAAATTATCGACATGAAACAAAACAGTCAATAACGTTTTGAAACATATTGGAGAATGTATTAGATCGGTACAATATGCCTTTTGGCTGAGTTCAGAGCAAGATGAAATCTTTCACGCAAGATCATTGATTTTACCTGCGATTATACCATTAAAAACATGAATGTAATTTTAACATTTATAAGAATTATCAAATTTTTCTCGACTTCTCGGTTCGTTGAAATGAAGATGTTGTAATTTAATATTTCCCCTCGTTAATTCCAAACTGAATCATTCCACTTCTCACAGCGTGGACAATGAACACAATGGGATATGTCAAAAACTTACGAAAATTTTCTGCCACCGTAGGGTTTGAACCTACGACCATCAGATTGACAATCCTTAACGGTAACCATTACCCTGCAAGCTGTCGCTCCTGACAGCAGGTAGAAGGAGCTGACCAACGTGAAATGTAGATGCAACTCTCCTCCTACATGTAGTGTGCAAAGAAAACTTGTTTGTAACAAAGAAAACGAAGGTAGAACGAATCGGCGAAAACATTTAACGGAGAACTGCACATGTTGGAAACTTTTCATTCGGTATTTGCGGAGGTATCCTTGCATTGATCTCGAGTGGGAAAAGGGGTAAAATTAGTATATCCTGAATTGCCACAAATATAAAGAGTTATTTCATTAATATTTATCAATGTCTTTAAACGAGTACAGAATTATCGTTAGAGTATCATAATTCATGATCTTATACATGAAAATATCCATTTGGACGTGTGTCAATTCATTTTTTTTAAATATATGTATACATTCCATATGCAGAACAATGTAGCCACTATACACTGCTATTACAAATAATGCCACCATGCCATTGTTTAATAAAGTGAGAATCGAAAAAAAGAGAACACTTCGTAAGGAGGATCGATCCTAGGACCGCTAACAGCCCAATCGAGAATACTAGCCACTACAGCACGCTTTTACCTTCCGTTGAAGCATCAATTTTTAAGTATTATGTCCTTCCAATATTGTAAATGTCGTTGGGTATACATGTAGTTAAGCTTTTACTTTAATTTTGACTTGCTTTCTTGTAGTATAGCAGCTATCAGCCTCCCCAATGGCGCAGAATTTACAATACCGGACCCCTCCCCGATTTTTGTAATATTTCGCATATTCACTAATTGAGGCCTCCTAATCACGAATTTGAAGTTAAATTTTGGGGCTCACGTGTAGAAATTGCAAAATAAGCGAAATTGAGTGGTCCGCGATCGGCACGATTGCTCATTATTTACCGGAAAATTTCCAATACTTCAAAAAAAGAAATATACATTCCTGATTTTAATTATGCTTGCCTTGCCTAACCTAACCTAATCTAACCACAGTGAATGGTTCGTGTGGTTATCCGTCAATGGTGTGTGGGTCTACCCGTGCATGGTTTTACGACCCCAAATTTTAACTATGTTTGCCTAACCTAACCTAACCTTACCTTACCGTGAATGGTCAGTGGGGCTATCCGTGAATGGTTTTGCGCTAATTGTGAAAACGAACCGATAAAAAATCTTATTTTCGTAGCACTTTAACGGAAAACGTTCATCATTGAAGACGCCATTTTCGTATCCTGCAATTTTATAATGGATGCACTGTTGCCAAACTTACCTGTAATCAAATCAGTCCACATTCCACATGTTCTTCTACATCGTGTTTGTCACTGTCACTGTCGTCTTCTTCGTCATCCTCGACGCATTTCCATGCTCTCCAAGTATGAAATGAACAGTGTGGCAACGCTGAAGACAGCGTAACTATAGGTAGTTGCGAATGTCAATTGTTCATATCAACAAATATGGCTCCCATACTTATATACGGAGAGTCATTGCGAGAATTGAAAAGCTTATTTTACAACTTCTACACGTTAATGAACAATTTCTTCACCTCACACAAACATATTGACCTGAGATAAATCATGACGACTAATTATTTCGTGAGTATAAGACGTAGCATAGAAATTACAGAAGGGTCCGGTATTGTAAATTCTTTCCGCGTTGCCTTGTAACCAAGGGGTCTCGGGTTCCATTCCCGGTGGAGTCACATAGTGGTTCGGATCCCACTTTAAACTGTAGGTCCAGTCCCGATTAGCCTTACTTTGCATAAAGTGGACTTAAAACACTAAATCAATCAAACAATAGCAGCTATCTTCGAGAAATAATTTGATGTGATGAAAAACTAGAATATTATAGTTGTGAAAATACGAGTTATTTCTTCTAACTTATTATTGTGATTAGATATTATGAATGGGAATGGAAAATATCTAGAGGCTTGAACATTGCAGAACGATGCTCTCTTCCTGTGATACTGTAACAGACGAAATGCTTGTTTACTGACACAAGTCTCATGTCCAGAAAAGTCTTATGAAATGTATTTGCTGTTGCGCAAGGTAACACGAAATAATTACACCGTTTGCAAAAATGTTTGCGAACTGCCAAATGTGAGAGACGTTATACGTAGACAGGGGAAAAATTTTATTCATGAAATCACATCACATTTGACAGTGTTTGTCAACAGATACTCGTGGGACACTGTGTTAAGGTGCTGGACTAAATGCTTCTTATTTTTCTTCATCGAAGAACAACAATTTTTAAGGTAGAGCAACAGTAGTTCCACTCTTTCTAATTTCTTTTAAATTCTTATACATTCCTTTAATTGGGTTAAAAATAAATAGAAATATTGCTTGCATTTCTGTCATTGACGTAGACCAGGCACGTATCCAGGATTTCTTTGAGGAAGGGGCCAGACCCAAAAATATATATATATATATATATATATATATATATATATATATATATATATATATATATATATATATACAGAGAGAGAGAGAGAGAGAGAGAGAGAGAGAGAGATTACAAAACAGTTCAAATTGTCCGAGCGCCATTGAAAATTCATTATAATTCTATGTTTAGAAAACGACGGGAGAACATTGGTCGAATTTCCTTTCTTGTTCTTTTGAGAGAATATATATTTCTACAATAGCAATCGCGTTCGGAAACAGTGAAAAAATGACTGTTTTCAAAGGCAGACATGCTTGGTAACGTAGCTTGCTCGCGTTCAAAGTGACTCACGCTATATTCAAGGCCGCTTCTTATCGCAAAACACTGTGCATCGATGCACAACGTCTGCACCGAGCAAGTTACAAGTGACCAGAGTCGAATTTTAAAAATAACCTGAAGAATGATAGATTTCATCAGAGGCGGCTAGGTGGGCACTAGCTCAACATGCATAAGTTTAAGTCAAAATTCCTGACAAACAAAAAGCTTATTAAATAAGTATTCGAATAGTAATACGTGCTTTATCCTGTAACATGTAAGATACTTATCGGGATTACAGCGTAGTAGTGGCAATAGATCCATGAAAAACAAAATAAAACTGAATGGTTGCTTTATTATAGATAAATGTTTAAAAAATATATTTTTCTTCGATCCCTTGTATTTTCTTATTTTAATAATAATAATAATAATAACCCATGGCTCGACAATCCTCGAAGGGTCTTGACCTATCTCCCGACTGCCAGTCTCCCTCCCACAGTCCTACCTAGCGGCGTGGAGTTCTTCAACCGGTAATGGGGTGACGTGGGATCAACACGTCGAACCCCAGCCGTTATAGGAGATTTCCCAGACCGGGTTACGCTACTCGCTCGTAGCTCCCCAATTTCCTCACGATGGTGGGTTGCTACCGGTCCTATACACAGGCCGAGAACCCTAAGACTGAACACAGGCGGACTCGAACCCATGATCCCTTGACGTCCCGCAGTCGGAGTCCAAAGCCTTAGACAGCACAGTCAAGAAGGGGTACTTTTCTTATTTTACTTTTGGCTAATCGCGACAATGAGGATGAATAATGAATAGAGAAATAAATAAAAAAGGTGACGCACAAAGAGGAGGACGGATCTTCAAACCTCTTAGATTACGAGTTCAAGCCCTAAATATGAGGATTTTAACCTTAGACCTCAATTTCAAAGTTATAAACAAAATGCCTATTTATACTAAACTTCTCATCGAGGACAAAAGAGTTTGTAACTGTGAAACTAGCCCTGAATGCAAATTTTTCATGTGAGTAAGAATTAAATGTGTGGCACTCAGAGATACGTTTTGCGAAAACAATTAATTGTGTCCTGTCTCAGCATCTCTGGACGTCGCATAGCAGAAAAGAAGGGGAGAGGGGAGAAGGGGGAAGGGGGGTCGACTGGACAAAGCGAAACAGTGTACGCTGCTGGGAAGGCTGGTAAATGCAGTGGCCTTCCTCCCTCCACGCAATCCCGTTCCTCTCACGTGTTCATCGCTCCTCAGATACTTGTTTTCGTTCACCTGCTCCAGAGATAAGTGGGACAGAGTGTAGTTCGTATACAAGTAGCAAGTAAAGAAACTTATCTCAGAATGAAAATTCCACAGAGTTTTAAAACGTTTGCTTCAGCAATGAATGCCTGGAAACGGATCACATTTCACAATTCCCTTGCTAAAATCTAGTAGTCTAAAATTAATTTGAAGACTTGAAAGTATCTATTTACTAGATTCCAAGTTGTAAGGAACTATATCATAAATGTTCATGTAACCGTTGTGAATTTACAAATTAAATATTCACAAGCTTAGATATACTAATACGCAGAAAGAAATTCAGAGTTAAATGCATGTGTATAAAGAAATTGTAGAAATACAGAGCTATATCGGAGTATTGAACTTTTCTTTGGCAGGATAACGTTTACAATATTGAGGCGAGAGAATAATTAAGAATTGTTGCTCCAAGGGAAACGAAGGGCGTAGTGTATTGGTTAGAGTTCTTGAAAGCATTGATTGCGGTCCCAGGTTCGATACTCCATACTAGAAAACATATTTCCCCTTCTATTAAACAAGAGCATGGTAACATTATTTATAATAGCAGCGTAAAGTGGCTATATTGTTCTGCATCTGGAATGTATATATATATACCAGGTAACCAAGAAAGTTCATGCGGTTTTAGTACAAAGAAGAAAAGGTCCAAAACAAATGTGTTTACCTTATATTTATTCTGCAAAATATCCACCATCCGCTTCTACAACCTTCTCCCATCTTTGTACAAGCCTGTAGATGCCATGTTTGAAAAAGCCTTTGTGAAGGGCCGCAAAAAACTGCACCACCGCGTTTTCAACCTCCTCGCGAGTTTGGAAATGTCGATTGCGCATATGGTTGTCCATAGACAAAAAGAGATGGTAGTCTGATGGAGCGATGTCGGGTGAATACGCTGGATGTGGCAGAAGTTCCCAGCCGAGAGAAGAAATCACCTCCAGGGTCATCTTTGCTGTATGCGGTTTAGCGTTGTCTTGGTGGAAAAGAACACGCTTCCTATTCACTAATGCAGGTTGTTTTTTTGCAAGCTGTTCGGCCACTCTTTGCAATTGCGCGGAGTACACCTCTTTGTTGATGGTTTTACCACTTTCCAAGAACTCATAATGCACAATCCCAGCCGTAGTCCACCAGACACACAGCATCACCTTCCGCTGATGAAGAGCAGGTTTTGCAGTTAAAGGTATGGTGTCATTTGACGATAGCCAATGGTATGAGCGTTTCTTGTTATCGTACATTACCCACTTTTCATCACACGTCAAAATGCGGTCCAAAATTGGACAGTTGTTGTTCCTAGTGAGCAAGGAAGCGCAAATGTTCAGTCGTTGGAGACGGTTCGCAGCAGTCAGCTCGTGCGGGACCCACTTACTCAGTTTCCATGATTTGCCAAGCTCATGCAAGTGCACACGAATTGTTTCAGCACTTACCGCAAATCGTTGAGCGAGTTCTTGACACGTTTCACGTGAATCCTCTTCAATTGCTGCCTTCAGTTGGTCCACATCGAGAGATTTCGGTCTGCCCGATCGAGGTTTGTCTGCCAGTGTCTCATCGTCACTCGAGAAGTTCTGAAACCACTTTTGCGCTGTCCGTTCACTAATTGTACCTTCTCCAAACGCTGCACATATTTTTCTTGCTGCTTCCGCTCCTTTTGTGCCCAACTTGTACTCATACAGTAAACACGCCCTGATTACTGCATTCGACACAGCCATGGTTCACTGCGAATACTTGCTCCCGAACTATCGACTGCGACCTGTTATCTACGTTAGCCGACGTGCCAAGGAATGAGCTTTCCGCCAATCACACATACATGTACCCCTGGCGGCTGAACTGCGTACTACCCCACGAAAACTACGGGCAGTTGTAAAAACCGCATGAACTTTCTTGGTTACCTGGTATATATAAAAAATAATTCTGTACTCGTTTAAAGACATTGACAAATATTAATGAAATAACTCTTTATATTGGTGGCAATTCAGGATATACTAATTTTACCCCTTTTCCCACTCGAGATCAATGCAAGGATACCTCCGCAAATACCGAATGAAAAGTTTCCAACATGTGCAGTTCTCCGTTAAATGTTTTCGCCGATTCGTTCTACCTTCGTTTTCTTTGTTACAAACAAGTTTTCTTTGCACACTACATGTAGGAGGAGAGTTGCATCTACATTTCACGTTGGTCAGCTCCTTCTACCTGCTTTCAGGAGCGACAGCTTGCAGGGTAATAGTTACCGTTAAGGATTGTCAATCTCATGGTCGTAGTTTCAAACCCCTCCGGTGGCAGAAAATTTTCGTAAGTTTTTGACATATCCCATTGTGTTCATTGTCCACGCTGTGAGAAGTGGAATGATTCAGTTTGGAATTAACGAGGGGAAATATTAAATTACAACATCTTCATTTCAACGAACCGAGAAGTCGAGAAAAATTTGATAATTCTTATAAATGTTAAAATTACATTCATGTTTTTAGTGGTATAATCGCAGGTAAAATCAATGATCTTTCATGAAAGATTTTATCTAGCTCTGAACTCAGCCAAAAGGCATATTGTACCGATCTAATACATTCTCCAATATGTTTCAAAACGTTATTGACTGTTTTGTTTCATGTCGATAATTTAATCAATGCATCAATTCTAGACGCCGAGACGATATTTTCTCCAACTACCTCTTCTCTCCTTTCGTTTCCATTCTCTTCCATTTTCTCTTCTCCTTCGTATTCTTCTCTCCCCTCCTTCTCCTCCGTTTTTATCTCATATCACCTTCTCTATTTTTCTCGCCTCTTGTATCCATCCCACTCTTCTCCACTCCTCTTATCTCCTTTCCTGTCTTAGATTTCCGACTCCACTGCACTCTTCTCCTCTTCTTTTCTTTCTTCCCTTTTACTCTCTTTTACTCTACTCTCCAATCCCCTCTTCTCTCCTCTCCTCTCCATTTCCTCCTCTCTTCTTTGCTCTATTTTCCACATCTCTCCTCGATTTTTCCTTTCTTCTCACTACTTCTCCTCTCCTCTACTTTTCCTCTTCTCTTCTCCTTTGTCACCTTTTCTTTCCTCTAACCTCTTATCCTTTCCTAAGGCTCATGAGCGATGAAATACTAGAAAATCTAGTTTATTTTCTTTTAGAAAGAAATTCGTCATTTGCGTAATAATATTGATATTTTTAATAATTTTATACAAAAATACTTCTATTGATTTCTTTCGCGAATTTCACAAATATGTGTTGTGCATGTGGCAACCCTGAAATTGACCCTAACTCTACACGCAACCCACCAACGCCTTGTGTAAATTGGGTTGCCTAGTTTAAAATGTCGTTGTCCTAAAACTTTTGAGAGGCACTGTACAGTCAGTTGTAAAGATCCCATTGAATTTCCACGAAGTCTCAGCCCAGAAATGTTCACGATTGTACGTACTGGCGTGCGCAGGGCGGTACTGATTAGAGCTACAGCCTCTCCAGAAATTTTGAGATAAATAAAAAAAAATCAAATGGAAGCAATAAAGAGCTTGGAAAATCTCCAGTGATAAATGCAAAGCTCCCTTAAAAATGTCTCCAATTAACACTTTTGTCGTTGAACAACTTTTAAACGAACGTTAAAATTGGTACTTACGTAATGTTTCATTGTGTATCCCCCTCCCCTGCCACCGACAAAAGGCAGCTATGTAATATACGGCCCTTCCGAAAAAAATCCTGCGTACTTTTACTCTGTCTCGGGTATATCTGGAGCAAGCAAACGAAAACAAGTCTCTGCGCAAGTTGTGACCCCAGACGGCTCCATCAACGAACAAGTGAGAGGGGGCGGAATTGCGTGGAGGGGGAAAGTGACTCCAATTACCAGCCTTCGCAGTAGCTGCGCTCTGCCCAGCCAACCCCCCCCCTTCTCTGCCGATATGCGCGACCTTGCTCCACAGATTCCGCGGATAGAGTATAGTAGAAAATCTCCTTTTCATTAATCGGATAACAAGAGTGTGTACAATTCATTCTCAAGTTGTATAGTTTCTTCGCATAGTAACGAAGAAGTGTTAACATTTACCTATTATAAAACAATGTACGATAAAATAATGGAGTCAGTCAGTTCCAGGGTACTTCATGCGGAGATGACATCCATTGTGAAATAATGCGCTAACTGATTTAATTGATGCATTTTACAAACATCTCCTAAGCTTCTCTCCCTATCCATTACTTGCCATTGTTCTGCTCGTGAGCAACAACATGGCAACATAAAACGAAATAAGTGCTCGAGTTTCCCTCGCGTAATTGGAACTCGCACCCCCCTTCACATTTCATTCCGTCTCCCTATCAAAGCGGAAGGCGAGAATTACCATCTTCTGGGCCTCGAAGATTCTTGAGGGATTTCCTTGGTGCTGCATCTTAGTTTCCATCTCCGATTTCTCCTTCCGCAGGAAGGCCCCCAAAAGCCGCAGCTGGGTCTCAATTTTCGGGCACTAAGCACGTGGAAACTGTAATGCATAAATTATTCTCTTAAGCCAAGATAATTTCAGTAGCTAATAAATTATAAGGTGGCCGCAGATACTCGCGGGAAAGTGTTAAAGGTGGGGATCTCCAGAATTAAACAACGCAAGCCATATCTGTACCCGTGCTAAGTGACGTGTCCACGTTCTTGCGGGAGAAAAACAAGATTGAATTACGGAAAGCCGCGTTGAATTTGTGGGATTAACGTGTAATGCAACGGAGCTTCATAGAGTGATAGTAATCTCCTTCCGTGGAAAACCTTGTTAAGTCTGAGTGTAATTTTCTTTAAGGGAAATCTGTTTTTCGAAAACTCTTTTAATTTCATATGTAATTCCTTTTTTTTCAACTAAAATAGGGTACTGCGGCGGCTGGTAGCTCTGAATTAGGTGAAGTACTAGTAGGAAATTAGCCGACCTCCGTGGCGGAGTGGTTAGCACAGCGCGCTACGACGGCAGCGGTCCCAGATTCAAATCCCGGCCTGAGCATGGATGTTCTTTGTGAGTGTCCCTTCATCAATTTCATCACATCATCACTCATCCTCACCTTCGCGATTAGCCAAGAGTGGCAGAAAAGAGAAGCAAAATAAACCAAACCAATCAGACATCCTGCGTCTGTGAAGGGAAGGGGTGGGGAATGACATATATATATATATATATATATATATATATATATATATATATATATATATATATAAGAAACGTGTTTCTTTCCATAGGAGAAATGTTTCGTGTGCTTCTTCCAAAGCAAACCCTGGGATTTTTTTAAATGGAAAAGAAAACAAATAGTTGTGCTACAAACAAATTAATATAAAATAATGCAATGGAAAACAAAAGTATACTCTAAAAAGTAAATGCATGCGTCGGTATGAATGTGTGTATATAATATATTACACACACATACACACACATACAGGTCCTACCAAAAGTATAAGGACACCCTATGAAATTTGTGAGTTCTGTATTTGGCACACACATACATACAATTACAATGTAATTGCATCGTATCACACACAACTCATGTTGTGGATGTTTCTAATAGCCTATTGGTCCTCCTCGGGCTGTCAAACACAATTTCACCCTCTTCACCATACTTTCACTACCGCTCCGCGTCAAGTCAGCAATGTACCGGTCGTCTTGAATATCTGCACTGTTCGATCCACACACGTTTTACTGACGCCCAACTGACTTGCAATCTCTCTATAAGACTTACCGCACTTATGCATGCCAATTATCTGCCACTTGGTTTGGTCCTTCACACTTTTTCCCCCATGTTTTGCGTAACCACAACGTTGCTCAACCAGACACGAGCAAGCCCTTGAACGCATTGAGAAATGCAGCGAGGAGAATATTGTTCCTAACCCAATACAGTACTGCACTTTGTAGTACGGTATTCACACTACAACGTGACACATAAACGATCTCTGTACCGTGAAGGGTCTCCTGTCCAGCTAAGGTCAAAGCCTGTTTGTTTTATGGCTTCTGTCTGCGGTTCTATTTACGGTTATAAAACTGGGGAAATTGTTTAATGGAAACACATTCTGTTGCTCTATTACAATTTTAAATATTCTATAGGTATGTTTTTCTCCAAAACAAAAATCATGAATGTCATTCTCATATTGTACTGTACAGATCTCCTCAAACATAAAAAATAGCTATTTTCTTTCCAATTATGTAAAACAAAAAAACAATAACTTCAAAACAAAGAGTGATATTTTTATGAAAATATCAGCAAATGTTCCTCTCTACAAGTACTAGTTCCCTGTAAAAAATCGTATGTCTGAGACCAAAAGTTTGCGGACAGGAAGCATGTTCATGAAATATGCATGTATCCTTAAACTTTTGGTAGGACCTGTATACTCGTATCTGTCACACATATAAATGTGTGTATACTATACATACATGTGTACACACACGCACACATGTACAGCGTGTTACGCTTAGAGAGATCGAGAAATAATTGATGATTTGAAGTGTAAATAATGGTTTATTAACACACCTTTTTATATACCTTGTTGTAGAAACCCTCAGAGTTTAATAAAATGGTCAGTGCAGTTTGAGTTGCCCTGCAGACATCTAAACGGTATTCAAGCTCCCGCCGTGTCTGTTGCTCTACTGAATGGTGCCAGGCTTGTTCCCACATTACACATTGGCGCGCATGTACACATTGGCAAGCACGTGTATTCGCGATAGGTATATAAACTTGGAGAGTTTTTCTATCTTGTAAAATGAAAATCATATCAATATCTTCCTCTGTTTTTAAACTGTGAGCATTTATTCCTCGATCCCTCTAAGCGGAACATGCAGTATATATTATACACACACATTTACACATCCTTACATACGCATGCGTTTTTTTTTATATAATTTTATTGCATTGTACACATTGAATTTTTAATTGTATCATGTATGTACAGTCTCTCTCAAAAGTCTTAGGACAACGACATTTTAAACTAGGCAACCCAATTTACGCAAGGCATTGGTGGGTTGCGTATAGAGTTAGGCTTAATTTCAGGGTTGCTACATGCACAATAGATATTTATGAAATACAAACGACAAGGGGTAAGAGGAAACGAAATGTGACAAAAGAGAGAAGAAAGAGAAAGCGAAAGGAGAAAATGAAATGTAGAGAGAGGTGAGAAGAAAGAGAGGATAGACGTGGAGAGGAGAAGTAGTGAGATGAAAGGAAAAATATTCGAGAAGAGATGAGGAATATGGAGCAAATAAGAGAAGAGACGAGGAAAACGAGCTGAGGAGAGAAGGGGAGGAGACGAGAAGAGGGAGTGGAGGGTAGAATAAAAGAGAGAAAAAGAGAAGAACAAAAAGAAGAGGAGAAGAGTGCAGTGGAGTCGTAAATCGAAGACAAAGAGGAGATAAGAGGAGTGGAGATGAGCGGGATGGAGACAAGATGCGAGAAAAGTAAGGAAGGCGTTATGAGATAAAAGCAGAGGAGGAAGGGAGAGAAGGAGAAGAGAAGAACAGAAGAGACTGGAGACGAGAGGAGAGAAGAGGTAGTTGCAGAAAATATCGTCTCAGCGTCAAGCATTGATGCATTGATTAAATTATCGACATGAAATATTCAATAACATTTAAAAATGTATTGGAGAATTTATTAGATCGATGCGAAATGCCTTTTGGCTGAGTTTAGAGTAAGATAATATATTCCACGGAAGGTCTTTGATTTCACCTTCTCCCATCGTTAATTCCAAACTGAATCATTTCATTTCACACGGCGTGGACAATGAACACAATAGGATATGTCTATAACTTACGAAAATTTTATGCCACGGGAAAGGTTTGAACCCAGTACCATCAGGTGCCCTTAATGGTGACCAATTTTTTAATATTATTATTTCACAAACAATTACAGAGTTACTTCCATTTCTTGTTCACAATCCACAATTTTACAGAAATACCTCTATTTTTTGCTTACATTTTTTACCTAACTTTCCGTGTTTTGCATTCCTATAAATAATACATTCCTTAAATAATTTGCATATAAATATGTACGGGCATCGGCCTCGATTTGTAAGTAAACTGATTGAAAGTATTCGCACAGTGTTTGTTTAGACATGTCTTTTTGTGTACAGGCATAATAGGTCTAGTGTGCTGATAGCCACTGTATTTCTTGCAATTTTCTTGACGGAAAAAGCATAAAATCGGGAAAGAGGAGATGTACCACTGTAGAATAAGCAGGAGGTTTCCTACATATACTGCCGAGACAGCGGCAGAGGAATTTCCAATTGTCTGTCATTTTAGTACAAGTTGTTAATCTATGTCTGAGGGTATCTTCTTGATCACAACTTATGCAATTAGATTCTGCCTCTAGATTAATCCGATATGCTTTTTCTCTAGTTAATATTGTATCATGTATCACCATATCGAGCGCACTGAGGCTGGAATACGTTTTGCTGTTATGTTGCGCCATACATTCAACCAGTTAATATTAGATTACTGGTTCACTATTCTGGGTTTGACCTTAAGCCTCTCGCACTGTTGACGATACAATAATTGCACTGTAATTACTTCAGTCTGTATTTGTGGACTACTTATCAGAAGATACACAAATTCCAATGCCGTTGATCGGAAGTAACTGGTATCACTGTTAATTTTTGGCAGTAATACAGGTGCTGTAAGTTCTGTGCCTCTTAAATAGGCATGGAGTATATATCCGGTCAAGTTCACCCTATCTTTTAGCGCTAGTTGAATATTTCTATGATTGGGGAGAGCCTGTGCTTGTATTTCAATATTCATTAGATTTAGTCCGCCCGTTCCTAATGGTAAACACAAAGTGGTATAGGCCACTCTAAGTACATGCGACTGCCTTATGAACTGTGTGACCAGTCGTCGTATTTCTACTGCACTTGCTGGTGGTAGTGGTAATACTTGAGCAACATACATACTTTTGAAAGAAGAAACACGTTGCTATAAGTCACTCGAGAGATTATGGATATATTCCTTCGCTTATCGCAAAACACTGCATGTCTTAGTCTTGATTGATTGGTTTAGTGTTTTAAGTCCACTTTATGCACAGTAAGGTTAATCTGGACTGGGCCTACACTTTAAAGTGGGATCCGAAACACTATGTGCCTCCACCGGGAATCGAACCCGGGACCCCTTGATTACAAGGCAACAACGATACCACTGCGCCATCGGGTAGGATGTGTAATTGCTAGACCAAATGCAAAGAGTGATAATGGACACCCTTGTCTTTAATGATCGTTTCAGTGGGAGAGATGTTGACAGTGTTCCGTTAACATTAAGGCGTACTCTTTGATTTGTGTAAAGCAACTGAATAGCTGATACAACTTTTTCTCCTAATCCTACTTTTCTTAACAACGTAAAGAAATAATCGTGCTTGATTGTGTACTAACCTACAAGCTTTCACTCCTAAGAGCAGGTAGAAGCAGCTGACCAATGTGAAATGTAGATCAAACTCTCTTCCTACATGTAATGTGCAAAGAATACTTGTTTGTAACAAAGTACGAATCGGCGAAAACATTTAATGGAGAATTGCACATGATGAAAACTTTTCAGTCTATATTTGCGGAGGTATCTTTGCATTGAACTCGAGTGGGAAAATGGGTAAAATTACTACGTTCTGAATTGCCACAAATATAAATAGTTATTTCATTAATATTTGCCAATGTCTTTGAATAAGTAGACAATTATCGTTAGTGTGTCAGAATTCATTATCTTATACATGAAAATATCCATTTGAACGTGTCAATTCAGTTTTTTTATATATATATATATATATAATTCCAGATGCAGAACAATGTAACTACTTTACTTTGCTATTACAAATAAGGTCATCGTGCTTTTCATTAATGAAAAGATAATTAAAATAAGAGAACAACTCGTGAGGAGAATCGAACTTGGGATCGCTATCAGCCCAATCGAGAACTCTAACCACTACACCACGCAATTTCCTTCCGTGGTAATATTGTAACTGTCGTTGGGTATACATGTAGTTGAACTGTTACTTTAGTTTTGAATTGTTTTCTTGTAGTATAGCAGCTATCTTCGAGAAATAATTTTCGAAGTGATGAAGAAAAACGAGATTATCGGTAGTTGTGAAAATGCGAGTTATTTCTTCTAACTTATTATTGTGATTAAACATTATTAATGGAAAATATACATTGAGGCTTGAACATTGCAGGACCATGTTCTCTTTCTGTGATACTGCAACAGACGAAATGCTTGTTTACTGCCGCAGTCTCGTTTCCAGAACAGTCTTATGAAATGTATTTGGTGTTGCGTAACGTAACACGAAATAATTACACCGCTTGCGAACTGCCAAATGTGCGAAACGTTATACGCAACCAGGCGGAAAATTGTATTCATAAAATAACATTACATTTGACAGTGTTAGTCAAGAGGTAGAAGATTGATTGATTAAGGCTAATCGGGAATGGACCTACAGTTTAAAGTAGGATCCGAACCACTATGTGCCTCCACCGAGTATCGAACCCGGGACCCCTTGATTACAAGGCGACGACGCTACCACTATCGAGGAGGCCTCAAGAGGTAGAAGAACTGACCAATGTGAAATGTAGATGCAGGCTGTTCTGGACACGAGACTGCGTCAGTAAACAAGCATTTCGTCTGTTACTGTATCACAGGAAGAGAACATCGTCCTGCAATGTTCAAGCCTCTAGATACTTTCCATTAATAATGTCTTATCACAATAATAAGTTAGAAGAAATAACTCGCATTTTCACAACTACCAATATTCTTGTTTTTCTTCATCACTTTGAAAATTATTTCTCGAAGATAGTTGTTCTACAAGAAAGCAATTCACAACAAGTAACAGTTCAACTACATGTACATTACCCAACGACATTTACAATATTGGAGGGACAGAATATTTAAAATTGTTGTTACAACGGAAGGTAAGGGCGTGGTGTAGTTGTTAGAGTTCTCGATTGGGCTGCTAGCTGTCCCAGGTTCGATCCTCCTTACGAAGTGTTCTCTTTTCTTTTTAATTCTCCTTTTATTAATGAAGAGCATGGTGACATTATTTGTAATAGCAGAGTAAAGTGGTTACATTGTTCAGAATCTGGAATTCATAAAAAAATATTAAAAAAATGAATTGACACACGTTCAAATGAATATTTTCATGTATAAGATCGTGAATTCTGATACTCTAACGATAATTGTGTACTGCATCAAAGACATTGACAAATATAAATGAAATAACTATTTATATTTGTGGCAATTCAGGACATAGTAATTTTACCCATTTTACCACTCGAGTTCAATGCAAAAATACCTCCGCAAATATCGACTGAAACGTTTTCATCATGTCAATTCTCTATTACATGTTTTCGCCAATTCGTACTACCTTCGTTTTCTTTGTTACAAACAAGTATTCTTTGCACATTACATGTAGGTGGAGAGTTTGATCTACATTTAACATTGGTCAGCTGCTTTTACCTGCTTTTAGGAGCGGAAGCTTGTAAGGTAGTGGTTACCATTAAGGATTGTCAATCTGATGATCGTGGGTTCAAACCCTTACCGTGGCAGAAAATTTTCGTAAGTTTCATACATATCCCATTGTGTTCATTGTCCACGCCGTGTGAAATGAATTGATTCAGTTTGGAATTAACGATGGAGGAGGTGAAATATTAAATTACAAAATCTCTATTTCAACGAACCGAGAAGTGGAGAAAAATTGGATAAATCTTTTAAATATTAAAATTACATTCATGCTTTTAATGATAACATTGTAAGGAAAATCAAATATCTTCCGTGAAACATTTTATCTTGCTCTGCACTCAACCAAAAAGGCATTTCGCACCGATCTAATACATTCTCCAATACATTTCTAAATATTATTGAATATTTCATGTCGATAATTTGATCAAGGCATCAATTCTTGACGCTGAGACGATATTTTCTGCAACTACCTCTTCTCTCCTCGTCTCCAGTCCCTTCTGTTCTTCTCTTCTCTTTCTTCTCTACCCTTCTCCTCTGCTTTTATCTCATATCGCCTTCCCTACTTTTCTCACATCTTGTCTCCATCCCACTCTTCTCCACTCCTCTTAACTCCTCTTTGTCTTCGATTTACGACTCCACTGCACTCTTCTCCTCTTCTTTTTGTTCTACTCTTTTTCTCTCTTTTACTCTACTCTCCACTCCACTCTTCTCGTCTCCTCTTCTCTTCTTCTCTCATCTCGTTTTCTTACTCGTATCGCCTCTTGCTCTATTTTCCTCATCTTTCCTCGAATCTTTTTTCCATTCTCCACATTACTTCTCCTATCCGCTTCTGTCCTCTATTTTCTTTCGTCCTTTACTTCCCCTTCCTCTATTCTCCTCTCTTTTGTTCCCTTCCGTTTCCTCTCTTATTTTTTCTTTGTGTAGACTCATCAGCAATGAAGTACTAGAAAATCGATTTTTTTTCTTTCAGAAATTATTTCTCATTTGCAACAAATGTAATACTCATATTTTTTCTAGTTTTATACAATAATACTTAGATTTATTTCTTTTGCGTATTTCATAAATGTCTATTGTGCATGTGGCAACCCTGAAATTGAGCCTAACTCTACACGCAACCCACCAACGCTTTGTGTAAATTGGGTTGCCTAGTTTAAAATGTTGTTGTCCTAAAACTTTTGAGAGACACTGTACAAAGAAACGTTAGCAGAAAAAAATCCTAGATGCTGCTATAGCGACTGTAGGAATCGATAAAATCATGAGAGAGCTTTAACAAGCAAGCTGGTTACTAAGGAGCTTGGAAATCAAGGGAACATGAGTGCATAATACAGCGAAGGGAATAATAGTGACGGGACAGTCTGGTACTGTTATTCACCCAAGCTCTCTAGCAACACGAGGAGAATTTTCGAGAATAACTGGTTGTATGCGAAGGTCTTGTCATCCAGATTACAAGCTCTCGACAGAGATGCTTCAGGAATGTAACCGTCCTCTCAACTCCGACGTAAGCTTGGATGGGAATTGTAAAGAAGGAAGCTGAGATCTTGGAACTCTTGTCTCCACAAAATACCTCCACGGAATGGTTGGTGTCGTCTCCATCTCCGTGCGTAGAGTGGTATAATTTCCGAAACGAACAGAAACCTCTAGGAGTGAATATATAAATCATTTAATCTTACGTCATTAGCATCTCTCTATAAATCGTTTCGGTGTAAACTTGTTCTGAAGCTAGAAGATGTTCTATTTCCAACCCGTACGTAATTTCGTCTTGAATTTAACATACGATTATACTCGGAACTCACTCTATTAACTTGAACACGCGTGTGGAAACTTACTGAAATTACAATATTGTTTACGCTGAATTAAAACAATTAAATGTTACATATTTATGCAAAATTGTTTCTTACCAGACTCGACTGTCTTCAGTACGAATATTCTGGTAAATCGAGTGTAATATGAAGTAAAAGGCTTCTTTGTATACAAATGGGAACTCTCGCCTTTTGGTGCAAGCGATCCCCAATCTTAAACCAATTACTGCCATTCTAAAGTGGTTCGTTTGATTTTTGTAAACTCTAAATTTCATAGTTATACCAATTGCTTTAGTCTGCCGATGAAGGCTGAAAATAACAAGGATAATGATGAAGTAAATGCAATAACAACTCATACCCGGTATGTATTGGAACCCCACCTCTCCTCTCTCCGATATATATCTTAGTCGTTTTAGGATTCGTGTTTGGTCAGAGCAATAAATATTATAATTTTTCTTTCATAAGATATAACGGCTAGGCTATACCTCAATTCAAGCAGAAAAATGTAAAAACCTATTTTTAACGGTAAAAAGCAGGTTAATTCTCAGGACTTAAGTATTTACGCTACATGTTCAAGTAGATTACGCATGCATATTTATTGTAGTCACTTACCAACTTACACAGAAATTATCTCTGGGTAGATATCCACACATGAATTGATTGAGAGATATAAAAGTGTATTGTCAATACTGCTTGATGGCTCATAGTATTTGTTGGAATTACCCTGGGTAGATTATACAAAGTTTTGCTGCTACAGGCCCTAAGTTCTCGTTAAGTCTTCTTGTCGTCTAATGTAAGTCGCTTTGTATTTCTAGTTTAAATGCATGCAGAAGAATCATGAAGTGCTGAAGTAAGCATTCATACTTTACTCTGAATTTGAACCCTGGCTTCGTAGCGCGTTCAGTTTACCATTTCACACAGAGACAACGAATTATTTTATTTGGAATTGCAACCACAATTCTAAACTTTGCTACAAACACTTACATTTCAAATTTCTATTCCAATTACGAGACACTCTCTAGAATTTATTTCTACTTCACTCTTAGAATTGTCAACCATCTGTTGTTCTCCAACTCGTCAATTATTATTGATTAGAAAATTAACATATTTCGACAAGTATTCTTTTCAGATACTTTATGGATTTTTATCTGTAAATAAGTTCATTTTAAGTATAAAGTTTCAAGTTATTGTTAATCATATTATATTTTATTTCTGTAGTCCTTTCAAAATTACAGTGACGTTATTCGTGCGAAAATTTGCCATTTCATTAATTTTTGAGCATGATAGTTTTATATTATTGGAAACGGAATGCTCGTTACGTTTAATGAATGATGCCCATTTTTTTATTTTTTTAACAGAATTTCTATTTTACGTATTTCAAAATATCCATTCGACATTAAGATAAAGCCTAGAAGCTTACGTTCGATTTGTTCAACCATACATCCAGCTCATTTTAGTTCCACTGGTGAGTCTTATACGCTATAGGCTTCTATCTGATCTTCTGGATTCTTGAAATTTTGTCTCAACTGTCCAGTCCAATTTTTCGAGGCCAATCCAGCCTCCGCTATAACTTTATGGCGTCTATGCGTCATCATTGCCTAGATGTGCTGATCTTTTTTTGGCCTGTTTACTAAGAAAATATAAAAAGGTTTAATCTTCACAAGTACATTTGATATCACTATGCTGCGGGAGAGAGTGTCATGGGATGGCATCAATTAGGTTTTGTGTTCTACTTAGAATCAAAAGAAAGAAGTGCGAGGGCAAGAGCCACGAAGATTTCCCCAGTGACTCTTTCTTCAGCTTTCTCCTGTGTCACTTTCTGTGTGAGGGAGGAGGGTCATATCTTCAGCAGACTACTAAGCAGTGTGCCTAGCGTAAAGTTATTTCGAGTGACGCTGTATGAATGTGACTTCTCCGCAAAAGTTTTGAAAACAACTCAAAACGACCTTAAGAGCAAGGGAACTTCACTACAGTTTCCCAAGTACCTCATCTTTGTGAAGTTTTTCTGTCTCTTGTCAGATTCTTTTTTTGAAGCTAGGCTCTTCATCCACGGGTAGATCGAGAAAGACACCTTGCCATAATTACAACAGTAACTACTAGAGCCATATGCCCAAGTGTTAACTATGTCGAGAACGCATTGAACAAGTAGGCAAAAACGCAACGGCCGCTATTGTAAATACTAGTTGTATTACTATGTTATAAAATAATCATTAGCCTATGTATCATCTGCATATTAAGTTTTTCACAAAAGTCAAGAGTAAAATACAATGCGATGCAAGAAATCAATGTTTTGGATATTCAATATCAAACACATTTTCTATTAATATAATTTCATTTTCTGTAGTTTCGAATATCGGTGATACCATGAGTGGAAGGAAAGGCTGTTATAATGGACTAGTTGTGTAAGAGAGAATCACTCTCTTTTAAATGTAACCGAAAATGCTGTGCTAACTGTTACTCCTGATAATCTTTCATACAAATATAAATATATTTTGTATTTGGTAATGACATTTTCTTGAAAGTGAATTTATTAGGTTGGCTTTACTTAAATAAACCGAAAATGTTTATGCCATATAAAGAAGGTTTTCATTACCTTACAAGCCACTTCATTCAAAACTAGTCTCAATAAAGTTATGAAATTAAATAGAAAGTTGGTGATCGAAATAATAAACAATGCAAATATTATGAAATGTGTATTAAAAAGATAAAAATATGCGTTAAGCACACAAAGTAATTCAGTCTTATATGTAACATTTAGACAAGTTGTTAATACTGAGTTAGCGATTATTAATATTTTCACTTTGTAGGATATTTGTAAATTATTAAATGTTTTCGTTAAATTTTAATAACTTTGGAACAATTATGATTAGTTGAAAATAATTATCAAGCCACACGCATTACAGGGAGTTTGTTCCAATCCTTAATTGTCATAACGCTATGGATTATGCGAAAGGAAATTTAAGTTTCCTTTATTGTGGGAATTATGCTCGCTCCAGGTTTTACAGATTTTCTCGGTAAAATATTTGAGAGGGTTTCGGGAGAAAGTAAATACAGTAATGTCTCCTATTGATCAAGTTAAATTAAGTGTTTGTCCAAATCACTTGATCATGGATATTACGGAAATGCTATATTTCTTCCAGATTGACTTTCAGCAATCTGTTCCTCTGTGGCTACGATCTTTGACTTTTGAACGGAGTGGGAATTTTACACTCATTGTATGTTATCTTATTATACCTCCCAGCACATGTAAATCGATCCGGCATTGGTATTTCTAGCAACTGAAACATATTTCTTGTGCAGAAGTCACAAAGAGCAGCGCCCAGTTATCGTGTAACTTTTTACCCTCTTAATGATGAATAGGTTGCCGTGGCAGCCGTACGATGAACTTCGTGATTTAGAGCTCATAAATAATTCTTCTGTAGCTATTCGTGGCGGCATTTGTTCGATAAAACCCACCTTCATTTTCAAATGTTTTGTGTTAGATGAGAAGAAACACTGTTAAGTTGTATTAGTAGAGCATGATGGAAATCACACTAAGAAGCATCTGATATGTAATTCGATTATCTGTTACATAAAGAACTGCGGTTGGAAAACATTTATTGACTCTGACCTCAGTCTCGATTTGTCGATTTGTTGAAAACAATGCTGAGAACATTTTTCACACATTCAACTTATTTTACTTCCCTCTGTAGTATTTGGAATCATTTTGTCACTATGGAGAATTTTAAGTGAAGTTCAACATTTGGAATTCTCGTCTTTTCTGTAAATAACTCGGAAAAGTGTCAATATTTTAGCTTGGTTTCATCTAAGTGTGTGTGGTGTGAGTGTGCGCGCGCACGCATGTGTGTGCATGCGTAATAACACTACTAATATTACAACCGCGTCAATCATTTGTCCAAGCACGAGACGAACGCATATATTCTAAGGCAAAAATATACTTAATGAATGCACGAAATAACTCATTAATTTCTGGATATTTTGAACATTTGAAGTATACATTTTGATTTTTACATAACCTTGCATAGAGACTTAATCTATTAGGTTTAACTCTTATACCTTATAGTGAAACTTAAGTTTTTGTTTTGTCAATCGGAAACCTTCTCCTACATAGTCATTCCTTTTAATGGAAAGCATTAACAGTTATGTGTATATAATTGGTATGTTTTTTTCCTAGGAAACACTAGATGGTTGTAAATGTCACTTTTTCCTTTCGAATGAGTTTCCTAGTGGACCCTACACCCTATATCGTCAATGGGGATAATACGACTCTTTATCAGGTAACAGGAACTATTAAAAACTACTCATTGCAGCAACGTAGATGATAAAAGGTTGCCTTGACAACGTTTTATCAAGAAGTTCTTCATGGCATCAGTTTCTATCGAAGTGGGTTCCGTTTCCCATGCGTGCCTGAAACGGCGATCAAAAGCGACACCTAACCATAGGAGGACCTTCAATTGGAAATTTGTTACCATGGCACTGGCTGTCAAACACATTCAGTTTTCCTGGAAACAGTTTCCAAAGGATATGTGGAATGACTGGTAGTCTGATTGACGCTCTCTTAAGAAGGGCTAAAGCTTAATGCCCACCGAGACGCGGAGAAACTGGGCAACAGAAAACAACAGAACTTCTGTTGTCTGCTTCTATTGAAATCAAATGGTGTAATGGCGTAGAAATTCCGTGCTTCGGTTCTGCGCGTTTCCTTGTAGTGGGCGTTACACCATTTGATTTCAACAGAAGCAGACAACAGAATTTCTGTTGCCACGATTCTCCGCGTTTCCTCGCGTCTCAGTGGACGTTAAGTTTAAGTTCTTCAGCAATGTCGAAAGGGACACACGCCATCTCAACAGTGCTAATGCATGGTGGTGTGTTTCTTTGTAATCAATAGGTTCCAGGTTCGATTCCGTGTAGTGGAACAGGATATACATTTATATCAGTGACAAGCGAATGCAAATTTAATAGTTACTGGGAGTATCTGATTACGAATACAGAAAACAATGACTAATTGGTTCAAGGTCGTTATTGTGTTGAGTCGATATTATTAATATTTCCTTCGTGTATTTGATTCTTGATAATATTCATGATATCCAGTTTTTAATATTTCTACATTTTATGACAATCGTTTGGTATAATATTGGGTAGGGTGAATTTTTATTTCATGTAATTATATACGATCTTGCACAATATTATGTTTGCATGCATTATTATGCTGTAGAAGGCTTTCAGCTGTGCTCAGCATTTACGAGAACAAATAGAACAAATAACTGAAGCAAAGGAACAACACAAATATAAATATGAAGACTGGTGTTGGATGCGCGCTTCCATCTACTGTTGTAATCAAGGTGGGTTGATTTAAAACAGGTTGATTTAAATCTCTCTAAATAAATCAATTATAGAATAAGGTCCATAAGGATTTTGTAGATATCAGAATCACTTTTCGTGTAAGTACATTAATCTTGTAATCATAAAGAAAAAGAAAGGAAACAAAATATATGAACTGATTGTGTGAAGCTTATACGAAAGAAAATGTAATATGTAAACTGTAAGCACACTTACTTTTCTCTTGATTTAAAATTCAATTAATTTTATGGACAAGAATATCAAATATTGTGTGCAGAAAAATATACAAAATACTAATCATATTAAACCGTAAATAGTGTCATTATCTTTATACTGTAAATAAACATGGCAACTGATATTTTGCAAACTATCATTAAAAGAATTGCCAATATTCAGCTACAAAGATTTTAAAAATATTTTAAGTTACAATTATATACATCCAGAATGTTATATTTTCACTGGAAAAAAAGTTACTGAAATTATTATAGTTTTATTAACACCTCACAAATATTTCCATAGTAGATTCATGTACAGTAAGTATCAGAAACAGAAAAATGTGTAATTACACATAATATTTTTATTTGCTTTAATGAAACTGTTCAAATATTTTACAGGGTCGTTTACTATAAAGAGCCTTTCTATAAAAAACACATCTATATGTATGGTGCCAAAAACCATACAAGCAATTTTAAACGTGGTTTTAAAAGAAATAATTAAAAATTTGATATAAATAAAACAAAATCCTATTTAAATTTTAAAAAATCATCAAAAATGATTTTTTTAAATGAAAATTATGATTTTTATCCACCCTGGTTGTAATCCATCATGTGTACATCCACATCAGCCATACCTGCAATTTATCTTCACAAGCCGAGTTGACACTTAAGAAAACTTTAAACAGCAAAATTGGCAAAAAATTCTAAAACCAAGTTAATGAAAAAATTGTTCTATAACGGGAAGAATTTGAATAAAGTATAACACAGATATATATATATATATATATATATATATATATATATATATATATATATATATCTTATATTCGGTCCCGGGAATCTGTGAAGAAAGCGAACGTTAACAAGTCCTCTACGCAAGAAATTACTCGAGAGGGCTCGACCAATAAGCCAGTGTTAGGAAAAATTATTGCTTAGAGGAACAATTTGACTGCAGCTACCAGCCGTTATGTGCGGCTTTGTTCCACAGACCCCTGGGACAGACTGTGGGTCAATATTGTATCCTTTACAAGAAATTTCACAATTGTATTTGTGTTGTGATCTCAAGAAGAAAAATGTATGTGTGCATGTGTCATAGTAGGTGATGCTGAGACGTTTATAAACGTATCCTAAATATTGGATACGAGCTCTTTGATGAGGGAAAACGACACAGAAAAACTTTCCACAACCTCCCTTTATTTAAAAAACAAAAGACTAACCAAATATATATTGCGATTTCCCGGAAATGTAATATTCATCTCAGATGGATTAGAGAGATCTGTTGAGCCGAAATGCTTGGATCTCTGGCGCTGTGTGGAATGTCAGTTGGTTGGTTTGTGTAGAGTGATATTCTCCTCCCATAACCTTGTTCAAACGCACAGCACTAACAATCTTATCAAGCGAATTCTTGGTTGTAATTTTTGGTGGATGGTATTGTAAATATTCCGTTTGAGTTGAATATTCCGGTCTTTTCGTCTTGAATCTTCGGTACAGTTTCATCGTACACACAAAGCGTCGCCAAAGTGACTAGCTATCAGATCTATGCTACCATCGATGATGTGTGTCCAATTTAGCAAAGCGGGTTGTATGACTGGCGTCTATGCGCTTCATTCAGTTAATAATACTTCAAAACCTCTATATAGCGTAATGGTTAACGCTATCGTTTTGTTGTCAATGTCTCCGTGGTTATGATCCCACTAGTGAAACTACAGGTCCAGTACCGATTATTTTAAACTTATGTGTGTTTAAAATAAAGTGAATTTTAAACACATTTAAAGTAAACATACTTAAATCAAAGTTTTTATTTTTTGGATCCAGATATTTTCAAGCTTTAGCTACATGGGAAATACATTGACTCCTTTTGCATAGGTACACCCGACGGCGAAAGAAACAGTAGGCGAATTGTCCACCACCATTTTCATTCGGTCTGAATTTCACAATGTGTTGACAATGAATTGAAATAAAGACGTCAATAAGCAGAGAACAATGCCTGCTTCGAACCAACATAGTTTCATTCCTTAAAAGAACACATGATGTATAATGAAAATAGCGGTGGACCATTATCTTTACCGTTGACTGTACAGTCATGGACAATTCTGGGTTGTAACAATACCATTGACTCTCAATGGAATCGTTACAACCCAGAAGTGTTCGTGACTGTACATGTCAATACAGCTAGCATGAGCTATATCATCATATGTATGAATTTTCGTTATGTTATGTAGTTATTTTGCATATTTAAATTCAACTCGAAAATATTTATTTGGATTTTTTTTGCCAAGAATATTCTTAGTAGCGTAACAAAACATTTTCTTGTTAGGCAAGAAAATATTTTTGTACACTAAATTTTCTTGGCAAAATATTTCCAAAAATGTAATGCATTCAGTCTTTTCGAGTGGAGTGATTTAATAAATTGGATGCAAGAACTAACTAATTAATTTAAATTAAATTAATTAAACTAATTTATTCAAAATTAGAATACTTGAAACGAGTACTTATTTCTTTAACATAATATTAACGATAGACTTCTTCATCAGAACCCTTTGTGGGTTTTAGCTTTCTCAGACATATCGTTCCAATCTTTCCTCTTCTTTGTCATTTCTTTCCAATTTCTAACTTTGAAAGTCCTTAAATCTTCGCATACATCTTCAATCCATCTCATCCTAGGTCTTCCAATTGGTCGCCTTCCCATAGGTTTCCATTCTAGTATACGTTTTATAGTTCTCATGTTATCCATTCTTTGTATGTGGCCTAACCATTTAATTCTTTGACTTTTAATATATCGTATAATGTCTGCACCATTGATTAATTTTTCTAATTCCACATTATTTCTTATTCTCCATATATCATGTTCTATCTGTACCGGGCCAAAGATCTTCCTTAAAATTTGTCTCTCAAATATACTTAGTTTGTTTCTATCTTTCTGTGTTAGGGTCCAGGTTTCAGCAGCATATGTAACCACTGGTCTTATCATAGTAAGATATATTTTCATTTTTGTATTTCGCTTCAGAAGTTTCGATTTTAACAGGGATACATTTGCATAATAGGCCTTATTACCTTTCTTTATTCTTTCATCTATTTCAGATTCTATTTTATTGTTTTCATTAAGTGTAGATCCAAGGTATGTAAAATTACTAACACATTCAAAGGAGTAATTATTTATTAATATTGATCTATTATTATTCATGTTTGTTCTATTAATATTCATGTATTTAGTTTTCTTTCCATTAATTTGTAGTCCTACTCTTGCAGCTTCCTCTACTAGACTTATAAACGTTCCTGAAAGAGCTTTCTTAGTTCTTGCTACAATAGCCACTTCATCAGCATATGCTGTGACTTGTTTTAGTCTAGTACTGATGTCTCCTCTCACATCTAATTTTTTAATCACCGAGTCCAAAACTAAATTAAATAATGTTGCTGAAAGAGGATCTCCTTGGCGGACTCCTGTCATGACATCGAAAAAGTCCGATGTTGCATTTTCAATATTAACTGAGGCTCTAGTGTTTTGAATTGTCATTCGGATTAATCTTACTAATTTATTTGGTATTCCAATAATTTCTTGTAACCTTTGTAATGTTGTTGGTCTATATATTGAATCGAAGGCTTGTTTGAAATCAATAAACAAAACATGCAAATCTATATCATATTCATAGCGTTTCTCAAAAATCAAACGCATCATCAGGATGTTATCTGTAGTACTTCTGTTGTTCCTAAATCCACTTTGATACTCTCCTATAATGGCTTCAGCATAATCAGTTAGTCTGATGTTAATTATTGCTGCAAGTATTTTATATAGGTTGTTTAATAGTGATATGCCTCTATAATTTTCACAGACTGTTTTATCTCCTTTTTTAAGTATAGGGCACACTAGTGCTATGTTCCAATCATTTGGCATTTGTTCTCGATTCCATATATTAATTATAAGTTTATGTATTCTACGATACATTTCTTTTCCAGCTGCTTGTATAAGTTCACTATTCATATTGTCAATTCCTGGTGCTTTCATCTTTTTAAAGTTTTTAATTACTGTCTCCACTTCTTCGTATGTTGGTGCATCAACTAATATGTTTTCATTATCCTGCTGATTCATCGTATTCCACCAATAGGGCACTTCTAAATCCTAGTTGTGTTGAACTCCCTGGAAGTGTTCTTTCCATCTATATGTGGATATGTGGATATTAATGTGGCAACCTGGAATGTCTGTACCATGCTCCAATCAGGCAAAATGAATGAAATTGCAGATGAATTAATAAAATATAACATGCAAATAACGATAGACTACAACACAATAATTTTCAATATCTTCATGTTGGAAGTGAAGATACGAGTGACATTGGCTCTCGAAAACTTAAAAGACTTTCCAGAACTCACCCGAGATAATGTATTCATCATTCGTCGCCAGGAGAGCTGGAGACTTACTTCAATTTTTAATGCTTTACATTATGATTAAACTGCATTTGTGTAATTGCCTTTCAAATGTATTCATTTTTCATAAGGTAAATTACGTAATGAAGATATAACCTGTTTCTGATTGCAGGAACTCACTTGAGAGATTCTAATATTGCACAAATCAAGTTTTTGTGCGGAAATTGGACTTTTTGTTCTCAAAATTCGCAATATGCATTCTGTGCAGCTGCTATTAGTTACATATTTGAAATAAATGAAAGTAAATTTTATGAAAGATCTCTGCTGCGATTTTTAAAGGGAGAAGAGAAAAATGGTAAAAGCAAACAAATGAGTTAATTCTAAGAATTTTCAATCTGCCATTATACCTTTCACTGCGTGCGTATGCAAGCCAATGTACGAAAATATCAAACGCGAACCCTTTCAACTGTGAAAGCTGGACTTGATATTTACATGAATCATTCCCCTTTCGTTCGTGCGTGAAGCGCAATCTTCAGCATCCTACGTTCCCCAACGCATATAAAACAGGAAATTACTCATCCATTTTCTCTCATTTTTGCTGACAACCATCGGCATTCCTCGATAATTGATCCTTCCCATCATGCATAGTTTTCCTTCAATAGATCTGGAAATAGAATAAAAAATATAATTAAAAAGAAAACAAGAGAAATAGATCATCGGAATATAACTGTACATAATATTAGTTCATGATATTTAGTGAACAATCTCAGGCATGTTTGAGACTAGGTAGACAGGTGACAGTTTTTCAGCAGACTATCTTACCTTGTAGTTCTACATAATGCAATGTAAATAGCCTTATTACTACTGAGCAAAGTTCAGCACCAGTCTACCTACATATTTTAATGACTAGAATGGCCTACACGATTTTACATGAACTAGGCGAAGAATCACATGAAAATAAGAGAGGATGCAACAAAGGACGTTCACATATATACACACATTTATGATCATTACCAAAAAGAAAATGTACATGCGTCAAAATGTTTTGGCATCATTTAAGGTAATATAGAGGAGAATACTTATGTCGTTTAGTCGTACGCAGTAGCATTTAATTGTTCGTTGTGAAGTAAAAGTTTTATCACTCGTTCTTCTAAATATAAGGGTGACCTTTCCGACGAAACGTTTTCTAGTGAAGCATTCGAAATCCTTGCAGACCAAAGTGAGAAGAATCCTTCAAAAATTGAATAGCGAGTACTATCGAAATTTGCCGAGTATCTTTGTAAAGTATGAAGCTCTAAATAGAGACAGCAACGTGCTTTTTAGGTTTAATATCTTACAGAACAAACAACATTGATGTGGTAGACGTCGCCGAGCCATATAATGAATTTTGTGCGTCTTGCAAATGTTGTTTTATAGTGTATGTCCAATTCAGATTGATATCTGCATGTAAAGTGTAATTTAACACAAACCTGGTCGAATACTTTTAATAACAATAATAAGCTTATAACTACCTAATTCTCTTCGGATATTTCTTACACTAGTGTGGGCAGTCAGAACTTCGAACAAGAAGAATTGATTTAATTTTTCATTTTCATTCATGTCCGCTTAAATTATGACCGTGAAGAGGGGAAGAAACAGCGAACATTTATTTCACTCTTCAAAAGTTTTCTTTCATTTATACGCAAATCAGGTAGCTCGTCTGCAGTTTGAATTATTATTTTATGCTCTGCATGCAGAAGATGTCAACGAAGTACTTGTATTGCAGAAACAAACTAGAGGTGTGTGTTTCCCAGAAATAATGTAGTAAGTTCCTAGACCTGCATGGGGATACGGTTGGAAAAAGCTGAACCTAAGCCCAGAGCTCCACAGTAAAGCCAGGAAAGTATCCACTGATTCTATCGACAAAATTCCATTGTCGAGCCCAAAGCCTCAAAGTGTGAAAAATCGTTTCGTGTCGACTGAAGATGCTCCACGCTTTCAGAGAAGTTCGTTCAGGAATCTCGAGCTTATTTTTATTGATCTATTGTTGAATGAATTTGCCCTTGTAAGACTACTGTTGGTGCATTAGCGATCTGTATTTCCGAAAAAAGTGTCATACACACCGGGAGTCTTAATCGTTTTTGGATTTCGACAGTTAAAACCACCGTCCCACACCCCCTATATGCCTTCATGGCGTGGTGCTATGCACAGGGGAAAACTTTACCTTTTTTTTTACGTCAATTTGAAGATTTTCTCAATAGAAGGACGTACGGATATAGGGGATCCCGGGCAGCGTGATACGATCCCAACACCAACTCAATGTAGAATGAACTCCACTGTGTACGAATTGAAATCTATACTCTGTCCCGGCTAACTGTGGAGAAATCAAACTAAAACTAGTCTCTGCGCAAGTAGTGACGCGAGACGGCTACACCAATGAACACGTGAGAGGGAATGGGATTGCGTGGAGGGGGAAAGCTACTGCCATCGCAGCAACGTGTACTGCTTCGACCTGGTCACTCGATTTCCTCCCTTCTCTGCCCCTATAGGCGGCCTTGCTCCAGAGATAGTTAGCCTGGAAAGAGTATAGTTAAGTTCTTAAATCTAATTTTCTGCTGGCTCCTTTGGCAAAGGTGCTTGATTGTTTGCCTCACGTTGACATACATTGTATTTATTTACTATGAGAGGAGCAAGCAAAATCGAAACTTGTCTCGCACCATCACTATTTTGTCGAATAGATAGACGGAATAGTGTATAGATTTTCTTTTTACTTGACAATAAATTTCCTAGATTCGACTTCTGCTTATTTCGCTCCTGAACATGGAAATTGTACACTCCCGTTTACATAAAATGGCAGAGTCTCACTTTATCTGAACAGTAGTGTACAATAAGACATCTAACATAATAATAAAAGAATCGATATGAGTATTAACATTGAAAATCCTTGGGTGTGTCTTTCTCCACTATCGTGCTGCATTACATTCGTATTTTATCAATGCTAAATCTGGCCTAATTCATAATATTTTTTTTAAAGCTGCCACTTTTTAACAAAGTATTAATTCAGTATTATAAATTTTGGTTTAAGCACTATTCTATGATGTCCTGATAGTTCTTTTACCAAGATCGTTTTTCAGTGAATAACAAATTATGTCCAAGAATGTTGAATCACTACCTCATGTGTTATTTGGTGCAGTAGATATTTATCTATCATAAGAACTACTTTTTTCTATTACAGAAATTGATATTTGTAGATTCCGAGGTTGCAGACAATTTAATGTGCGACAAAACTATAATAATTGAAAGGTCTTTATTATTGTTAACGATATGTTAGTCAAAACAACGTGTTTCTTGAGGAATATGGAAAATCGGTTAATTTATACCATTAAATTAACAACACCATCAACAATGAAAATTAAGAAATATGAAGAACTAAAATAATTCTCAATATCTTATAAATTTTGAAGTCCGATTGGAAAAGAAAACAACTATCATACACATAATATGAATAGGCTTAAGTTGAATTCGTTAATTTCTTGAATATGTAAATCAGAATTTGTCCGACACATAACACTTTTCAGCCAATAATTTTGTAGAAGATTACACAAACGCAACGTTGTGGTACAGTATTGCAATTAGCTTATATTGCAGACAGTATGCAACAAATTCAACTAGCTTTGGAAAAACAACTGTTCAGTGATTAGCAATCAAAAGAACCAAACAGCCGGGGGGAAACACCACATTGAAAATTGTGACAGACCATGTCATATCCAGAGCGCCGCCTCAGAGAATCTCTCTTTGTAGAAAATAATTGTGCCTTTTAGCATTTACATTGCAGTATTGTTAACATGAAAAAATCAATAGGATGGGTTATATTCTCGTAGAAATGACACAACAATCACAGTTTTCTAGAAGTCCTTATCTTGGTTGATTTTTTATTTAATGAATTCATGCAAATCCTAATAGTGAAAAAGGATACAGTATAAAAATACCTTGTGCAAAATTTTTATTTAACCTAACTTTAATTTGATGACACATTATCTTACTTTTCACATGTTTCTTCATGAAGTGGCTGTGGTATGAATATTTTGTAACTTTTACGTATAGTATTATGTTGATACCTATCATTCTAAGTAAATCACAACGATGTGGATGAATGATGAATTGAGATAGATGAAGGGACAAATTTTGTCCATATTTCTTCCTACCCCGACACGGAGGGTGACGTGGCGTATGCCCCGATTTATAAAGATATATGTAAAATAACTCATATTTATCTTCTTTCTTTTGCCAAAAACCTTTACCCTATTTCTGATTAAATAGTTTTCAGGATGTTGAGATTTAAATAAAGAAATACAATTTCTTAGGAGAACTAGTTTCTTGTGAATATTTGCATTATAATCATCCAAAAATGTTCTAAGCTTCGTTTCAATTTTCAGAAAATTCTTTAGAGGCCTGCTGAACGCGTATAAAATGCCAATATACGTATTTACTACTCACATGCATATTGGTTCGAATTTTGTTCTCAATGCAATTTTCCTAACTTCTCAACCTCCATGCAATATTTCAGCGTTAAAGTCGTGTGCTGAAAGAAGAAATAGACCTCCCAACGTACCTACCCAAATCATTCATACGTTGAAATGTCCCTGCAGAATGGGACAACAGAGTCAAAGTACAGCAATATATTGATGTTTCCGTCATTCGTGCAGGATGTAAGTATAACAAGTGGTAATGCACATGCATATCCGCGAAGAGACCAGGTGTATTGGGGAGGGATTTTGAAGACCTCTTTCGCTTATTTCCACGCCAGTGTCAAGTTTACGACATTCAGCAATGCCTACATCCATGGAAACTAGTAGGCTTCGCTTCAGACAAATACCAATGTATGTGAGACGAGAACTTTGTTGCTGCTTTTTCTCTGGAAAAGTTCGCAAGCATGGAAAGAGAAAAACATGTAAATTCTGTTCTGGAATTTTCTGTGACGGGAATGCGGCTAACCCTTGATTCTCACAAAATTTCGCATGCTTTCTGTGCGTGGATGTAGCAGAAGACAAATGTACGTTGCAATCAGAATAATCCATCTGTGCATAAAGTGGATATAAACTCTAATCAAACGTCCCCTTCGCTGCCATTTTAATACCCTTTAAATTGGCTGCTGCCTGAGGATATCGAGATTACATAAGATATATTTTAAAAATAGATGTGATCTTGATGTTGTCCTTGAAAATATTCGTAGTTTAACACGAGGGTCTCCTCGGTAGCCTATTTGTAACGCCGCCACATTGAATTCATCGGTGAACTTAAAGCAAAAGAGAAGTGGCGTAAATAACCAATGTTAAAATACATTTTGCCTTCAATTTTCCGTATGGCAGATTTACCCCGATAATGAAAACACCCAAGGCACTTCAAGAATAATTACTTGAGAATTTCTATTTTAATCCAAGGAATGTGAAACTACCCTAAGGATCGCGTTATAATTTCCAGTCACTTAAGCATGTATCCCAAACTGTCTTATTGAAAATTAGTTTTTAACAAAGGCGATTCCATCCTGATAGCTATTCTTTTAATAGTGGATACAGCTGATAAGAAATACAATTGACAGTTAATTCCTGCATTAGTTTGATGGCACCAAATATAAGTAGATTAATTGTAAATTTGTTGCTAATCACTACTGAATAATCAAATTAAACTGATAAAAATGTTATTTATGTACAGTACATTAGATTACATTAATTCTCCTTCCAATAGGAGATAAATGATATATGTAGGGGAATTAAAGGATTTCAACTTGTACGTACGTACATACACTGAGGTGGAGTGTTTGGTTTGAGATCACAATTACATACTGAACAAGATTATATGTGCATGTATTCGACATTCTTGTTTTGGTATTAATCAATGAAACTCCACTCCCTTGCGACTTAGACGCCTTAAGCCTTTTTCACTGTGGTTAACATGATATTCCACTTAAGACTTCAAGTTGAGTGGCAGCTTATATTGACTGATACGACCCCAAGTCGCTCAAACCAACACGCTCTTGCAGACCTATATCCTTAGAGAACTGTATTGAAGCTATGAAAAATTGCTGGTGCCGAACGTTGCTTTTAAGTATTTAAGATTTCCGTAGATTAATTAACATCGTGGTAACACAATGAGCCCAAGACTGATTGTTCTCCTTCATGTCTGCAATCCTCATACTCACAAATGTCATGCTAGAGTAAATATAACTAACCAGGACATTTGTCATAAAATCAGATGAAATATAATAACAGCATGTTCGTCTGACCATTGTAGGACCTCCCCGATGACTTAATGGTAACGTCGTCTCCTTATAGTCAAGACATTCCGGGTTCGAATCCCGGCCTGGTCATTCGTACTCTTTGTGAGTGTCTCTTCATTAGTTTCATCATATCATCTTCATTGGTGGAGCCGTCTCGCATCACCACTTGCGCAGAGACTTGTTTTCGTTCGCTTGCTCCAGAGACACCCGGGAGAGAGTACAGACTCTTGTCTCAGGAATGTGTGGAGCAAGACCGTGCATATCGGTAGAGAAGGGGAGACTGCGAGTTTACGGAGCAAAGCAGTGCACACTTCCGCAACTGGCTAGTAGCCGCACTCACTCCTCCCCCCCCCCCCGCTCTCACGTGATCATTGGCCAAGCCCTCTCGAGTCACTACTTGCGCAGAGACTTGTTTTCGTTCGCTTGTTTCAGAGATACCCGGAATAGAGTGCACCAGCCTTTGCAGCAGCGTGTACTGCTTCTCTCCGCTCACTCGCTTTCTCCCCTTCTCTACCTTTACTCGCGGTCTTGCTCCAGACATTTTCGGGTTAGAATTTAGGACAACACAGAACTCCTGATTGTTGGTCCAAGCACCAGAACCTCGTTATAATTAAAATGTGCATTTTCCAGGGCGTCCCACATGGAATAGAAGTTGATATTTCATTGCCTTCAGAAGAGGTCAGCGCTTATTGTTTGGTTTGTGTGTGTTGCAAGGAATATGCAGTGTGTTTGATTGATTGAATTGTTGATTTAAGTCCACTTTATGCACGGAAAGGCTACTCGGGACTGGACCTACAGTTTTTAAAGTGGGATCCGAACCAATATGTGCCTCCACCGGGTATCGAACCCGGGACCCCTTCATTACAAGGCGAGGCCACTGCGCCATCTGAGAGACCCTAGAAGTGTATTTACTGCCTCAACGGAGGCGGTAATTAAATAAATTTTTAAAAATTACGAGTAATCGTCATATTCTCCCTTTATGAGTTTTGAGTTTCTTGTTTTGAGTTCACTTTATGCACATACAGGCTAATCGGGACTGTACCTGCAGTTCAGTCCCCATTATATGCTTCCAACCGTTATATGCCTTACCACTACGACATCGGGGAAATCCAAATAGAAAACTGTGAAACGTTTAAAAGTTGTTGCTTTTGAAATATGGCTACATAACTATTTTATTTACAAAAAGCTACTTGGCAGTTTGAGCACACAGCTTAAAGGCATGAATTATTAGATGTTCATGTCTATTCTTCATATGTTCGAAAGCATATGTAACCAAAAATGCTGATTTTACATGCATTATGTATGCTATGTAAACCTTAGTTGCTTTGCTTGTATTAAGACTATAAAATTAACATGGTGATGCAGCGAGCAGATTGTTCATGTGCGCACGCACGCTCGTGCATGTTCATGCGTGGAACTTGAGAATAATTTAGAACCTGAAACACATTTACATTATCAGCGCATTTAGAACTAATGGCCACACAACGTCAACTTTGCTTTCACTGATTTTTTTTTCTTGCGTACGGCGCAGAAAATGCGTACCTTCGAAGCTCTTTCACCGAAATCGTATTTTCTATTCGAGTTTGGGAACGAGAGAAAAAAAAGGAGAAGAAATCTGTAAGTTCTCTTTTCATCGACTGAAAATCGCTTCTGAAAAGCGGAAGGCACGAAGTACATGCGGCAACCTAAAACTTGGATGCTGGTTGCTTCCATTTGCAGCCACTCTCCTCGAGAATACTTGAGGTTCCGGAATGCCGGGTTTCGGGATTTCAATAAGATCTTCCAGCTTGAAGGATGGGAGAAAAGTTCCAGAAACATAAAACTGGTTTTAAACTTCTTTTTAAGAGGAGGTAAAGCAAAATAACTTCTCCTGCATGACTAAATAGGAAGCGCAACAGCATATACTCAAAATTTCCATTACATTATTGCCTATACTCTGTCCCGGGAATCTGTGGAGCAAGGCTGCGCATATCGTGGACATAGTAGTGGATACTCCGAATTCTTCTGCAAATGGCTGCAGGACGCACTCACTTCCTCTCACGAATTCATTGGCCGAACCCTCTCGAGTCACTACTTGCCCAGAGACTTGCTTTCGTTCGCTCGCTCCAGAGATTCCCGGGATACAGTGTAAAGTGTGTTACTGACATATGCTTATGGCCATACAGAAGCCTCTTGTCTGCATGCCTTGCAGTTGTGGAACTTGAGTAATACAGAGTCGGGTTTATTTGCGTTTCGGTTTTGGAACATTTGCTCTATCCCAGGAACCTCTGGAGCAAGGTCATACATAACTGTAGAGAAGGGGAGAAAGCTAATGAGCGGAGCGAGGCAATACACGCTGATGAAAACGGCTGGTATAGCTGCAGTCGCTTGTCTCCCTCCACGCAATCCTATTCCCTCGCACGTGTTCATTGGTCAAGCCCTCTTGAGTAACTACTTGTGCAGAAAGTTGTTTTCGTTCCCTCGCTCTACAGATTCCTGGGACAGGGAACATTGCAACATAAATCCCATGTATCACCAAACGAAAGAGCATGTAACATTTTGTTTTAAAGAACTATACCTGAAGATTACGATATGTGCAAAGAAGAATAGGATGTGCCGTCACTTTCTTTCGACTATTGCGTCATCCAAATGCTTAGCCTCACGAGCTGTACACTCCTGAAACATCTCCCTGAAGTTCTAGTTCATGCTTCAGGAGTGTACAACTTCATCCTCCGGGTATCCCCAAAGAAAGATATCACAAAGAAAGAAATCACAAGGGGATATATCCAGTAAGGGAGCCATGGACGTTACCAGTAAGTTTTTAAACTTAGCCCGATGACAACTGACGAACTGAAGGATGCTTTCTGTGATCAAAATCGCAGCAAAGTAATGTCCACGCGACGCGAGTGCCGCAGACCTTCAAGGTGCGACACAGTGACGGTACATATTGTTCTTTGTTTGCACCCATATCTTAAATCTTCATATATTTATCTTCAAAGCAAGAAGACACATATTGTCCTTTCGTCTAATGAAATAAAATTTAGAATGGGAATTGTGTTGCTTTGTTTGTGTTCCAAAACCGGGAGACCATTTTACGGGATACTGTTTATTTACACAGTTGCTTCCATAAAATTATCCAAAATAAGTTTGATAGCGTTTATCTTGAAAACAGACCACTTTGGACTAATTCCCGACGTAATCAGAAATCTATATTTCTAAACCCATATAAAATTGATACTTTCGATATTAAACTCGTTTGATAAAGTGCATTAAAATATTTTTTGGCAAAAAATGTAACTAACTTTTTCATCAGAAGTAGTTGTTAATTACTATCTTTTGGTTTAAGAGACCATTAATTACTTTTCAGTCATCTGATGATTCTTGTATCATTTTTATTAATCTTATTATTTTTATGTGCTGGGTCAGTATTTCATGTATAATTCATCATAATATTCAAGATATTCGTTGTATTAATATAATACCTATAACTATTTATTTTTCAAATTTAATAACTCTGATACTATAAATATTTCCTTCGACAGCTAATACTCTAGTATTTAATGTTACTTTCTTTTTGTTCTTGAAACTGAAGCTATCCACTTTGATATATACACAGAGATTTATCACGTACATTTATACTTTCTAGAACTTACCACTTTATAATAGTTCTCATCGGACCCCCCTTAGAATAGTGGCTAACACTGTCTCTTTGTAGTCAAGGGGTCACAGTGGTTCGGTTCCCATTTTCAACTGTAAACCAAGTCGGATTAGCCTATTTTTGGTTATTAAAAGAAACAAAAGCATTTCACGAAAGTGTTATGGACATTTTTAATGCTACTTAAAATATGAATCGAAATTTCATTGATTTTGCAAATGCTTTGAAGCCTTAATGTTACGTTAATTTTAAGTGTACTATTATTAGAAATAATTAAAATAACTCGATTTTTCTGTGCAAATAGATACGGCAACAACACTATATCTTTACAAATTATTACTAAAAGTTTCAAAATGTTCATGTATATCAAAAAGTGTTTTTGAAAATGAACGCATGAAAAAGTATATACATGTACCTTTTATTGTATTTTTCATCTGTTAACTAACATTGAAACACATTTTATTGAAGCAAAAAAGAGTGATAAAATATGATAAATCATATTAATATAGTGAAAGTTAAATGTGTGTATGTATTTATATACTATACCAGGTGGCGCAAAAGTCAGTTTACCCATACACAAATTCAAGTTTATACACAAAATTCAATCAGTGCATCGAAATCTGCCGGTGATGATGAGTGTACCATATCCTTAACAATTCACACACAAAGCAAAATCGAATGGCGTCAAATTACAAGAACGCGCAGGCCAATCAATTGCACTACGGCGTCCACTCTTCAAATGTGTCATCTAACAACAAACAGCCACACTACAACAAGCCAGAGACTCAACTGTCTCGACAAAAGAATAACGAGTGCACTGTTGGACCTACAGTTTAAAGTGGAATCCGAACCACTTGTGCCTCCACCGGGTATCGAACCCTGGACCCCTTGGTTACAAGGCAATGACGCTACCACTGCGCCATATATATATATATATATATATATATATATATATATATATATATATATATATATATATATATATATATATATATTATACACGTATGTCATACATGTGGTAGACCAGGGCATTACGGATCAATTTTTGCTTTACAACAGTTTTTTAGCCTACAGAATAATGTTAGTGATACCAAACTACCAAAAAATTAACTGCAGTTTCTACTACATGTTCACAACATCGTATCAGCCAGAAGTTAATAATACAATTTATTAAAAAATATATTGATCCGTTTTGCCCCGAAAGCATGGGTACTCGGCAGATTGCCGTTCTTTTTTTAAAAAAAAAATGCGCGAATTGTCCCCCACGATGGGGTGGACTTCTTGGGTCATCGCATGAAATGTAACAAAATCGGCAAAAATTGCTAGCAAATGTCTACACTAGGATTCAGATTTCTTCTTATGTGCTGCCTCTTGAAACTTCCTGCTTTCTTCTTGGTCTTTGGAAGCAGACGCCAATATTGCGTTTTGTTTTGCCTTGATTGCTGCAATGTGTTTTGGCGAATTGCTGTGCAATGTTGTTGGGAACTGTTTCTTTGTACTCTGGTAGATATACTGTAGCTTTCTGTAGTGATGGCAATAATTGTCGAACTTGTTCTTGTGCGTCATCGCCGTTTTCTCTACTGCAACTTGGTGTAGGCTGTTGATTCGATGAGGCGTTTCTCGCTAAGATGTCAACCTGCTCCTCAGTTGCTACTACACCTAATGTTCTATCTTCATTGTCATCACTAGCATGTTGAAAGCGTCGTGTTACAAGATATACTGTTAAGAAGCACTACGTTAAACACACTAAAAGAGTGGTGATCCGTAATGCCCTGATTTACTTACTTTTGATTGATTGATTGATTTGCTTTATTTTATTTTCCTTTTTGTGCCACTTTTGGCTAATTCGCAAAGATGGGGATGAGTGATGATGTGATGAAATTGATGAATGGACACTGACAAACATTCATGCCCAGGTCAGGATTCGAACCCGGGACCCTGACGTCGTAGTGCGATGTGCTAACCACTCTGCCATTTGGGTTTACTTTTGAAATGTGCCAAATTAAGAAGGAACAAGTTGAGTTAGCCATCAAATACTACGCAACACAATGACACATCCTACCTTTTGACGTGAATTAATGGAACAATTACACCACTAGATTCCAAAATAAAACTTTACCAAATATCGCTGATATCTTACAATTCCTACTTTTTTCGCACAGTCTTCATCAACATGCTTAGGAGCAATCCCTTCTCACAGACGCACGCGGACTGCCACAGCGAACAAAGGCAGTTCGCGGATAAGAGGAAAGATGACAGTGTCATCTGCTGTTCTTTGCACGTTCTTAACTGCAACAGTTTTCGAGTTACGTACCGATAACCTTAGCTGATCCGTAATGCTCTGTGATCCGTAATGCCCTGGTCTACCCTAAATGCGTAAATTAAGGGGGTTGATTACCACGACATCTTCAAGTAATTGTGTTCAGGGAATAGGACTATTTCTAAGTTGCGCTCCCCAATTTGACTGTCTCCGAATGTAGCTTGGAGATTACTTCATACTGCGAATGCCACGAACGCGTTTGTATCACCGACGTCGCCTAGAGGGGGTACTTGGAAAGATCAGCTTCCCCCACTAAATAGGAAAAGTGCACTTAGCGGAAACAGAATCTCTTCGCAGTTGGCGAGCCATTCGGGACGGATGCGATGTACACTATGTGCGGAATGTTTCCAGTCTGAGGCAAGAACAAGGCTTGGAGGACTGGAGAAGTGATGCGAGGTGGTTTCCTTTCGACCTTGCGACAACCTGTCACACGAAGACTAATGGCCCCGGCCCCGGAATCCATTACGGAAATTTTGTTGGCTCTCTCATTTTCCGCTCCCGTTTTCTAATCTTACCTTTCATCCACCTCGGTCTACTTCTTCTTGTACGTGTGTCCTGCACTTACGGAAATGGTGGGTTTTCCACAACGAGGGAAAAAGAGTTTCTTCTAAGAAATGCAAGAGCTTAATGTGATGGATAATAAGGTAATTTCTCCATTCTATTCAGCAGCAGGAAGGGATTTCCGTGCAAAGTTTTATCAGAAATCTAAGCGTATAGCAGCGGCTGGTAAGTGGCTCTATGGGTGTGCACCTCAGGTTTCATTTATCGCACATCGTATTGAGCTCCTTTGTCTACTGATGTCACGAGAAATGCTCTTGTTGTTACGCTCTGTCCCCGGAATCTGTGGAGCAAGGATACGCATGGCAGTAGAGAGGGGGGAGGGGCAGAGCGAAACAGTACACGCTGCTGCGAAGGCTGGTAATTGCAGTTGGTTCTCCCCTCTCCACGCAATCCCTCTCACGTTTTTAGTGGCAGAGCAGTTTCGCGTCACTACTTGCGTAAAGACTTATTTTCGTTTGCTTGCTCCAGAGATGCCCGCGAACCTTTTAAACTCGGTCTCTGGTACGCGAGTACTGCTTCGCTCTGCCCACTAGATCCCCCCCATTTCTACCGCTATGCACGACCTTGCTTCACAGATTCCTGTGATAGAGGACAGGTGAATCACCGAAAAATTGCAGGGTATTTACGTCTTTATTTTTATGCTAAGAAACCTAAACCTAAGAAGAATAGCCTAACCACAAAAGCTATTCTCGGTGACGTCAGCAGACAGAGGAGCTCAATATAGTGTGCGATAAGTGAGATTCGTGCACACAAGCTAGCGTCCAGAAGAAGTATCGCCCCGCTCAATTACTTACACCCGCTGTCGGCTTGATGCGAAATGTATTGGCAACTAAAGTTATGACCACCGATAATGCGACCATGACAGAGTTGTATTTCATGAGAATAAAATATATATTAATTTCTACAAATGTGAAGTACCTCGGTGATTTATTTCCTTCGATCGTGAGAAGAGCGATGTTTGTGGGTAGATAATTCAGCAATCAATAACTTGACCAAAGCACTGAAAACATAGCAATATCGATATATTATATCTATATTATTGTCGAATTGCAAATATTTAGTAAAAGCTTCCTTTCTCGCTCCACTGGTGACAGTGAACATTTGCGAACACCAAAGAAGCCAATCCGAGTACCAAATGCAGAAAATCAATTGTACCTAGTGTCATTTTGTTTGTGACGATCGGTGTGCGCATCGAGTTTCATGTTATCTGGCTTCCTGGACAGGCATCAGTTACCGGTTCCTTGAAGTGACCCAAGTAACTGGTCAACAACTGGATTTGGGGGCACCGACAAGGAATCTAACCCGGGACCTCTTGCACTAAAGGCGAGAGCACTTTTCATTCATGCATGATTTGTAGAATGTTCTAAAGTTGCGTAGTAAAATTAGAAAATTAGGTTGTTATATTGAAAGAAACGGAACCGAAGGATGTGTTGGTGTGGTTAAGAGTGTATACGAAATTAAATGTTCGGAAGGAATAAAATTTAAAATTATATGTGTGTGTAAGGGGGGGGGGGAAGGGAGAGAGCACTGAGAACATTATAGACTGTGAGTTAGAATTTACATACATGTGAATGTAGTAGACGCAATTGTTGAGGACTCTTTTCTTTGTGGATACATGTCAATGGTTCTCATGCAATTGTTTTGGATTATTTCAATTTTCTTCAGATGAGCTAAGATACAACCAAAAATATGATTAGCACCATACCCAAATACAACCAAAAATATGATTAGCACCATACCCAAATACGGAACGAATAAAGGAAAAGTAGAATTGCATATCTCTGAGATATTTACGATTTTTTTCGAAACATATGAATATTATTATAGATTTTACGGTTGCTACTTATTTGAAGATTGAAATTTAGCTGGAGTCGATAATGATTCATAGATACTTTAAATGTGCACTTAAAAACATCTTCTCAACATTAAAATTAATATCTATCGATATCTGTCGTGTTTGGAGGAATTTCTTTATCAGTGTGAAGTAGCTTCTTAACATTCTTGAGACATGATGTTACTGAAGAGCCGTACAAAAATTACTAAACCGTATAATAATGAAATATATATCTACATTTTAACAGAAGTGCTTTTACTGTATCCGTAAGTTTTGTAAGACATTGCCAATCACAGAAACGTGAATTTCAGACTAAAGGGACAATGGTGACGGTACAGAACTAATTTCGGACACTGCCGAAAAGGAAGGAGGAAATCTTGGATCGATGGGAACTGATTGAACGAAGGAAGGAGTGAGTGTGTGTGTGTGAGAGAGAGAGATAGAGAGAGAAAAAGTTTGGCCGAGTTGCGAAGGAGCAACTACAACAAATTCTGTAAACCATTTACATCTAAATGGATGCCTGCCACTAAGGTGAAACTCCACTTCGTGCAATTTCCCGACAAAGGCCGCATACGAACTATCTGGACGCTGGCGTCGGCTCGTGCGTTCCCCACAGCCCAGAACTTCGCTTGTACTCTCCACGAAAGGCAAAAGCGGGAACCGACGAAGGAAGTGTGCAAAATTGGAGTGCTGGAAAGTAGGATTTTGGCACGAGCATTGGTCGGAGATTGAAGAGAACAGTGATACCAGGCTGCAATATTTACACCACAACTAAAAAAGTCTGAAGAAAAAGACTGGGGCAGTTCGGGTGAGTTGGATTACAGTGGAGACTATCTCTCTCTCACTCTCTCTCTGTGTGTGTGTGTTGAAGTTGGAGCGAAGTCAGACGGGAGTCTGTTTTTCTGTTGATGCTGCGTCCCGATATACTTTCATCTTGAGTAAAGTTCTTGGCTTTCTCATAGTCCAATACCACTAGCCCTTCGGTCTTCAACGCCCTTCGTATCTTGGTTCACGTGGCAGAATAAAGCCAAGCCCTTCTGGGCTAACGTTTCAACTCTATCGGGGTCGGGGTTTCGGAAAACCAACAAAACCATTCACTCAGTTCGTTCCGAGAAAGAAATTAAAAAAAAGGGAAAGGAGGAAGGAAACAGAAAAAAACCTGAGCGAGGGACAGGAAAAGAGAACGTGAAACCTGCAAAGTGTATTTTCAACTTTTCTCTTTACCATGGTTTTCGTGGCTTCTTGCTTTCCTTCCTAACTAATAACAACAAAACCTTCTATCTGGGAATGGTATGTTATTACACGATCTCATTTGCAGAACAAGCTGTCGTTAAAAAGGAAAATTAGAATCGAAATTAATTTAACTTGTTTTCTTCTTAACGTCTTTGTTTACAGCGTAATACGAACATTATATTTATTTGTTTGCTTTAATCTACACTTATACGCATACTTTGTCCCGGGAATCTCTGAACGAGTGAATTCAAACAAGTCCATGCGCAAGGGTTAGAGCCGGCCTCCGTGGCGGAGTGGTTAGCGCAGCGTGCTACTACGCCAGCGGTCCCGGATTCGAATCCCGGTCTCACCGTGGGTGTTCTTTGTGAGCGTTCCTTCATAAATTTCATCATATCATCAGTCATCCTCATCTTTGCGAGTAGCCAAAAGTATGAGATATGCGAAGTAAAATTAATCAAATCCATCAAATAATCCAGAGCGCAATGAACGCATGAGAGGGAAAGTGAGTGAGTTATCGATCGGTTGCAGCAGCGCGCACTGCTTTGCTCCGCCAACTCCCTTTCTCCTCTTGTCTTCCGTTATGGGCGGCCTTGCTCCACAGTTTCCAGAGACAGAGTATATTTTCCTCGCTACCTATTACAGACCGGACTTAACCTTACGAGCTAAAACATATTTCTCTTACATAATGTGGTTCTATTGTATTATGTACTTGGTTCATACTCGGAGTATTTAGCTTGTAGAGCAAGCCTGTGAAATCCGTGTGAACTGCTGAGCGTGCAGCGATGCTGGAACGCTGTAAGGAAGTAAGAGTGACGGAAGGGGGCAGGGAGCGAGGCAGAAGGCTTCTTCTACCGCGATTGGGCTTGAGCATTACTCCTCATCGTATTCGTGAGTAAATCCTCTGTTGCTTACTGGTCTTGAGGTACGGTGAACAGGCGAAAAGCTCGTACTGCATGCAAATTTCAGAATCCTGTTTTTGAGTTTTTAAGTCCACTTTATGCACAGATATGCTAATCGCGATTTGACCTATGGTTTAAAGTGGGATACAAACCACACTGCAATGTGCCTCCAGCTGGTTTCAAAGCTGGGATCACAAATTGTTGGTAGGATTGCCGACTAGTCTTTAGTGTACTAAACGTAAAGGAACTCCATGATCAAGTTAAGGCAGTGGAAATAGGCTCTGAAAATTAAAGGACTCTGTATTGGAGCTCGCACTTCTTTTCCAAATATTCACTACTCTACTATAAATGAACCTCATTTGAAATAATAAAATCTTTGATAACCTTCAGTAGTCAAAGGAGGTCAGTCATGTCTTTTCGATGAAAACAATCTTATTTTATTTATATTGTCTATAGAGTTGTCATGTTTTAAAGTTTACCTGCTCGAAGGACGATGTAAACTATAGACAAATTACATTGTCGATTATTATGTAAGATGGGGGATTGTTGTTACATCTTAGAAGCTATATTCTCTGGAAACAGGAAGCTTTTACATTAGAATGTTTACGAGGGAGTGTTGCTCTGGATGATATTTTGGTGTGACATACAAATTTAAAACGTTTACAATTCTTACTACAAAATTTATTTTGTGAATTAACTGCTTCGGTGGTTTTCCATTTTCATTTCCCTCGCTAATCGCAACAACTTCAAAGACGACACTCAAAAATATATTGTTAAATGAAGAATATCTGTGTTCTAGCACTCACGAATAATAGCTCTCACTTCTGAACCAACTAAAAAATAAGTATTTTCATTTTCATTTTGCTTGTTTACTTTCCCTCTTACATGTTGTCAACCCTTGACGATATTTTGTCCTTCTCGCATATTTACAACATTTATATGTTTTTACATAATCTTAATTTGTATTATTCTTAACTATATCACACCAAGCACAGTTGAGTCAAATAATTTGTGTATCCTTTGTGTATTTGTTTTCATTTTTTTGAGTGTGTAGACAAGCCTTTTTTCTCAATTTTGAATTTGTTCTCTTTGTGGCTTTTTATGTTTCTATCTTTCTTGTTTGTTTGTTTGTTATTTGTACAAACATTTAGTATGTAGAATGTAGTTAGTATGTATATGTATCCATTAGTGTTAGGTGGTAGAACAGCTGCAGGCTGAACCTCGCCCTTTAATAAAGGAAATTGAAATTGTAATTTTGCTTGTTTTCTCAGAAAAGCTAGAGTTGAGAGAGGTCTCTTGTGAAAATAGCAAATGAATGTGGTCGATAAGAGATGGTTGTTTATCAAACATTTGTGCAAAATAATGTTTCCATTACATTAGCGTTGAAATGATTTCTTTCTTTGTTATTTTTCTTCCACTTTTGGCTAATTGTGACGATGAGGATGAATTACTAGATGGAGCTGATAATGGGTCATTCACAAATGAACATCTGCACCCAAGCGAGGACTCGTATCTGAAACCTTAGATGGTGTTATCCTGAGTCGACCCCTCAACACACTCGCACAAGATGATGGAGGTATCAATAAGGCAATGGATCTTAGGAGACAAGGTTGTAGCTCATTCAAAGGTCTTGTTCCACCGTTAGAAAAGTACTAATTAAATATTAATCTTTCCTTTTCGTTAACCTGCTTATGATTACGTGTTTCTCTATCTCGTGTACCGCCATCCCCTATCTTCTAAAAAAACACGAGTAAAAGAAGTTCCTTAATGGACTGAACCTAACAACATAAATTATATAGTAAACTGTGAAAGGATTTGTCTTATCCTGTGCTGAGATCAACTTCCAAAGTCTTCTCTTTCTTGGCACAAGTAGGTTTAACACCTTGTATACACTACGTTCCAGGAATCTCTGGAGTGAGCGACCGAAAACAAACAAAAAAAAGTTTCGACACCCTTGACCCTCTACTCCCCTTGGAGGAAGTGGAATATTTTGTATGAAGATTTTGTTGTTTATGAGCGTTTTCCATTGTGTTTAACTCGCAGAAATGTTTTATTGCAAAGTAAAGTACTTCTTTTACCTTAGCGTGAAGCAGAATAGCCCGAAGGGTTCGCGCAAGTGAATATTGTACCCATCACTACATTCTACAACTCCAGCTTAGGTGACGTTGCCTACGTTTCATAAATGAATTGTAAAATAAAGTAAATCAAACACAAAGGACTGAAAACTTATGAAACCAAAATAGAAGTGAAATTATCGTTAGGGGTGTTAGATTTATTGGTGTTTATAATTTTACGTCGTTAGGTTCGGAACGTTAGGCTTGCTGCTGATAGCACTTTTTGGACTTTTTTTTAAAGTTGAGAGTACTAGGTTTGACGGTGTGATATTTTGTACGTGTTATTTAGCTATTTCAAGGTGCATACACAACCGGTTTTTACTAAGTAAGGCGGCGAAAGTACTCTTAGATGGCAGGTTTATTATTATGTAAGCCATATTTTTGGATCAAATATCTCCATTATTTGTGTTTTTCACAGGTTCGGACTAATATTATATTACCTAAAACATTGAAATCTGTCTATTAAAAAAAACGTTAATTTTCGAGCGGGTACAATGGTTCAACGGCTCCCAAGTCTCTGTACAAGTAGTGACTCGAGAGGGCTCGATACATGAACGCATGAGGGAAAGTGAATGCAAGGAGGGGGAAAGGCGGCTACAGCTACCAGCCGTTTGTAGCAACGCATACTGCTTTGCTCCGCCCACTCGTTTCCCCCCTTCTCTACCGTTATGAGCGACCTTGCTCCATAGACTCCAGAGAGAAAAATGGTCGAAAATGCAACTCTCATGAGGAAAAATGATAGTCGTTACAATGTAAATTAAAGACACAAAAATCCTTGCGGTACAACACCATCGAAAAGCGATGAGAAGAATTAAATACTGATGACTAAATTCTTGCTTTCGAAATAAAATTATTTCTTAATAACATCTGGTCCCGTGTAGCCGAGTGGATAGCGCTCTCGCCTTTGCCAGGAGGAGTCCAGGGATCGACCCCCATTTGAAGCCACAACATTTTGTATTTTATGAAAATCATAAGGACATTTAAGAAGCTATTCGGAAGAAATATTAGCAGACTCTTGTCTACTAAACTAGATAACAGCGATAATGTTAGATGAACTGTATTGTATTTATTGTATATATTTAGCATCGCTTTATTGACACTTTTGGCTATTTCTTACAGTGAGGATGAGTGATGATTAAAGAAAATTGGTTAAGGTATATTTATAAACAAAATCTATCCCAAGACCGGGACTCTAACCCGCGAACGTCTGTGGCGAGATCAAAATTCGATCACTTAACGCGCTCAGTCATCGGGCCTGCCATTAGATGAACTAGATGGACTAACCACGTGATCGGCAGGTAGTGGCTCTCAAACGCCTTTTGCGACATGGAATTTAGGTCCTTTTAATAATTTATGAGTGGGTAACACATGAGATAAAAAAATTATATGTCCTGGAAGGCAAAGCTGCATTTGTTGTGTTAATGAAGAACATTGCAGTTTCTATTCTGAGAATCTCATTAGACCACCATCTTGCTCGGACGAACACAAATGCTGAACAAAAAATATAGAAAGCAAAAACAGTTGATAGGTGTGCAACTTCGCACAGACTACAAATTATTAGTATATCAACCCTAAATTCTGATATACACTTTAATGTTTATTGATAGTACAATCACGGACACTTCTGGGTTGTAATGATTCCATTGACATTTAATGGGATTGTTTCAACCCAGAAGTGTCCCTGACTGTACAACCTACAACATTTACCTGAATGAAAATTTTAAAGGATTTCATCATATGAATCACCAGTGCTTTGAACTCTAATCCTACTTTTGTCAAGCACTCCTTGCCACCCTCGATGGCACCCCCTTCCTCTTGTGGCATTATCATTGAATTATTTAAAATTTCTACCTCTTCCTATAGCTTTTTTCCGTTCTTACGGCGGACGCTCTAAAAGCTGGCAGGGGAAGTGGGGAGCGGGGATTACGCAATAGACCAACCAGACAACAGCAGTTGCGCCGAGAGACACGACGCGGCCGGAAAAAGTACTACGTCAAACTCGTTCTACTGGCCGCTATGTTTCTTATCGTGCTGGATTGGTCGCTTCCCCGCTCCCTACTTCCCCTGCCAGCTTCTAGAGCGCCCGCCGTAAGAACTGAAAAGAGCTTATAACAGCCAGTTCAATATTACTCCCCTTAACGGACCCTAGATTATATCGTATTTGCCATTAGATAAGAAGCATAAAAGTAACAACATTACTACAGTTTCTTCCATCAAAAATCAAATCCGATTTTGAGCACAGATAATAATAAATTAGACAAATTTGATATTTTCTCCTTAACTCGTGTTTGTTATAATTTTTGTTGACTTTAATCAAATTGCCCATTATTAACTCTAATTGAAATTCTGTAACATTACCACTGACAGTACATGTAATGTATTTAACAGCGTAATTTTCATAGATAATATGATGCATAACATATTAGATATATGGTAGCCTGCCTCACCACACGGGAAATATTTAACTAAGCAGCCTGTGAGGGTTTCCAATTTACCAAAGGAGAGTAAACATTGAAAATAATTCATCCATACTTAATTTGCTAGCGTAAAGCACCAAAGAACATATTTCTCTGCTTTTCACTATATGCTAAGGAAAGTAAATATCGCGGACAATATTATCTACGATTTATACAACTTAATAATCCAAGTTAATATTGTATTTATTGAAGATGAATATTTGGAGCTCCAATTACCTGTAAAATAGCTTCAATATTTTTTTGTTTATGGAATAACATTCTGGATTCATAGATTATCAAATACTGTATTAAAAATTATCTTTCAGCTTCAATTATTAATTGTTAATATTTATGGCCTGCTTCAAGGGAATCATGAGCAAAAATTAACTTGTGATTCAATTTCCACAAATTATATTAATTAGCAGATTAACTATAAACTATGAGCATAGACATGGAAAAATAAATAAGTTTTGATGAAATATTAATAGATATACATTTGTCATTTCTAAAAGAAGCATTGTCGAAAGCCCTGTGTTGAAGCAAGAACATTTATGTTCATACAATTGACATGCAACCTACACTCTGTCCCGGGAATCTCTGGAGCAAGCGAACAAAAACAAATCTCTGCGGAAGTGGTGACTCCAGAGGGCTCGATCATTGAACTCGTGAGAGCGGAAGTGAGTGAGCGAATAAGAAAACACGGTTGCAGCAATCAGCCGTTTACAGCAGCACACACTGCTTTGTTCCACCCACTCGATTTCTCCCTTTATCTACTGTTATGTGATGCCTTGCTCCAGAATCCCGATTGAGAAATGATCACAGACGTTTATTTTACAAGAATATTGCTATTGGGAAGGACTGCTTTGGTTAGATCGTGTAATATATTGAGGAACTTATTGCTTGAAGCAAGGGAAACTAAATAACTGGAACACAAGAAAATTTAATGATATTTGCTTATCGCAAACAGGGAGAAGAAACATTTTTGAAAGTAATATGAAATTGAAACACTCACACGTATGTTGCTTTTGTGAAAATCATGTTTTCTTAATTTTCGAAAATTTTGTGCCTTAAAATGAATACGAATCAAATCAAAAGACATAAAATTATACCTTCATTTATATAGGACTAAATTCCTAACGTTACTTTCAATTTTCTTCTCGATTTCAGAACAAACGGTTACGCTTAATCGAGAGAGAGAGAGAGAGAGAATCTCGTGAACTGGCTTCTTTGCGACGAAACTGAAAATGAGACTTGACAGTGAAGACAAATAGTAAGCCAGAAAAATGATTCTCAGTTTCTGCTGCATGGACGTGATAAATATTAATATCCTTAATTCGAGCACGAGAGGGTAACCTTTTCTGATAGCCAGAGCCATCCCGTTTTTCTCTCGAATCTGTTTTGCAGTAATCCGTTATTATATGTGTCATGTGTAGTGACAAAGATACATATGTGTTCCTTAAGCTGCCAGAATAAGTTTTGGAAGGATCAGGACAAAGACGCAAAAAAATGAAAGAGAATACAACAGTGTTTGCAGATGACAATGTTCAAGAATATGCATGTAATTAATTACAATATAATTATGTGAAAGTGGTCCCTCTATTCAATTGTGATCTGTCTATTGAAAATTACTACACTCTGTTTCAGTTATCTCTGGAGCAAGGCCGCGCATAGTGGCAGAGAAAGAATGGTGAAATGGAGTGGGCAGAGCGATGCAGTATACGCTGCTGGGAATTCTGATATAGTAGACGCGCTAGCTACGTTAACGACCGGCTGGCTTTGAAGTCCACGGAGCGCGCTCATCAGCTGCAACAACCACATTCAACGCACAGTATTGCCACACATCTACTCTCCACATCTACTCTACGCCACCTTGTCCCCGCGCACAAGCACCTTCCCACGGTCTCCACATTGAAGTTGCTAAGTACGGCAACAGCGTATCCGCAGTCACGTGACTGAGACTGCACGTGGAGTAAACGAGCAGAATGACAGCTGCGCCCATTTGTTGAAGGTTGAGTGTGATTGGACGAAAACAACTCGTCCGCTATTTATCCCCACCCACGTTCGTGGCGGCGGCATTCTTCAGTTCTTCGACGTTAACGAAGTAAACGCGTGGACTATAACTGTAGTCGCTTCCCCCTTCCATGCAATCTCGTGCCTCTCACGTGTTCATTGGTGGAGCCGTCTCGCGTCACTACTTGCGCAGAGACTTGTTTTCGTTCGCCTGTTCCAGAGATACTGGGACAGTGTGTATAGTGGGAAACGTTCAGGTGGCATGTAAGTTCCTGACCACTCGTTCGTTTTTTGCATTGATATCAAGGACATTCAAGCTGCCCTACACACTGTCTCGGGAATCTGTGGAGCAAGGCCGCGCATAATGATAGATAAGGGTAGAAAACGATTAGGTGTACGCGGTGCACGCTGCTGCAAACGGCTGGTAGCTTCAGCGGCATTTCTCCCTCTATACACTCACTTCTCCTCTCACGCTTCCATTGGTTGAGTTGAGTCCTATCTTTAGTAACTACTTGCGCAGACACGTCACTTCGTTCGCTAGCTCCAGAGATTTCCGGGATAGTATGTACGATGTAGATATTTCCATTCTTGGCATTTTTTAGCCTTCATTTTTGAACTTGGGGTATAGTGACCAGAAAGGGCTTGACCAATGAACACGTGCGAGGGAACGGGATTGCGTGGAGGGGGAAGAGCGACTGCGGTTATCAGCCTTGGCAGCAGCGCGTACTGCTTCGCTCCGCCCAATCGCTTTCTTTCCTTCTCTTCCGTTATGCGCGGTCTTGCTCCAGAGATTCCCGGCATAGAGTGTAGTTGATAGATACGTCAAAGGACTGACTTTGTATTGCGTTTGCGAAAATAGTTAGAGATGGACGAGAAACAGATTTTTCCTATTTTACACGTGCTATACCATGTTACTCATTTCACAAATTTGTCTGACTATTTTGGAACGTAACAAAAAAATATCACATAGTTTGGAGAAAAAAATTTAAACTTTGCCTATGATAACTTCCGTATATGTAAATTTGATCTGGACCTTGCCTATCAGGTAGACGCCTTAAGGGACTGGTCTGCAATTAAACTTGTGTGAAATCGGATACCGTGTTTCCTCATGGTGAACAAAAACTCGATTTTCCCAACTTCTAGAGTTTCAAATTCTGCTCATATTTGTCTAGATTACGTTTTCCTAGATCAAGAAATGAAAATTAGAAAAATTGTATTGAATTACTAGAGATGATAATGTACTGATAAAATTATGTAAGGTAGTGTGTGGTTTAGGAGGCGCAGGATGACAAAGCCGAAATGGAGGCAAGTCACTAATTTTGTGATTACAGTACCTGAAAGCAACTTCAGATGTTGTAAGCAGAAAATTGTGTTGCAACTAACGAGATATTTTACATTACTTATCTGGTATTGCATTATATTATTCGATGTATCATTGTATTTGCTCTATCGCCTATTTCATCAGTTCATTCTTCATTCTTATAGTCGCGATTATCCCAAGAGGTAAAAAGCGTAGAGATAGCGTCGTCGCCTTGTAATCAACGGGTCTCGAGTTCGATACCCGGTGGAGGCACTTAGTAGTTCGGATCCAACTTTAAACTGTAATATCCAGCACGGATTAGCCTCACTGCGCATAAGTGGACTTAAAGCAGCAACTCAATCAGAGCATATGTTTAAGTGCATCATCGATAAAAATGAAGGTGCATAAAGAAACATAAATATGTTATTAATGCATTAAAGCAAAACTCGAGATAGAAAGAAATACTCACTTGAATCACGTGATGCAGTTTGGCGTTACCTTTACACAATAATCTATCAAACTGTTAACCTGAATTTTTGCAAAGTAAAAAAAAAAAAATATTGTACCAATATATGCGTTTCTGGTGCCTGATGCATTTAGTTTTCTATGTATACAATGTTGAAATTTACCACTTCTTTCAAGGATGATTCTTATATTTCTTTTTAGTCCTTACTAACGTCTATGGGTATGTTTAAACCTATAGATGAATCAGGGATATGATAGCCTTTGCTTCAAGATAATCTTGGCCTTGATCATCCAACGCGGTATTTCACCGAATTTTCCGCCAGAGAGTAAGAAGTTCGCTGCAGATTCCAGCCTAAATCTACAGCATCATTCGTCACTTTCACTTGAGTTACCCTATTGCTTCGATCGCCTTTCTCTCATACAAGACAAACACTTTTGCACGTGGAAGGAGAGATCAGTCTTTCCAACTCCCAGCACACTGTTCTATGTGCCAGCACAATGGCTAAGTCTCCCCACCTTCCCTCTTTGCGGTAAAACTTTTCCGAAAACCTAAACGTCAAAACCCACCACATATAATGAATTCTTTGACAAGCCATAATGCGGAAAAAAATGATTCCTTTCTTACGGGAAAAGCGTTCAACCTTGGCAAAAAATCGCTCTAACCCTACAACTTTTGCTATTTTCCGATAGCCTTTTTCAGGTCGTTATAGTTTCTTTAATCAGAAAATTTCCCTTTTCCCGGGTTATACTTGTGCGTCACTTTTGAGGTTGAGTTAAGGTTCATATGCTTATTTTTATTAGAATTTGTGATTCCGTGTGTATAATTGAAAAGGCACAGGACTCCGACGGGGAATGGGCGGGCGAGGGTGGGGTAAGGTAGAATAAGATAAGGGGAAAGGGAAGTGCGGACTTTGAAGACAGAAAGGGTATATGCTGAAATGAAAGCCTGCGCAATTTCTTGATTCATTAGTCAAGCTTTAGGCCTTATTCCAAGTAGATCTCTTGACTTGCAAATTTCGTAATTTTTTTCCCTCTCTCTGAGAAGAAAGGGAAAAAATGTAATGAGAGCTTTTGCGATAGAAGTTGAAGATGTGCACCAAATATTAGGAGAGGAATTTTGTTCTTAACTTTCGATCTTGTTTTCCAAAATTTAATGCGAATATTAAACAATCTAGTAAGCGATGTAACATTAAAGTCGATATGTTTAAAATGGCAGCCACTACGAACAGGTTTCCTTAATATTTTACGAAACAATTCCACGACTTGATGCTGCAAGGAAAATTACTTCTGAATACAATTATTTTAAATCAGTCTCGACATGTTGGTATTTGCTATTTCCACACAATTCCGTTCCTCTCATGTGTTCATTGGTGGAGCCGTCTAGTGTCTAACTTGCGCAGAGACTTGTTTTCGTTCGCTTGCTCCAGAGATAGTTGGGACATAGTGTATAGTTAATTAGATAACATTGACACGTTTATATTTAATCCTGAATATTATATTAATTATTATATATTATTAACTTGTATAAATTAATTAACACATGTATTAGGTATTTTGTTTGAAGCAGTAAAAAAGTTGACAAGTGGTAATGGCAAATATAACAAATGACATTTATGACGTTCTCTTTTTACAATTTAATTTGAAATCATGTTTATAAATTATATTTGTGTTTTCCGAATACTTTTAGTCTTATGGTTGTGTGGGTGTCTGTATACATGCAAATATATTCTCACGAAACTGAACATGCAATGATGGCAATAAGTGAAAAAATAGTGTAGAGGTATAGGGGCGAGGAAGAGGGGCGCCATACCCTCGTTAGTCTCCAAGAAATGCAGCCCAGTGTGATGTGACCCAGGACGTGTGGCGTAGTAGCATGATACTCTAACAACTTCACCACAGATGTTCCACACATCAGAATTCAGTATGTGAAGTTAGGCAGTAGAGACTTTACTCTTTCGTAAAATACATCACATTAAGTTTGGCAAAAATATTCAACTGAAGTTCTTCAGGCTGAAAAAGATAAAGCGTGAACCGTGAGAAAAACAAGAACTTGTGACGAACAAGAATGACGTGAAACCTTTTCAGAATTTTCTCCCTCCTATAAAAGCGAGTGGCAGTGGAGTAATGAAAATGGACAGCAAGTCCGACTCCAACATCTCTCCTGGAAATGGTGGCGTTGTCACGTTTACCTAATAAGCCTCGCCTCTGGACCGGCCAGGCCAAATATAAAACAAGGCCACATGAAGATCTGCAGGCTTATGCTTTCACGTTTCCCGTTCCGAGCTAATTTCCCATACGTGCGTTCTGTGTCTTCCGGCGGGAGTGGTATTTGTGGACAAGAGGCATTCATCAACGCCTTCGACCATTACCACACATCACCAGGGTGCAAAGATGTGCAGGACTTGATAATCAGATATTTTTACGTTGCTTTCGATTATATAATATATATAGTGTGTCCCAAAATGTTGTCTGCATTCTTTGAAAGTCAACAACAGGAAAACTAATAACACAAAGTATGATTTTTTTGTCACATACCTCCAAGTTATAGATGTTCATTGCAGCAATACATCGTATGCAACTCTGTAGACCAGATCGACAAACAGCAGATATGGTTTCCACGGGAGAAGGGGGAGGAATATAGTGTGCAGTGCAAAGCAGTACACGTTCCTGCGAAGGCTGGTAGCTGCAGTTGCTTTCCACCTCCACGGAATCCCATTCCCTCTCACGTGTTCAGTGGTGGAGTAGTCTCGCCTCACAACTTGCGAAGAGACTCGTTTTCGTTCGCTTGCTCCAGATATAACCTGGACAGAGTATAGTCTCAGTCACATGTCACCCAGTGTCCGTGGATTTGTCGCGTAGATATCGTTCTTCAGAGTTCCCCACAGGAAGAAATCTAACGGTGTTAAATCGGGAGATCTGGGTGGATATTCGACACTTCTTACGTTGCTCGAAAGGAAAGTCGCCTTTGCCACTTTGTGTACACTAATGCCTACCATCTGGTGGGCTGTGATGGAACTAAAAACAACAGAATGCCTACACGCGCTCACACCCACACTTAGATGTTCCAGTTGCAGATTCAGATACAAAATAGTTCAGTCAAGTTATTTTTAATATGTTTTCTGTTATTAACGTTCAAAGAGTGTAAACACTATTTTGGGACACTCTGTATGCATTATATGGGGCATTCAATTGTCGCAGGTGGGACACCAAGACTAAATTTTTGACATTAAAGTAACTATTCTACTGATAGTTAAGCAACATTTTTCTTACAGTTTCTGTGCAATGAATTATAAAAATAAAAACTGTTGATTAAGCATAAATACCCTTAAAATACTTTCCAAAAATTATAGCTACAAGCGAAAAATTTTGTGTCACGGGTGGGATAGATAAAACACTTATCTCTTCACTTAATGAGAATATTTTAATTTCTTAATTTTCAAATTATGAAAAATGAATTATTAGAACAAAGAGAGAAGAATATTCTAGTAGAGTTGAGAGGGAAATGCAACAGTTAAAGGAGAAACTAATTGTTTTTTGGTGCTACGGGGGGTACAATACAAACAAAAGTAAATTAGAAAGTTAAAATAAACGAAAAATATGTAAAATACCTTCTACCTTCCAACTTAATTATGTATAATACTTGAATTCCTATTCAAATGGGCAGATCTAGTTTCAGCATTATATTTAATTTCAAAAATTAAGATTCAGGCGCATTTTGACATGGAATATATATATATATATATATATATATATATATATATATATATATATATATATATATATATATATATATATATTCATACACACACACAGGGTGTCATTTTGATGGCGCCCACGAACCACGCAAAGTATAGAGGACATCAAAACAAACAACTTTTCTCAGTAACATTTTTCTCGTTGGTGCATCATTTCGGCACTACAGTAGTTCAAAAAAACCTGTTTTGCCGCCTGAATGCTGGCATCCACACACACAACATTTGATTGCATATGTGACGTCATATCCCGTCGTGAAGCGATGCGTTCCAGGGTTGCCAGGAACACACATATTCTATGAAAAATGACATAGCTACAATCAGCCACATTATGTACCGTAAAACAAAACGGGAAAACACGTTCTGTAACCTAACAGGAAGTAAACAAACGATACGAAAAATGGTAGAAAGAAAACAGAATTCAAGTGAAAGTGGTCACATTAAATTTTGTCTCGGCTTACATGTCAGATATTTACAAATCTAGTTACCAAGTTGGCATCTACAATTTTGTCTATCCACTTCGTCCTTCTGATACTACTGCCCGGTTCGCTCAACGCGCGTTAAATTTTAAGGAAGCGTTAAATCAAGTTAACGCTACATTAGCACATTGAGGCATTTCTCCAACCTTTGTTAAGGCTAACAGACCTCTAATGTCGTCGTTAAATCTAAAGGCACTCTTTTGCTTCATTAAAGTGCTTAACAGCGCGTTGTGTTGTGTCGAAAATAAGATGGCGAAATTGCGTATGCCAGCTGTTGTGTTGAAATTTTATCCCAAACCGATTTGAACACATTATTTGCATACCATCGCAAAACATACACTAGTTCGATTTCTTTCTACAGCAAAAATAATTTTCCCATTTCGTATTTCATATTATAAATTCGTACTGCAAATCAGAAATCACATGTAAGTTAAAGGAGAAATATTGTATCAATGTACTTTTTAAAGTTTTGTCAATAATGGCATCGTGATCATCGCACATTATTCAAATTTTATTAATTTTGCCTGTCGAGCCAAAAATATATGCTTATATTTAATTATACGAACTTGATGTTTTTAAAATGCATATTGAGCTTCCACCTTCAATGCACTGTAACCATAAACACAAAATATCGCATGACTTTTTAAAATAATGTAACCTCCTTTTACATATTTCAATTTGTATAAGGTGAAGTTATTCACCAAAATATTCGGTGTCGTCGTCCACGCCGTTTTCCAGTGGATCGCATAGAAACTTGAGAAAGTCGTGGTTTCTTGTGTTTATGCTTATGTCTGCTTATAACTACCATTCCAATTTTATGTTGTTCTTTAAACTGAAAAATGTCAGAAAACGTAAGAGATAAAATTAAAATGAAGCAACTGTCCTAGAAATAGGCAATACACGTCCTGTACTCTCATTTAATGTAAAATAAATTTGTGACAATACACAACGTAGCCTGCAATCTTTCAAAGTAGTAGGGAATTGTTCTTTCGAACTTTTCAAATTATTATCCACCTACTCCAATTAACATAATGGAAGGAAATGATTTTGCAGTGACGAGAATGCTCGACACAAATTTTCATCATTTTATATTCTGAATCACAAGCGGCTAGGGACAGCTGTAGCAAACTGGAGATGCTAAAAGCACCAAACCTGACCTGCCTAACCTAACCAAGTACAGAAATAAAGAAAACCTGCCTAACCTATTTACTTATTTAGCTCGTAGCTGTACGTATGTACTGTAGAATAAAACAAGTTGTTTAATATAACGCGAGTCTTAATATAATCATAAAATCAAAACAATTATTATGCAGTATATTGAAAATGGGCTGACATATAACGGTGCAAATGGAATTTAAATCGTATTCATAACAACTGAAAGAGCACTTAAAAATTGAAAAAAATAATCAACCGTTACATGTACAAGGTACATTTACGAATGACTACCATCTCATCACGTAATATAGCTTACATATGTTGTTTCATTAAAAAAAGAAAGCTTGAGGTCCTAAGCAGTTTCAGGTATATTGTTTCGTGCATGGACATTGTAACATTTTGATATTGTGCAGTGACATAAAACACACTACCATCCATTCGGAAATTATTCCTTGTACATACGTACAAGTGGTAATGATATTGTCTGAGTGCACTTGTTATATATTTTACCAGTTACGATAAATTAAATGTAAAATATATTAATCAACCGTTCCATGTACAAGGTACATTTTCTGAATGACTACAATTTCATCACATAATGAATAACCAAACATATTTTAAAGAACCGTACTACACATGTATGTTTCATTAAGGAAAAAAGCTTCAGGTCCTAAGCAGTTTAAAGGTGTTGTCGTTTCGTGCATGGAAATGGTAAGAGTATACATATTTGTTTGAAAAACACACTACCATCCATTCGGAAATTTTTCCTTGTACATACGTACAAGTGGTAATGGTACTGTCTAACAGTGCACTTTTGTTTTTACCAGTTATGATAAATCAAATGTAAAATATCATATTAATCAACCGTTCCATGTACAAGGTACATTTTCTGAATGACTACAATTTCATCACATAATGAATAACCAAACATAATGTAAAGTACAGTACTACACATGTATGTTTCATTAAGAAAAAAGCTTAATCCTAAGCTGTTTCTGGTAATGTAGTTTCGTGCATGGAAATTGTAAAAGTAAGCATATTTGTTTGTAAAACACACTACCACGCATTCGGAAATTATTCTTTGCACGGTACGTTCGTACAAGTGGTGAGGATACTGTCTAATAGTGTACTTGTCCTTTTTACCATTTATGATAAATCAAATATAAAATATCGTATTGTATTATATACATTTTTCTTTGAAAAATATTTGTACGAAACAAAAACACAACCATTCAGAAACGTCCCTTGTACATAAGCATGAACGGTAATCATACTGGTAAACATTTTACGTGCCTTCTTTTTTTGTCTGTGATTATTTGGAAACAGTAGATTTCTTGTTTGCAATGCCACATTCACATCAATGCCAATAGAAGTGACTTGCAATATTTACATATTATTTAATTGCCATGGCACAGTAAGTTAAGTTATGCATGGTGTACATTTCGTGAAATGTTCTCTTTTGTTGAGGAAAATTATTATAGCAAACCCACATTCATTTCCACCTTTAGGCCTCTTTTGTCATGCCATTTTAATATAATTAAATTTATCAAACTTCAAACAGATTACCCTAACTTAGAACAGTAGATTTTATTTATATATTTATGATCTTGTATTGGCAGTCGGTAGGCACTCATTAAAATCTAACTTACGAAATTACAATGTAACTGTTTATCTTAATACATAACATTTTCGGTGTGCGGACGTAAATACCTAACTAACATTCATTTCTTAAACATATATTTATGTGTTACACATTACTTTATTTATTTTTGTTCCTGGGATTTCATACAAAAAAAGCCTAAAATCCGCTTACGCACAGTCTACTGTCCACGGTGCAACCAATGAAAACGTTGCACTTCTCGTATCAAAGTATGAGAATAGCAAGGCATCAAAGCAAAACGTCTCTAACATGTCGTTAGTTAACGGGCCTATAAAATCGCTTGAGCGAACATTAAAAGTTTAACAGGCTGCTAAGATTTTAGTGATGCGTTAACTATCAACTCGTTAAGAACGTTTTAAAGATGGTTGAGCGAACCGGGCATACGAGTAGTCTGTGACCACTGAACAGATGACAAAATAGAAATGAAAGAACTCAAAATATCAAAGGTAAGCAACACTATAATGTATATTCAGGGCATTATGAGGCAAGTGGCAAAAATGGTTGAAAATTAAGGGATATAAGTAGTAGTAATACTGTGTTTATCTATGCACCGGATACACACGTAATAGTTTGCAACTGTGAACAGGGCAGTATACTCGCTACTGATTAATCATTAGATTGTCACTGTGGTTGTACGTGTTTTAGCCGTAATGTAACAACGCGAACCTCGGATACTTCTGTTATCAGCACAAAAGTACCACAAGGCATCTGGACACAAACCTGTAGATATCAACCTTGCAACGAGATTTGCAAATATTTGACATGTAGCTGGGCGTAAACAGTCACATGTAAGCTGTAAGTCCAATACATTTTATTATTGTTGATATTTGACATGTAGGCTGAGATAAAATCCGATATTGGCACATCATTTTGAATACGATTTTACCATTTCTCATATCGTTGTGGTTCATTTCCCCCTTCCCCTGAGATGACTGCTGATCTTCTGGCTGGTAGGCTATGATGTTCGGTCTACTGGACCCGTTTCTCGCTTGGTTTTAAAACTAATAATGTGGTTGGTAGTTTGTCATTTTCACAAAATTTGTGTTTTCCTTGCAACCGTGCCGTGCGCTGTTTCGCCGCAGGAAATGACGTCAGAGATACGATCAAATGTTGTGTTGGGTTGCCAGCATCCAGGCGGCAAAACTGCCTTTTTTGAACGGCTGTAGCGTCGAATCGACGCACCAACGAGAAATATGTTACTTAGAAAAGTAGTTTGTTTTGATATCCGTCATCTATACGTTTCCGTGGTCCTTGGGCGCCATTAAAATGACACCCTGTGTATATATACACTATGTGGAAGAAAGTCATTGGACACCACATGTCAGCGGTTACCATCAGTTTTCTTGCAATCAATAGGAGGTCGGTCCGCTTTTAGCAGCGATAACAGCAGCTACTTGTCGCGGTAAACTGGCCACAAGGTCGTGTAGTACACTGAGTGGGATATACCGCCATTCCTCCTGCAGTACAGTCACCAACCCCTGAAAGTGTAGAAGGGCGAGGCGATCGCGACCTCAATCAGTGCTCCAGTTCGTCCCATAGATGTTCGATATTGTTGAGGTCAGGGCTCTGAGCAGGCCAATCCAGTTGGGTGACATTATTTTCTGCATACCACTCCACGGTAGCCCTGGAAACATGACAAGTCGCATTATCGTCCTGGAACACACATCCTTCGTTTCCAAAGAAATGCCACAACATGGGGAGCATGAAGTTGTCGAGAATATCTCTGTAGGATGCAGACGTCATGTGGCCATACACCGGTACCAGTGGACCCACGCGATGTCAGCTGAAACAACCCCAGAACATGATGCCACCATCAACCAAATTTCACTGTGGGCACTACACACTCAGGTAACAGATATTCTCCGGGTAATCGCCATACCCACACTCTCCCATCTGATCGGAACAGTGTGAAGCATGATTAATCACTCCATAGGACCTTCGGCCATTGCTCCACCGTCCAGTTTCTCCGCTTTTTACACCAGCGTAGTCTCTGCCGTTTATTGTTTTTTGTTATCAGGGGTTTGTGGGCAGCTCGACCATGATAACCGAGCGCATGGGCCTCCTTGCGAAGTGTCTTGGTCGAAACAGTCAAATTGGTCGCACTTTGAAACTCTTTTGCAATCAAATGCATCGGACGGGTCCTGTTCTTACGAATCTTCCTCTTCAGCACTCTCCTGTCCGGGTCGTCCAATTTTGTGGGTCTTTCAATTCGTGGTGCATTGCTGCAGTGTCCCTTTTCCTTCCACTTCTTTATGACAAAGGTTACAGTTGATTTAGGGACCTGTCGGGCATCAGCTATGCTACGTATACTCATGCCTCCTATGGAGCAGCCTACTATGATCCCTCTTTCAAACATGTTGAGCTCTTTCCTGTCCGTCATTTTATCAGCGAATGATCTGAGAAGCCTCCTGCTGCCGTATATATACCCGTCTGTACTCTCTCTTCCATGAGGAGTTCGTTTCAGAGTTGAAACCGGGGTGTCCAATGACTTTCTTCCATATAGTGTGTATGTATATATATATATATATATATATATATATATATATATATATATATATATATATATATATAAAAATCATTCTATTTCTGTTTGTAGTTAATGTAAAATCACTTGCTGAAAATAAAATATATTTCAACAGTGCATTATGGATATTTACTACAATTATTTTAAAAGTTGTATCTTCTTCTTATATATTCTTATCTTCTGCCACTTTAAGTTCATCAAGATGATGAGAATGGCAAGTCTTCATCTCTTGACTTGCAAATTTCTTAAATTTTCCCCTCTCTGAGAAGAAATGAAAACATTGAAACGAGAACTTTTGCGATAGAAGTTGAAAATGTGCACCTAATATTAGGAGAGGAGGTTTTGTTCTTAACTTTCGATCTTGTTTTCCCAAATTTAACATGAATATTTTAATTCTTCAGGTTGATATATATATATAAAATTTGCTGAATATATTATTGAATAAAAATTAACAAATCCTAATAAAATGTATCTCATCACGTAGCTTCTTTGTTGCTTTATTACAAGTAGTTAGTCATCAGGTTATATGAACTTTAAGGATACACAAGGAAATGCTTATGTTCATGCCAGGATTCCAACTGATATCTTAGGTAGCGAGGTCATGAGCAAACTACTTAAAGCGCTCGACCGCCGAGTCAGAAAAAAGTGCTTAAACCTTATAGCAAAAATCGAGAAACTGAACGACCATTTCGAATTTAATCTTTGAGAATTGAGTTTACAGTGGATGGAGCCTCATTCGAATTCACGCAACATGAAACTTTAATGTCATAAATTTACAATGAATATAGCCAATAATCAGGGAAATAATTTGTGAATACGGTCATTATATTGCCTACATTAGATTTAAATAATTCAATGACTGTTTAAATCTCACTTAAGCGCATTTAATGCAGTATCCATGGTTTCCTCGCTGCAAAAAATTACTAATGAAAGTGTTAACGAATCGACTAAATTAAGTTGATAGATTGAATTTTAAATAAATTATATATATTAATACTAATATTTTGCACGTACTTTAATTTGAAATTGTCAAAAGTTACAATTCTTATCTTTGAAAAAATATTTTTTGAACTTATTCCTAATTTAGATTTTTCTTAATATTATATTCAAGTATTCAATTGACAATATTATTCACAACATGGTAGTTCCATTGTTTGCTAATGAATAAAAGTCCACTTCAGGAAATTTAGTGAAAGTTCCTTACGTTCAAAATTTAAAGCAGCAGTAGTATTCAGGCTAACCTATATTTTAATACTGATCAATGTTCGATAATGGTTCCCACATTGAATTGACCAGGCAGTTGGTTAAAAGGAATTTTAATTAACAAAAAAGTGTCGAATAAAATCAATTATTTGCACCAAGAGTTCTACGTTTATCATGATTGCAGGTCTAATTTTTAAAACATAAAATCCAGGTTAATCCAACACCAGTGACACACTTTAGCTTGAGTATAGATCAGCGAATCTGTTACATTAATAAGATTGGTAATATTTCAAGTAATGGACGCATGTAGCAGAGAGGTAGAAAACAGACAAAAATTTAGCGAGATTGCAAGAATCTGAATTAAGTTTTGGGTGAAGATACCGCAATATAATAAACACAGAATTTAAGGTTACAATACGAAATAAATTCTCATAAGAGCCGTACTGAATTGTATTCTCAATAATTGAAAAATGGCAGAAAAAACATATATTTCAATTTCAACTATCTGGCGAGAATATAATGTTCACGAAACTTGTTTCTATATTTCATAGATCGGTCAATTTAAAAGAGAGACTGTGGAAAGAAATAGACAAGAGAATGGGGTCAAGTGTCCGTGGCTTTCGTTAAAGATACTGTACTTGTTGACAACCTAAACTGGTAGTGTCATATGCGCAGAATTGCTAGTGATCAGATGAAAATATTCTTTCGGACTATCGACTAGGTGAGTTATGGAAAAGCTTCCAAGCTTTTGAGAGGTAACGCCACTCTCATCTGCAAGGTATATTAATTGATCACCTATTGATCAACTGAGCTATTGATCAGCTTTGAAGTTGCAAAACGTTTCTGGTAAACCCGTATTCAAGTGTTTCAGGATACTTTAAATTATATTTATGAATAAAATGTCAGTGTAAAGAATTGATGGGATACAATAGATGTAATTAGTGAAATGCGCCGTTATAAAATGCGACTCAAAAATGTGCCATACGATTGCAACTCATCTTTGGAAGACACAAAGCTACTCCTTGCGCCCAATAATATAGTTCCATATTTTATTACTTAAGTGTACAGCAATATATGTAAACTTTCTATAAACTTGACAAGTCTGGAAGTATCACATACTTTCATGCTAACTAAAATACACCGTTATTTTGTTGTAAATGAAGCTGTCCACTAAAAACCAGAGGACGCTAACCAACGTTCAACTAATGCTGGTGAACACTTCGAAGTCAAGAGCAGGAGTCAAGCGTTGGCCAAATATACAGTTCTTTCATCTCTTCGTTTGAAGAGTAAATTTGTCAAGAAAATAAACACAACCATGTTAAAGCTACCAATGCGAGCATGTGCCATCTTTTATCGAACATGGTATTTTTGTGCTTTCGCTGAAAGCTCATTTCTATCTGTGGCCGCAAACCTAGATTCCATTGCACGTGGATTGCTACATTTATTTTCACATGTCGGTGAATCGGCCAATGCCTACATCACTGGTAGCATAGATTCTAATTCAGACAATCGCGTCTGTTGCGTTGTGTTGCCACATTTCTCCGCGTCTTAGTGGCCGTTAAGCTTTCAGATAACCTGCAAACTTCCAGCACGGAAATTCCACGCGTTTCCCTGTAATGAGCGTTACACCATTTGATTTCAATAGAAGCAGTCAACAGAAGTCCTGTTGCTTTCTGTTGCCGTGTTTTTGTCGCTTCTCAGTGGGCGTTGAGCTTAACACTTTCATAATACACTACACAATAGAGCTTACAGAAAGAATCAGCGGTATAAATTTACGGCATATTTTATTAATACAAGTTTAAAAGAAAACTAACTATTCGTTGTTATGAGATGAAAAGTACAAAACTATTAAACCTCTCTTGCTGATACTAGATGTCGCGAATTTGAAAGAAATGGTAATAGCTGTGAGTTTTATTTAACTGGGATTCCCACTTTAATGATAGGAAACTCTGAATAAAATACACTGACTGTGGGGAACCTTTTACACTGGAATTGTGAACACAGACTTCATTTACCTGAAAAGCAGTCGCTTTTTACTGCGTTTAATCATCATGGTTAATTTACAAACTGACGTACGTAATGGGAAATCCAATGCTGTTTGATCTAAATACATCAAAGGAATTTTGACACTGGAAGATTTTAAAGGATATGTCTAAGCCTAAAAGCTTTTGAATTTTTGTATCCATGAATATTGTTGACCTCTTATTCATTGAGCGTTAGACACTGACGATATTACAAATACCATGCTGGGAACTGAACTCGGTTTTATAATGTTTTCAGAGAAGAATTTGATCATTGTTACAATCATATAGTCCACCTGTTGCTTCTCAAGCTACGTACTTACAGGCCAGTATAATGCTCGCCATGAACCAGAATATTGAAATTTGTTTGTAGAAGAGAGCAGTTAACTTCCACTGATGGTTACTGAGCACATATCCTTTGAATTAGAACTAGCTGATAAGAATGAATAGCGAGTTTCCATTCATTAAGTAATCAAGCAAAATCCATGGATATAATGTTGAATTTATATTTTATCTCCAGCGTGTAAAAAATCCTCATCTTCAAAGAAAACGTGACTAACAATGGTCTAGAGCTTGAACTTTCTGCTCATTCTAAATTGCCGTGAGAGATTGGCTTATGTGGAGAAATTGTTTTCTTCTACAAGAAAAGAAACTTGGAAAGTTTTCTCATCCTCATGCGTTCAATGTAAACAGGCATCATCTTCATTTGATCACATGTATATCTTATGAACAACATACACTCTGTCCTAACTATCTCTGGAGCAGGCGGATGAAAACAAGTCTCGAGACGGCTCCACCAATGAACACGTGAGAGGAACTGGATTGAGTGGAGATGTGGGGGAGGGGGGCGACTGCAGTTACCAGCCTTCCCAGTAGAGTGTACAGCTTAGTTCTGCACACTCGATTCCTCTCCCCCTTCTCTGCTGCTATGCGTGGCCTTGCTCCAGAGATACCTGAGACAGGATATAATTGTTTTCTTTTTCATTTACTTTATTCATTGTTTTCATTTTCTTCACTCCTGATTAGCAATTATAGAATTCGTTGTATTTGTGAAATATCCTGTGCACATATGTGATATTTATGAAGATAGACTTCTCATATAAACCTTTAAATTGTTTCTTGCAGGGATTACCCGAAATTGGGTTCCCAACACATGCATCTATAAGGTAAGGTTATTTTTTATGTTAAATATGTCGTTTATATTGCATGCTTATAATCACTTTAGCAATAAGTTAATATTATCTCAATACAAATATCAATAAGATAGTAATTTAATGTCGAAATGCATTTATTTAATATAGCAACACATAGTTTCTTCTTTAATCACAAACTGAACGAGTGGGGTCCAAAATACATCCTGCAAGATCTCTACGAAATCATACTCAACAGCAAAAATTAATTTACTAACTCTAGTTCTTGAGTAACTTTCTATTCTGTCAATGTTCGTATTGAAGATTTCTATGTAATATAAACTGACATTAAATTGGTAATTATGATATTCCAAGCAAAATATAATATCTTCGATTTCTTCTTATTTCAGCAGTGTAGGCCATTCACAAATGTACACAATTATTATATATAATTTCTGTATGTACGAAAATTCAAAAAGTAAATTACCTTTGGAATATACGAAATAAATTCATATTAACGATCCTATGAATAACTCAATGCTGATGCATAATTTATGTTTCTACACGTTAAAATTACGATTTGGAATATTTAACTTGGAACCCCAGAATGTGTAATGTTTCGAAGCACTTACTGTTCATTTGTAAAGCACTATTATGCATTTAATGTGAAAACTATTAAATTGACTCATAATAACACGGGAATAGCCAATACACCAAGATTCATTTAAGCTATTCTCTTTGACATACGGGAAAAAATTAAATGGATTGATTGATGGATTGGATTGTTGTTTCAAGTCCACTTTATGCACAGAAAGGCTAATCAGGATTGGACCTACAGTTTAAAGTTTTGATCCGAACCACTATGTATCGGACCCGAGGCACTTAAATTAATTGGGAAATAACATATATTTACGTATACCCTGTCTCCATTTATCTCTGGAGCAATATCGCGCATAGCGGCAGAGGAAGGGGGGATCGAGTGGACAGAGCGAAGCAGTACATGCTGGTGGAAAATCTGATAACTGCAATCGCTTTCCTCACTCCACACAATAACGTTCCTTTCACGTGTTCATTGGCGGAGCCGTATCGCTTCACTACTTGCGCAGATACAGGTTTTCGTTCGCCTGCTCCAAAGTTAGTTGGGACAGGGTATAATTGGTAGGTTAATATAAAACTTGTGCTAAAAATGCTTATGTGGTTATTAAAATATTAACTGACATATTGATGCTAAACGTTTCTATGCACTGTAATGTCTGCGTTACCACACCACAAGAAAAAATATTCGTCTTCAATTTCCCTATTGTAAGTTCGGAGGCTGACACGTAGAGAAGAGAATTAGTTAAATTGTCGATCATTTGGCACACTTGTACGTCCCACTTCGGCTTGTTTTCCTTCGGCAGGATTATCCTCGTGTTGTTGCCTGCTTCAAGCTTTCAACGAGAACCCGCGTTTTCCGTTCGTCATTAGAGAAAGCTATAGACACTGGTTTACTACCTCCCTGGTTTCCATTAGTTGCTACCAGCTTTTAATGGGGGCATCCAAATCCATCAAACTGATGAGAGAAAGGAGAAAGTCTAGTCTTTTATCTCCCATGCTGGAAACCTGACAAAAAATCCGTAATGAAACATTAGTTTTATTTACTGTAACATCGTAATTCGACACTGAAAGGTTCTCAAGTTCTATCCGTCGTAAAATGGCTCGTGGATATGGATGAAAAGAGATGATGAAATTTGATCTTGGCTCAACATGTGTAATTTTATCGCGAAGTTGTGTTTCACAAAATGATTTAAATATGTCAGATTTTATTTTATCCTTTTTTCATTTATTGAGTTACAGTCGTCATATCTACCTTTCTATCACTATATGTATGTGTAGTGGACTGCACGGTCTATCCCAGCAGTCTCTGGAGTAACGCCGCGCATAATGGTAGAGAAGGGGAGAAAGGGAGTGGGCATAGCAAGCCAGTGCGCGTAGCTTCGGCCACGTCTTCCCCTGCACGCAACCACTTCCCCTTGCACGATTTCATTGGTCGAGACATCTCGAGTCACTACCTGCGCAGAGGACTCGTTTTCGTTCGCTTTGTTTCATACTTCTCGAATTGTGTAACACACTCTTTTACGATGTCAGGTGTCCCGGGTTCGAATCCTTGCCTCGACAAGGGTGTTCTTTGTTTTTCATCAATTTTATCATATCATCACTCATTCCCATCTTCGCTATTAGCCAAAGTGGTATAAAATCGAAATAAAATAAACCAAATCAATTAATCCACAGACTTCTGGGACAGAGTGTAGCATATCTATAACTCTGTCCCAGCTAACTGTGGAGCAGGCAAACGAAAACAAGTCTCTGCGCAAGTAATGACGCCAGACAGCTCCACCAATGAACACGCAAGAGGAACGGAATTGCGTGGAGTGGGGGAAAGCGAATGCAGTTACCAGTCTTCCGAGCAGCGTGTACTGCTTTGCTCTGGCCACTCGATTTCCTTCGCTTATCTGACGCTATGCACGGCCTTGCTCCACAGTTAGCTGGGACAGGGTATATGCAAGTTTTCTGCCTTTATCTTTTTTATATATTTTGTATAAGGCGGTTTATAAATTATGAAATCTGCAGTAGTTACGTGTTAATATTTTTACCACCTTCTCTAATAGAGCTGTTATTCTTGCGATTCACAATTATTGTTCAACTACAAGTAATCACATAAGAATATGATTTTTTTTTAAATTTTTAATCACATTTTCATCCAAATTTGTCCAGAGGTCAAAAGAGACTGTAACTCTATGTTGGCCATGCTAGCTGATGTGCTCAAGAATGTGAAATATTTAGTAATTCAACTTTCCATTCATACTGAAAAAAGCTGTTTAAATAATTTAAATAATGAAGGTCAACTCAAACATAGGAAGGAAAAAACACGCTGAAACTTCTTCATTAAAACACTAGGGTAGCTCATCTAACATGTATACTGAATAGATCAAATAATTTTACTGGTGTTTTGGTAACGTTTGACACAATGTGGGGAGGGAACAGTACGTTTGAGTTTACTTTTTAAAGAAGTACAGCTCGAGGAAGATAAACTGGCTGTGACAGAAATTACGGATACTCCATTCCCTGTCTTCCTAGGGCGTCGCTTTTGACGATGTTCAAAGAGATGATAAAATTTTAAGCTGCCTTGTAGACACGACCGAGGGGAAAGTCAACTCCCTTAGCTGTTAGTGTACCTAAAGTGTGCGGTTATAAACAGCCATAATACAACGCTCTTGTGACTTCAAGTTGGCACGTAGTTTTACTCGTGTTTTAGATTAGCTGGCAAGACAACAGACTTCGAGGTACATGCAAGTTGCATACCATTAACGACGGGCTAAGTAAGGATCATCGTTGCCCTTGTTGACCTGTGAATTAGGAACGGTTGCACATCCAGCCCTACTAACGTATATTATTAATTTCCCTGCGAGTTGACAGCGACGAGAGAGCGCCTCGTGTATTATCATTTGAATTCCTCCTCAATGGGGCAGAAAGTAAAAGAGAATTCCGGGTGAGGAAGTGGGCGAAAGGGGGGTGCGTAGTTGGTTAGCGCGCCGGATTTCTGTACTCTGTCTCGGTTATCTCTGGAGCAAGTGAAAGCGACTTCAGTTACCAGCATTCGCAGCAGCTTGTATTGCTTTTCTCTGTCCACTCGATTTTCCCCCTTTTCTGTCGATATGCGCGGCCTTGTTCCAGAGATGCCCTGGACAGAGTATAGTGAAATAGTAGGTCGGTCGTAGGCTCGGTCTCCATCACGGCACAAAAAGAAATTCTTCACCTGAAGGAGAGAAGAGGCTTTATTGATTGATTTGGTTTATTTTACTTCGCTTTTCTGCCATTTTTGGCTAATCGCAAAGATGAGGATGGATGATGAAATGATGAAGCTAATAACGGGACACTCACAAAGAACATCCATGCGTAGACCCGTGGCGTTGTAGTGCTCTAAACATTACATTATAGTTGTACGCTATTTTGTTTGCAATGTTGAGTTTGTCCGTTTTTATTTGGTCAAGTGTTGAGTGTCTCCTAGTCAACTAGAATTAAGAGAAATAGACAAACCTGTAGATGTCAATATGGTAACGAAATTTACAAGACGGTAAATTTATAAATTGCCTCACTGCTGCAAACTGCTTGTAGCCGCAGCCAGGCTTTCTCCTCCATGCACTCACTTCCCCTATCACGCGTTCATTGGTAGAGCCTTCTCGAGTCACTACTTGCGCAGAGGACTTGTTTTCGTTCGCTTTCTCCAGAGATTACCTGGACAGAGTGTAGTTATACCCGTTTCTAGGACTGTGCAGGCGAGGAACGGAGAAATTGTTGAAAAAAAAGGTCCATAATTTTTCGATCCACAGGTAGAAGGACGTGATACAGTTAGCCCCTTGACTGCATCTACCTTCGCACAAATATTCCGGGTGCTCACCTGGCTTAGAGTAAATTCCCAGCCTCATATTCTCACGAAGATATCCCACGGAGAGCTTTTCTCGCGCAGCAAACGGAAAACTTATCGACTAGGCCCTTCAATCAATCATTCTCCAGTTTTTCGTCTCTGAAGAGGAAAAGCATATACAGACACCAATCCGCAAAAAATTTTCCAGCTCTGAGGTAAAAGAAAGGACTACCTACCTGGCACCATATGGTATGGTGTATGGAAAATACATCCGCACAAGGAACATTGCAAAATTTACAGCAACTTCCTTGTGCATATGTACATGTGTGTGTACATACGTACAAATATATTTTTCGTATCTATTGACTCGATAAAGCTTTAACCGTTAGTATATATCTTTATCATATTTGCATTCAATGACTGAATATAATTCTACACACAAATTAAGCACTAAATATTGGCACTGGTTTTGATCCGTTTTCATCAAGTGGTTGGGCTAGTATGAAGTTGGCCCAATCATTTTGAATTACAAATTCCAGCTTAACCATATGTACACAAATTCTGAGATAGCGTGCGCAAATTATGCACTAAATATTGATATACTTGTTTTCTGGTTTTGATGTGGCTGTGCCAACTTGATGTGACTAAAGCAAATGAATCATTTTCTTTAGTCCGTAGCTCGGACCAAAAAGTGTAAGTAAGTGTATCATAAGAGATGCAGGAAGGTGCATAAAATGCATCAATTGATGCATTAAAGTACAGCTAGGCATAGGAAGGTATACTCACTTGCATCATATATGTATGATGCACTTTAGCGTTACCTTTACAAACTACTATCAAAAATGCATCAAAAAGTAAACTTGATTCTTCGCAAAGTCCAAGAAACACACTTTAGTGCATCATTCCATGCGTTTAGTTTTCTGTGTGTACACTCTATCCCGGGAATCTGTGGTGCAAGGCTGCGCATAACGGAAGAGAAGGGGAGAAAGCGAGTGGGCGGAGCGAAGCAGTACACGCTGTTGCAAAGGCTGGTAGATGCAGTCGCTTTTCCCCTCCGCGCAATCCCGTTCTCTCGCACGTGCTCATTGGTCGAGTCCTATCTAGTCACTACTTGGGCAGATACTTTTTTTCGCTCGCTTCAGAGATTCCCGGGACAGAGTATGTCTTTGATTAACGATTGTTCTTCTATTAAAGAACAGTTTTAAATTAACCTACCAATTATACCCTGTCCCAACTATCTCTGGAGCAGGCGAACGAAAACAAGTATCTGCGCAAGTACAGGCCATTCGGTTTAGCTTATGCTCTGGCCTTCAGCTGTGCAGAAGCCTGCCGTCAGCGCGACGATGGGCGAGTTCCACTGACCGCCTTAACAATTACCTATAACCATAATCTGACTTCATAGGGTGTTCGGTACCAGAGGGCTGCATATCGGTCAGAATCGCTTACTAGGCCCGCCTGGCTGGTCGGGCGGGCGAGTAAAACTATATACCTGAGTTTTGACCAATCAAGCATCGAAAGCCCACGGGTAACTGGAAGGCCTTGCAAGACGAAGCTCGCTTATCTTCAGCGAACGCTCATTCCGGTTTTGCACCGTCTCCAGATACATGAGTCACGCAGTTACCGTTGCCAACTTTTAGATTCTAAACTGTTCTAGGAGCACTCAAAATGTTCATCACTTTTATCAATTTGAAATTGCAGACATTTATTCCTTGGTAGAAAACATTTGTATCACTCAAACCCAGTGGCGGCGATTGGATTCCAAAACTAAGGGGCCAAGGTGCAAAAGTGGGGGGGGAGGGCGGGGAAGGACAGTTTAATTTCCTTTGATACATGAGGTTAGCGTGGTGCAAAAGTTTCAAAAAGTCGGGGGGGGGGGAGGCAACTGCACTCTCTCGGCCCCGCCCCTAATTGCCGCCACTGCTGACACCTGTAAAGGAGTACGAACCAAGTTTTGTAAAAAGTGCCATCGTAAATATTTTGGACTTTGTGTTACTGGTGGTTGTTCTACATTATACTTTTGCGGGGAGGGGGGTGCTCCCCTATGGCGCAGTGGTAGTGTCGTCGCCTTGTTATCAAGGGGTACCGGGTTCGATACCCGGTGGAGGCACATGGTGGTTCGGATCCCACTTTAAACTGTAGGTCCAGTCCCGATTAGCATTATTGTGCATAAATTGACCAAATAAATGAATCAATCAATCGAACAGATTTTCTCTCTGGTGTAATTTTGCCAATTCAATATCCGAATTAGTTGCTCAAGATCCCTCCCCTTCCCCGACACTAAGGCACGATGGTCCATAAAATTGAACATGAAATCAGAATTTGCATTATAAAAGATTTTTCAATATTGTCATCTCTTTCAACAAATCGTCGTTCGCTCATGTTGTTGTAACGCTAGTAAGCCTTATTTACATGATATGAAAAACTCAATATGCTGACCAACACAGAAATTTATTTAATTTTAAAACATAAACTAAACGTAACGTTTCAACCTTCTAGCAAGGTTTTCTTCAGACTCTGTACCCAGTACAAAAAAAATGTTGTTGCTAGTTATCTAGTTCTACAGACCGCATTGATAGTAATACGATGCAAAATATAATTATTGTTAGCTTGTATCTTCATACGGGTGCAAATAGCAGGCAATGCTATTTACACATTTCAACAAACGAACAACGTAAAAATGAAACCGAGAGGAGATTTACGATTTCAAGACCAGAAAAGTGACATAAAATGAATAAGACACAAAAACCTATTTGAAGACCTTCGAAACAAATTTGGAAAATATGTGGTAGTTGGTTTGACATAATAATGAAACTAATTTGAGAAGTTACAAAAATCTTAGGTACAGTGGCGTAGCAACATATCGCGAGGCCCTGTGCGAGATTAGAATGCAAGGCTCCATCCGTTCTTTAAGTTTGAAATATCAATGTGAATCGATATACAGTCATCAAGGAAACGTCAGCAAATAATTATATTTATATAATAGCCTATAATAATAATTAATTTCTGACGAAAATTATATTTAATAGTACGCGACAGAGAAATTTACACTTGGCAGAGCTACATTAACACGCTGCTGGAATTTTCATTAACCAAGGCAGTAGTAATAGTACGTTTTTTAAGATGTTCTTTAGACAGTAAGACATCTGAAATATCCTTAAATATGCTAAATTTTCTTTTAAAAAAATCAGAAATTCAAACTAAGAACCTTTAAATATAACCTATATATTATTTAATGAGTCGTTCTTTGTTTCCTCATTTCAAAATTTGTAGGATGTCTGTACTTGATAGAGCGGGTGGGAGGGGCTGCGCTAAACCACAATCCTGTCTAGGGGCCCAAAGTATCTACCTACTCTTCGACACAATCGGTTTCAACATCAACAAATCATAAAACGATAGTAATTTGCCCCATAAATGTGAAATCTTTGGTGTAATCAATTGATATAGCTAATTTGACTTTTTTAATTAGCAATTTTGACTTTGTTGCACATTAATTGTACCAGTTTACTTTGAATTTTAGGGCTTAGATGATAATAATAATTGTGAATCTCATTTTGTTGTTACGTCTTAATGTTCTTGTAATATTAAATATTTGACGCAGTGGCGTAACAAAATCGCAAAATACGCGTCCGCAAGAAACAAATTTGGGTCCCTCAAGTACAGTCAGATTCTTCCAGGAAATGTATGTAATTACTTAGAATAGCTGGTTATGGCTACACTTACATTAATAATTATACAAATCGATGCTCTACCTCTGAATTTTCACATATTACAACATATTAGTTAGCCAAATATCAGCTGCCATATTTATTTACAGTTTAATGAAAATTACACTATTTACGGTTTAACGTGATTAGTATTTTGTATATTATTCTATTTAAAAAATGTGCTATTTTTGCTTATAAAAATTATTGAATTTTAAATCAAGGGAAATTTAAGTGCTTTTTTCAGATGACATATTACATTTATTTTCGTATGAGCTTCACCCCATCAGGACATATATTTTTTTCCTTTATTTCCTTTCTTAGAGCATAATAAACACCATTAAATGAATACGAGATTAATATACTTTCATAAAAAGTGATTCTGATATCTACAAATTTCTTGTGTACATTATTCTGTAATTTTATTTAAAGTGATTTCAATAAGTGATTTTTTAAAAATAGAATTCCCCAATTTAAATTTTGATTTAAATCAAACCACCTTGCTTAACAGAAAGCTGGCTTCTGGGCAGCGAATGATACTTTTACATTAGATCTTGCCCTTTCTCGTTCAAGAGTGAGATTACTGAGTCCGGTAAATTTGGGCTGAATCATGCCATTCGACACTACCTTCCAGAAGTTTTTCCTAAGTTTAAATTTTGAGAAAGATAGTTCTTTTTTCGTGGTTGTTACTTGAAGAGTAGGAAAAAAAACAGAAGGCGGTACAGGATACAGAGAACACTGGAAGCTAGTGTAGAGCTATCAGGAGAAGAAACTTTGCCAAAGCACTTGATTTCAGATTTAAGCACATTCCTGAAACGTAAAACTTTATCAGGATATTCTGAAGATAAATCATCTTTGTGCCCGTTACAGAGGGCAATAGCTGCATCTGAAGTTGTAGGAACGAAGGAAGAACTGCTAATATTATCCATACCCTTCTTCAGTTTAAAACACTGGAAGCATTTAAATGCCCCATATTTTGCTCCGTGGCAGTTTGAGGTGCTTTATCATTAACACATTAAAATCGGGTAGGCTATGCAAGGTCACGAGACAAGAAAGCCAAGACAAAGCGCTTTCTATTCAAGAAAATAATAATTGGATAAAATTGTCCAAGCAATTTTTGCGTTAATGTTTCACATGAGAAATGAGAATTGTTTTGACTTTTTGGGACCCCTTAGGCTTAGAGCTCCCGCCCGCCTCTGATTTGACGTATTCGTTCAAATTATAACGTTAAACTAGAATATAAAGCCAGATAAAAAAATGTTTTAATTTTATTGCTCACAAAAATTAACCTTTTCTATCTTTCTCACTTCCATTTATTACGTTTTTCGTATCAACCTCATGGGACGTGAGGCCCCTACATGCGCAAGGCCCAGGGTGGTCGCCCACTTCGCTCACCCCTTGCTACGCCAATGGTTATACAACCTCAAGGCACCTGCGCCTAGCAGAAATTCAAATATTTCCATGCGTAGTGAAATATAATGGCCGTTGGCAACACTGACAGTAGTGCTCGCCGTCTAGCTGCAAGAACTACATCGAGTCTCACGGGTCTTGTTAAGACCCGGGTAATAGAAAAGCCTGGCAGGCATCGATGCCTGTGCACAACTGTGACGCGAAGCTCACTTGCGCGATTTCGAACACCTGGGCTTGACGTGCGTGTTGCATATTATTGTAGGCGCACCTCCTCGCAGACGGGTTTTTTCCGGGTCTTGTGCAGGTCTCTATTCGGTACTTACTGGTGTCTGCATTTGTTTTTTGTTTTTCTTTGTTTGTTTTTTAAGCGACAAATTGCGAAGGTGATAGTTCAAGGAAAATAATGACAGAGGATTCTTTGTATCGGTGAAACCCCCATTTATTAAGCACCCTCGGCGAAAGAGGCATCCTCCCTCTCCAGGGGTGAGTGGGAAGATGGTGTTACTACGAGTAAGGTGATTGTTGACCTGTGTTGCTTAGGGTGTTTTAATTCAACGGAAGCGGAGGTAAAAACTGGATAGAATATTGGAGAAAGCAAAGTGATTCACGGTTAGAGTAGAGAAATTATCTCAACGTGCATAAGTTTATGAAGAAAGAAGGTGACAGTGGTCTTGCGTTGAATGTTAAACAAGTGCAAAAGCGTGTTTTCGCGGCTCCTGGTGTGCCAGTAAGTACTTTGAAACGCATCTTAAACAAAAATGGTCACAACAAAGTAACTGGGAAGGGATTAGTAACGCCTAACAAACCACGCAGAAGAAAAAAAGTGATATGGATGAATTTGACAAGTGTGTTATTGGTAGAACAATTGTCGAATTTGACGATCCTGAAGGACAGTGCTGTGCTTTAGATTCGTAAATATTTTTAATTTTTAATGAGACAGCAGCATAGCATACAGTCTTTGCCAGTTTCATGTCTAGTGGAATTGTAACTTGAATGAATTGCAACACTGCTCCTGTGAGTCACGTGACGTCTTCTGCAGACGACAAATATTTCCCGCTTTGCGCATGCCAGAGCTCAGGCAAAACCGAATGCGCTGTAGTGACGCGAGACTACTTCACCAATGAATACCTGAGAGGAACAGGATTGCGTGGAGAGGGGGGGAGGCGACTACAGTTACCATCTTTCCCAACAGCGTGTACTGCTTCGCTCTGCACACTTCTCTGCCGCTATGCGCGTCCTTGCTCCAGAGATGTGAGACAGGGCATAGGTAAAACAGATTTTCCTACTAAAGAAACAGAAGAAATTAAGCCTACCAGAGTAAGACATTCCGAAATGTGCCTGCTCACCGTGTGTAGCGGGTTTCTTAATCTGGCAGGTTTTATAATTAATAAATAATAATAATTCCTTTATTTACCGGGCGAGGTTCAACCGTAGGCTGCTCTACTACTTATCTACTAGCTATTATTATAATATTAATATATAACGTCAAAGGTTGTATTTGACCAACGTTACGGGTTTTCTTGATTTGATTTGCTTTACTTCGCGTTTCTGCCATTTTTGACTAATTGCGAAGATGAGAATGGATGGTTATAGATGAAGTAGATGAAGGGTTATGTAAGGTAAAGTTCTCCGTGCATATATCACCATGCCATGAAGGCACATTTAGGGTACAATAACTAACACCAGCACATATGGACAGCACACAACCGAAGTCCGATAGAGGATTCTATTGGCCATGGGTTCATACGCCAGAGACTTTTTCGTCTGAAAAATGCAGTGGTGTATGTACTACTTGGAAATGAGATTGACTTGATAAACTGTCACCCATTACGAGTTTACGTAATATTCTTACAGAATAATCAAAGTAAGAACCGCGTTAGATCAATATCAGGCTATCTTTTCATATTGTACCATTTAATCTAAAGAATAAAATGGTTCCAGTTTTCAAAATTACAAAAATTAGATTTATTTGAAGGGTCACACACTTTATGACTAAAATTTCCCCCTAACTTTTGAAGATTTTTCTTGAACGAGGTGTTTAATAGCTAATAACAAAATACATTAGCTATGCAGTACACTAACTGCATGAAATGCAAAGAAAATAATGAAAGCAATTGTGCTAGATATTCTCTGATCTGTTGGGCTGAGTAGAATAATTTCCCAAGGATATAAGAATAATACATTTTTATTGAAATTCATTTACTGTTATTAACATATAACAGTTATTATTGTATAATAACAATCCTAACCATGAGAATTGTTTTATTATTTCTACTCTTCAAGTTTTATCAATTGTCTGACAACCCCACGTCCACAAAAATATCTTGATATTCCCATGATGCTCTGTCATATTGGAAATAGAGTAGTGTTTATGGCACGCCGCACAAGAGATAAATTGATCGGTGTCTTTGCAATAATTTCCCCAAAGAACCGTTCGTGCGTTCCGCGAGCAATAGGATAGTTAACTGACGGAAGGATCAATGTGTTTCCCTGGCGATTGCAACCATAGGGCATATTCCAAGCAGACGCTCAAAAGTAAAACAACGTAGGTGGACTATTTTTGAAGCTGTCATTTATAGGCGATTGCAAAATGTTGACAAAAAACATAAAAATAGGTTCTTGTGAATGTAAGAGTTATTTTTTGAGCAATTCCTGTGGTTAGACATTAGAAAAGGAAAATATTAAGAGGTTCCAACACTGCAGAAACGTTGTTCTCTTCCTGGAATTGTGCCATAGACGAGATGGCTGTCCATTTATAAAAGTCTCGTGTCTCTTGAATAAACTTATTTGTTTATGCGTCAAAAAAAGTTCAAAATAATTGATACTAAAACGTTTATAGACTACGCAATACGCATAAATGTGAGAAAAAAACAGTAAACAAACTGAGAGCGACAGATTACAAAGTATTCATTAAGTTTCCCAGGGTGAAAGGTGAGAATGATAGGGTAGTGCAACGAGTGAAATTAATTTTCTTTCTTGAAATAACATGAATAGTAGAATATAAGTCAAGTTGTTTCTCCAAACCTTTTTTTAAAATTCATATGCACTATTTTCTATTGGAAGGTAAAAAATAAAAACACAATATTAAGAAATGCTTCATTTCTGGTATCACTTATGCAATGAAATAAAGCAGAAATATATAACTGGATTGAAGAAAAAATACGGGACACATCCCTACATAACACTTGATTCTAAAGAGAGAACTTTATTGAATTTCTTTCGTCATTGTTTTCGAGACTTTGAGACGAACATTTATCACTCTCATTTGGAAACAATGAACAAAATAATTTGCTGTCTAGAGAAAGTCTTGACTTTCAAAGCTGTCTCTTATCTAAAAATATGTGGTTTCTTTCTTTTTATTTGGGAATTTTACGCCCCTTTTTTACCTCTACGATGAGGATCAGGGGTCCCGGGTTCGAATCCTGGCCTGGGCATGGGTGCTTGTGAGTGTCCATTCATCAATTTCATCATTTATCACTCATCCTCAAATTAGCCAAAAGTGGCACAAGATTCGAAGTAAAATAAAACAAATCTATCAATCAATCAATCAATCTACGATGAGAATAAATGATCTGATGAAATGGGGGATACGACAAACATAATAACGACAACAAATCTCTGCGAAATTAGAGACGCGAGATTGCTCCACAATGAACACGTGAGAGGGAACAGGATTGCGTGGAGGGGGGAAAGTGACTGCTGTTACCAGCCTTCACAGCAGAGTATACTGCTTCGCTATGCTCACTCGATTTCCTCCCCTTCTCTGATGCTATGCGCGGCCTTTCTCCAGAGATATTTTGGGACGGTATAATAATCAGGATTCTAACCTAGGACCTCTGACTTTGTAGCGCTTTTCGCTGGCCACTCCGTCACGAAAACACTTGTATACTACTAAATAGTGGGCATTCTAGGTGTTAGTTGTTTATTCTATATCCAATGCTTGGTTTATTTTGCATGATTAATTAAATAGTGGAGTGTAAATACTAATAAACATCCACATTGCGTGTGTGAGTCTAATACACAAGGTGTGTTTTATATATCTTACATATCACCTTTCCAGTAAGGGAAAGAAATGAGGACAGCAAATTCTTGCTGAGAGCAAATCATATCTATAGTTTGTAACATTTTTTAAAAAGTTACAAGCATATGTGTGTGTAATATATATGCATACAGGGTAATTCAGAATGAATTGTGAAACTTTGCACATTTATTATGACGTTACTATTATGAAATTCAGACAAGGTATCAACATGAAGAAAAACTGTGGAAGTTTTACTCACATGACTCGCAAAGATTCAACATGGGAACCATGTGTAATGCGGTAAACATCCAAACGATAATCAAGTACATGCTATGCACGAGACAGCAAGTCATTGTCTATGGTTTTGAAGACACTAACAATTCACGGTTGTAACTTTGGAAAATCTTTCGGAAGGGTGAAACATGTGCATTACTACTAAAAGCCATGTGGAAATGTCTTTGCACCATTGTGAGTAAATCAGTTCTTTATAGCTTCAACACACAATACACCTTCTACTGGTCACTAGCAATTTTGCAACACAGGCGATCCTGGTGGAACAGTGGCAAAGCAGCATAAGGCCACTTAGTGAGAAGAAAACTTCCAATGTTTTTCTTCATATTAATGCCTTGTCTGATTTTATATCATAAATAGTAACGTCATAATAACTGTGTAAAGTTGCACCATTCGTTTTGAATGACCCTGCATATATATATATATATATATATATATATATATATATATATATATATATATTGGTGTTTTAAGTCCACTTTATGCACAGTAAGGCTAATCGGGCTGGACCTACAGTTTTAAGTGGGATCCGAACCACTAGTGCCTCCACCATATATATATATATTCGTATATTCGTCAGTTTGGTATTTCTTCGAATCAGTAGTCTAGATTCTTATCTCATAAATCGTATTGGGGAGTCTCTAGTGTTTGCTCTCCATCCCAAAGTGAGATCCGGGAACTGATGAGTTTCTCACTCTCCATGGAAACGTCAAATCCTTTTGTGAGTTTCCTCCAGTGACATAGAAATTTTCCGAATCGGTCTGGTTGCTGAGGTAAAGTTTGAACGAAAGGAAGCTATGGAGGTGAAAGAAAAACCAGCCCACGGTGTTTGAAATGGATATTTCTTCAACATAATGGCGCATGTAAGTTATCCTCCGGAAGTGAGTGCTCGCTTCTTATTCCCAACAAGACAAGTTTCTTTTCAAATGAAATAAGGAATAGGGTAAATTTAGTTACATGTACAAAAGCACAAAGAATCTTTGTATCGAAATGTATGATTTACGGTTCTAGCGGTTACTAGGATACATTATGCAAGCACGTTGGATTTCAATATAGTCTGGCTCCATGACGGGATTGGTGTAAGTGAAATTGTTGCTATGTCATAGGTTTGGATACTGAATGTTTCATGCCCTCACATCTATTACATGAATTTACCATCCTCCCTTTTCCACTAGAGTACAAAAAAAAACATTTTGTTAAGGGTTGGAGCTGAAGCTCAAACCTATAGGATAGTTTGATAAAATATTTATGTACAAATAAATCCTCTACCCTAATTTAATTTATATATGTACCGTATTTTACTGCATAATAGTCGCACCTTGCTTTTTTAGTCTAAAAATTGATTCTTAACATTTCATCGCGGAATAATCGCATTGTCGCGTCAGATATGGATATCAATGATAGCGGCTCAAAATCTAAGGACACAGATGATTAACATCTTAGTCCCAATTTCCTAACACTGTGGTAAATTTTCTCAAGTTTAGTATTTCTACTATAATGCACAAATCAATAACAACTAATGTCCTAACATTTCTCTAAGGCGGGAAAAACTGTTACGAAGAAATGTTACAAGTCGATTTGAGTTCTATTCAATTTTAACGCGCATGTGTATTTCGTGCATCAAAATCTTGCACCAAAGAGCCTTAAGTAATAAGTGTTTTTTTTAAAGAGAAAGTTTACACAATGGTCGCACCTTACTTTTCTTTTCAGAAAATAAAATGGCATAACATCTGTGAAGATTATGCGATGAAATTTCGAAAATCCTGATGTATTTCATGCATGGATGAGGTGGCCGTGGCTTTCGTTACAGGCACATTCCCATGTTTGTCCTTGAGTGACAGTAAAATATCTTATTGATATAGTTGGTCTTATTGTTTGTTGAGCTAAAACAATACCTTTACTCCATAATTCCAGAAAGGATGACAGAATATGAAACCTACTTTCGGATCAGAGTAATTTCCGGCCTCAAGTGCCGGCCAACTGGCTCAAGCTGTTAAAACATTAACTAAATGTGGAAAGTACATGTAGTGCGGTCTGTTTGAGTTTCTGGCAGGACAGGACAGGAGTAATCATGGTGGTTTTGCATTTTTTGTTGACGTTTCGGCAACATGTGTTGCCCTGTCTTCTAGTTTTGTTATTTCTCGCCTTTTTTTTCTGTCTTGGTTTGCTTTGCTTTGATATTTTCCCCTTTCGCGCTACGGTCTTGCTAATAGGGTAATTTTAAGTAACGAATCAGTGTACTTGTATTTTGATATTTTACTTCTTTATTTAAAAATTTGTGGCTAATCGTGACGATGGATGATTAGATGACACTCGCAAACACCTATGCCCAGACCGGGAATCGAAGTGGCAAGAACGATTTAACTCTACGTCACCGATCTGACTAACTAATCAAGTAAAACCTAATTGCGTTTTTACACAAGTGAGTACGTTTTCAATGATTTTGGCACGAGCTATTTTTTCCCCATTAATTAAGCTGTCATAAAGTCGCTATACTCTGTCCCCGGAATCTGTGGAGGAAAGCCGCGCATAGCGGCAGAGAAGGGTAGTGATCGAGTGGGCATAGCGAAGCTGTGGACGCTGCTGCGAAGGCTGGTAACTGCAGTCGCCCCCCCTCTCAACCTCTACGCAAATCTCGTTCCCTCTCACGTGTTCATTGGTAGAGTCGTCTTGCGTCACTACTTGCGCAGAGCCTTGTTTTCGTTCGCTTGCTCCAGATATACCCGAGACAGAGTAAGAGTACGCAGGATTTCTTTCGGAAGGGCCGTATATTACATAGCTGCCTTTTGTCGGCGGCAGGGGAGGGGGATACACAATGAAACATTACGTAAGTACCAATTTTAACGTTCGTTTAAAAGTTGTTCAACGACAAGAAAGGTAATTGGAGACATTTTAAGGGAGCTTTGCATTTATCACTTGAGTTTTTTCGAGCTCTCTATTGCTTCAATTTCAATTTTTTTTATTTTTCTCAAAATTTCGGGAGAGGCTGTAGCTCTAATCAGTTCCGCCCTGCGCACGCCAGTACGTACAGTCGTGAACATTTTTGGGTTTGGGTTAATGGGATCTTTACAACTAAGAAATGTCCGTGACTGTACAAGCAATGATATATTCTCAACAATCAATAAAGAGGTGAGAGACCAGAATAAAATGCTAAATCCTAAATATTAATATGTGTCATTATCTTGGCTGTTATCCTACACTTATTCTTATACTTTCCAAAGTATTTTTGACGTGCAAAGTGCCCTTTCTCTGAAAATATACATCAAAAATTCCCTTTCAACAAAACAGTTTCTTCCAGTTTTAAACAATAAACTGAGTTAGTTTAGTCAACCGACTACAAAATAAACTGATTTCCAACACAAAATACATGGTATTTTTGTTCGCTTGTGTACAAGGTGGAAAGAAATAGCTGTAGCTAAATCGGAAAGATTTTTCTACACCACTGTACACGAGGTCACCTTTATACCTTGACAATATATTACATCTAAAATCTTGTGTACCTTTTACTCCTTCAAAGTTGGATAACCAGCTGGTATACTGTAATTGGATATTTTGTTAGTATATCATCTGCATATAACTTTTCTTAAATGGTAGTACATTTCACTTGTGATGTTGAGAGAAATATAAATATCCAATGTCTATTAGAATTTGCGATCAGCCATTGATTGAATCAGCACACGCAAAGCTCTTGGATCTATTGAACTGTGATGTTGATGGCTCTGCTGACGTTAGATACACATTGGTTTGTCAACCTCTACTGAAAGCTTAATTGAAGTTTAAACCTATCTCATTAAATATTCATTATATTTAGAAGCAACTCAAGCTAACACTACAGATTTGACTGAAATGTTAGAGTTACATTTTCCTCTCTCATTTTCCGTTTAATATCATGTTGAATTTATTAACAAAGATAAGATGTTCTACAGATTTTATATAAGCTATTATCGAGGACAAGTTAAGATATTTTCTTTCAGTATGACTATTAATCTTTTACTCTTGTATTTATTTTACAAGTACTTTTTAATTATTTTTTTTTTCAAAATTTTGAAGAAGGAACAACTTCTCCATTAATTTGCTCCTTTAAAATTTTCTGACTTTTACGACTGCTTCCTTACGCACGCACTACTAATAAATATCGAACATAGGATATGCCATGTATATTTGCACGTGCGGATACTTTCAATAAAGTTAACTCACGAAACTAATATCGGTGTGCAACCAAAACAAAAATCAAGCTTTACAGTATCAGTTAAAAAGGGTAAACATAATCTTCCAATTCCTAACCACACAACATCTTGCTTTGTTTATTTCACTTTTGCATGCGGAAAGGCAACAATCTCAAGTTTATATTTTATATATTTATATCTTTGATTCGTAATTATATTGTACTCCACTAATATTTTGCCCGAGATCAGATTTTGTAATTGGATTCCTCATCGGAAATAGTTTTGTACGTACTCTAAGCAATTTTACATTTATCATGCAGTCACTATTAGCTATTGCTTAACAATTTAGCTGTGAAGTATGGAAAGGGATATAAGCTGATAGATTCAACGTATTATTAAAATTGACGAAATCGAATATTTGACATTTGTAATTATTTCTTTGAATATAGTATTACATTTCTTATAGCTATTATTTTATTCATCATAATTACAGTATAATTAACGAATATTTAAAAAATGTCGAAGATGTTGGCCTCCACATTTGAAATTAATATATTCATTTTTAAATTCCAGAATGTTATACTTTTTGCCAGTTATTGAGAATTACGGTTTGAATACTAATCGATATATTAGGAGAGGTAGAGATATTTTTTTTGACGAAGGCCTTTGTTCCCGAAATAAAATCTTTACGATGTTGTTGAACTTAATGATATTATCTTGTGGAAGTAGTCGTGATAAGTGTGAAATTGCTATTTCCTCTTGTCTTATTATGCCTCGACATAGCAAAAAGTTCGACTCTGTATTCCTGGCCCAGCTAAAAAGCTGTTTCAAATTCGATTTTGGTTACTTCACGTCGCGTTTCTAACTCTTGGGTTAATACTACGATGATGATTAATGATGAACTGATGAAATTGATGTGGCAAACAGAATAATACATCTCAGACCTAACCCAGGGTTCACACCCGTCTTTGGTTTCGTAGCGTGGTCGGTTCACAAAAGACAAATACAAAACATCGTTGTTGTTTAAAACATGTAATTCTAAATCTGGAATATCACATTTCTATTTGCTCAATGAAACCTTGTGTGTTAAAATATAGCACTTAATAAGGCGGACAGTGTAAAGTAATAATTTTCTTTCACGCTTAATTTTTTATTCTCCAATTTTCCTTTCAAAATTTTGGGAGATGATGTTATAGATTGACAGTTTAGCAGTTCACTTGGTTCTTCCAAAATTATTCTAATTCTTCTTCAAATTACAGTAGACTCTTTTTAATTCGAACGCCAAGCGGACACGAAAGAAAATCGAATTATCGAAAATTCGAATTAACAAAAATAGGGTATCATTAAATATGATTTCAAGGGGAAATAAACATCTGTTCGAATTACCGAATAATTCGAATTATCCAAGTTCGAATTAAAAAGTGTCCACTGTATCATGTGTGTGCGGCTGTTGCCCATTTGATTCGATTAGGCATTTTATTCAACCGCAAAGAGATGAACGGGGACATCACATGTGGTTATCTTGCTTTAGAACATCCCTTCTTGGCAGGACTTCGTCGGCGGGAAAACTAAAACTCGTGTCCTAGTGTCAACCTGTTCCGTTAAGTGACGTCGGGAACTACCCACTCATTATCACCCGCTGACAACAATGAATGCAGTACCGCTTCTAAAACACTGCACACTGTTCCACTCCTGACATCCAAACAGTGAAATGAAGAGTAAACACATTTCACGAACTACGGAGGCTACGGCTCCTGTTGGTGGGGGAGAATTCGTTTCGGTTTGGGAATGGTTACACAAAACAGAGCTAACATTGCAGGTTTCCAACTCTTCGCCATTAGGAACCAACGTTAATAAGGCTTAGTGTCACGAGTAGGATAATGCAGATTTATAGCTACGCAACTTGAGTTGGAACACGGCAAATGTGAAAAAGTGGTTTGGATTGGCCAGGGACAGCAGGGAGAATTGTTCCGTGAATGTATTATTGCTGCAATTCGAAAGCATCAATGAAATCGATATGTCTGCATTTATGCATGTATGTATATCGTACACATACATATACGAATTTTCGTCTGTAATTGTCCTAGTTTATTTATGGTCATACCAATCGCGAACAGAATAAAATGGGATATAGTTATTGTATTTGATTCACTGTCTGCAATAATTTTCTGCTAGTGTTTGTTTTGGGTGAAATGCTACTGTTGATTCCTTCAGAATCACTGACTTTTCATGTTTTATATCACACACACACAGACTGACTTATAAATGCAGTACTAACATCATTTAAAATAAACATAAATATTTCTAAAAATGATCTCATCTCGATGCGACTCAATCGTGATAAACTGTTATGTTGCCTAGAAATTATACATTTTCTGTTTTGTAGTAACAAATAGGTTAGAGGTAAATTAGTTCGAACTGCAGAATATGTTACATAAACATGAAAAACTTGAACATTCTTATATCTTGATATTATATTTTTCGTAAATTATATAATCAATTTTATGATCCTGTTTAGACAAGTTGAATTATTTTCCTTGCGAGTAAGGAACAACTTTCTTCCAGTTTTATTCTGGAATGACTACAAATAGCAAAATATATAATACACTTAACGGTCTTCATGTTTTCTGCAAATAACAGCTCAAATTAGTACATTTATTGAAAGCAACATTACTAAACACAAATGTAAATTTCCCTATTAATATAATGTTTCAATAAACTTAGCCGTTTGACTGTGGCAAAACAAATGAGCATTTATGAAACAAATGTCGCTGAAATACAAATACATGTAAGAAGAGAACATTTTTAATCGTGTGAGGAACAAATTGGTATCTGCTTATTACGTAGGTTGCAGAATTTTCTGTTAACAGTCGGAATGATCGATAGCTAACATATCAAAGTTGCAACCTAGTGTCGAAAAGCGACAGCTGCGAATAATTGCTGACGAATGGCCATTTGACCACTAATCGACTAAATTGATGGTCGTATGTCAGTTAAAAAGAAGTGATTGGTTTGATTGGAAGCGCTTCTGTTAATACCTAAAGAGGGATACACGTAGTATATTCGTTATCAATTTTCAGTTAATGAAAGGTTTTTCCAACGTTAACGCTCACAGTAGAAGCTTCACTTTATTTACACAACCGAGATCAACAATTTTAAGCAGTAGAACAATTTTTCTTTGGAAGAAAGCATCACCAATTCCTGCAGTGATGTATCCATGAGTTTATGTAGTTTTTGTACTGCCTATTGTAGTTTATCGACTATACACACAATCCATGATTGCATTAGGAAATATGACATTCCTTATAAGTGAAGCGTAGTAACAAATTCTAACTTTTAAGAAATTATTTACAGGGAATAAAATTAAATGCAAAATCCTGATTACGTAAAAATGCAGGAGATTTAAACATTTTCATGTATCAATTGATCTAAGTGACAAAATGTTATAGTGAATAGGAATACCATTTTTAAGGGGTTCAAAATTCATGTATTCTTGCTCAGAATCGAACATATTAGAGGTTTAAGTCTACTATCTGGACATTGATCTGCCGAAAATATATTTCTTGGAGGATACTTAACTTCCTATGGCCATATATAAATAGGTTATCTTGGCCTTGTAACTTTTACACTGTCAGGGCCCTCTGTCGTGCAAGCACCTCCGAAATTTGTCTTGATATATTTCTGTAAAAATCGAAATTCTAGTGCAGTACTGGACCTGTTTCTTAATTTCTTTTAACTTTAGGGTCTAATGTATCACGATGACGAACACGGAACAGCGTGTGTCGTATTTAAATTTTCATTTTGGGATGAAGTAGAAGTGATAACCATATCTCTCTGGTCGAAGAATGTTTTGGGACTTTAGTCCCTACAGACATTTAAATACGCAATTGGCATAGACATGCGCGCCTGTGAATGCATGGAATGAAATGTACAACAAAAGGTTAAGGTAAGTTGAGGCACGTTGATTAATTCAGTGCAAACCCTGGAGGAACCATTTCGTTTACTATTTTCATTTTGTTTTTTCTCTTCTACTGAATACCACAAATAAACAGCAACCGACTTAGTAGGCTCACATAACAAAATTGCATCTGTAGGTTGAAATTCCGACAGGCATCCTGATTCGTTCATTTATATGCCAATTCTGAAATATTCCATTTTACAGTTTGCTAATTTGTAGAAATGAATTAATTCAAGACCCACCCTTGACCAACTCACTTTACATCTCTCACTCATTCTCTCACACAAGATATATATTATATCCGCTTCGGTGTCTGAGTGTGTTCTGTAGTAGTCTCCTGATCTTCCCACACTAGCTTCTGTAGTCAAGTCCCTACCTGGGCATGGGTGTTTCTTGGTAACTGCCTACTATGCATCAATTTAATTTGAGTATCAGTTATTCTCATCGACTCAATCACCCCTAATGAAGCACAAAATAACACAAAACAATAATATACAAGGTGTACAACTTTGCTTCCGCCGTTTTCCGACAGGTGGCAACAACAGGAAGTAGCGGTCGAAAGATGGAATTCGCAGACGTCACGCAGTTAGCTTGGACCTCTGTCAAGATAACCCCATTCAAACATTAGTCGAGTGGTGTGTGCATCGTGAAGTTGTTCGCGATTGAAAATGTCAGTGTACGAGCCAAATTCTCGCCATTTGCGGGAGGTTCTACTTTTTTGTTTCAATATGAAGAAAACTGCGGCTGAGGCTCATCGAATGCTCTCCACTACGTATGGTGAGGACGCTATAAGTGAGAGAACCTGTCGTGAGTGGTTTTAACGCTTCAAGAACGGTGACTTTAACGTCGAAGACCGGCATAGTGGTGGAAGACAGAAAGTTTTCGAAGATGCAGAATTGGAGACATTGCTAAGTGAAGACTCGCGTCAAACTCAAGAAGAATTGGCACGATCATTGGGAGTGACACAGCAAGCCATTTCAAAACGTCTGAAAGCCATGGATATGATTCAGCATGACAACGCACGACCCCACGTTGTCAAAGTGGTGAAAACGTACTTGGAAACATTAAGATGGGAAGTCCTACCCCACCCGCCTTATTCTCCAGACATCGCTCCCTCTGATTATCACCTGTTTAGATCAATGGCTCATGAACTGGCTGACCAACACTTCCGATCTTATGAAGAAGTCAAAAAGTGGATCGATTCGTGGATCGCCTCCAAAGATGAAGAATTTTTTAGACGCGGCATTCGTACGCTGCCCGAAAGATGGGAGAAAGTAGTGGCCAGCGATGGACAATACTTTGAATAATGCCTGGGTAAGCAATGTTTTTCAATCCAGCGTCATATTTTTGGGGAAAAACGGCGGAAGCAAAGTTGTACACCTGTATAATTCTTGTGCTGAGAATTTTAAGAATTATCTAGGACACGAGATTTGCATGTGAAATTATAACTGTTTTTATTTTCGTAAAAAAAGGCAAATATCGAGGTTGGTGTTGCTAAGTCATAGTAAAATTAATTTAAGATAACGAATTTGTTCGACACATGCCGAGGACAATTTCCATGAAACTATTTCTCCATTAAAGGAAGGAGTTATTCACGTATCTTGACTGAAGTAGATTCGAGCACAGCGAAGTAAGGCGAATATCCCCTTTCAAACTGATGACTTGTGCTCCAGATAGCTAGACGATGGTGCAATTGGAAGAGTGGGTTCTCAACGTGTAACAAGGGCACGCTCCGATGCAAAGCCATCAACAAATTGAACCGTGAAGGGAAGCACTTTGTCCCTGATGACGCAGAGTGGGGAACCGAAGATGAACAAATCAAGAGACTTTTACAAGAATAACCCGCTACGTTAGATCTTGTACTCGTAACTCAATCAACCTGTTCTTGCGATCATGAAGAAGAACTTCAGGTACAGCCATGAAATGGCTATGCAATGCGAGAAATGTTAGGAGCAATTTTACAGCGAACAATCATCCGTTCGATTGTACCGTCAGATTACTACGCTAGATATAATTAACGTAAGGGCTCTCCAGTTACTAAGAAATTGTATCCTTCGTATCAGAAGGTCGAAAATTCGTTCTCTCCGTAGCTGTTACAAACCTTATAAGGCTCTGTGCACGGGAACTAAAGTGTGTGCACTACAGTCTCGCTTTTAATATACTCTGTCTCTTTAATCTGTGGAGTAAGACTGCGCATAACGGAAGAGCTGGCGGAGCAAAACTGTGAGCGCTGCTGCAAACTGCTGGTAGCTGCTCTCACTTCCCCTCTCGCGAGTTCATTGGTCGAGTTTTCTGCAGACACTTCTTGCGCAGAAGGCCTCACCGATGGCGCAGTGGTTGCGTCATCGTCTTGTAATCAAGGGGTCCAGGGTTCGATACCCGGTGGAGGCACATAGTTATTCAGATTCCACTTTAAACTGTAGGTCCAGTCCCGATTAGCCTTACTGTGCATAAAGTGGACTTAAAACACCAAATCAAACCAAACTAAACTTCTTGCGCAGAGACTTGTTTTTGTTCGATCGCTCCAGATTTTCCCGGGGCAGAATGTACTTCCTATTTTATGTAACTATTATGTAGTTTCCTACACCCCCCCCCCCCCACACACACATGTCAAATGAACGAGGAAAATCGACCACTTTATTCAAGTATTCTAATCTTCTAGTGCAGCAAAGATAAGTCAAAATATAATTATATCAAGACAGACACATGCAAAATATAGTTCAAATTTGATTTCTTTAAATTTGTTTCCAAAGATTTGGAAGATAATAATTTAGTAAATTGCAAAAATGGGATTTATATTTATTCAGAAACAATTTCAGACTTTGTGTATTCTACATATTCAGTTAAATGCCATATTTTAACAATTTATGGTAGTCAACTTGTCACATAATGTACGTACTTCATTTTTAAAAAATGAGTGAAAGATGAAAAATAATGTCAATTTAGATTTCAAATTTTTCATTCTTATTTTATAGACGACATGAGTAATTTTTGTTTATTTCTGCTATCTATTTCTATCAGTGTCGTAAACAAGAAGAAATCTTGGCAGCACTGTACTAGACACTGATTTTTCTGTAAAATAGATAGATGGAAATAAAAACCTAGGACAGGCAAGAAACTAATTGTATGTCTGTCGTTGATTAAGCCTTGTTGGTTTCTCCTATGTAAACATGTTGAGGGGTAATCTCACTCGTATACAAATATCATACGATGAAAATCACCATTCATCTCATGCAAGAATGGTTTCCCTCGACCTATTCATTGAAGGAAGGAGCAGTTTCACTTTTTGTGCGTCGGTTCGCAAAGTCTTCTAGATGATTGAAGATCATGAAGTTGCGTTGCAGGTTTATGTGTTTTTCATGAGTCCTCCCAGACCAATATCGAAATAATGCCTCTAAGGAAGGTTGTGTGCAGGCGCCCCCTCCTCCCCCTAACCCTTCTCGTTTCTGCAGCATCCTTCACCATTTTATACCATCGTCCGTGGTCGGTTACATGCGAAAGACTTGAAGGCTTAAGTTGAACTCGTAGGTTTGGAGAGAGCTCCCACAATCAGTTTCAAGGAGACTTAATTGGAATCACCGTATCTACATCACCTCTAATGTTCAAAATACCTCTTAATTCCTATTTTCACAAGTGGGGGAGGGGAGGGAGTGGGGGCAAAGAAAGAGAATAGTACAAAAAATCCATTTACAACTTCTGCGTTTGGGGCCTTCCTGATGGCGCAGTGGTAGCGTCGTCGCCTTATAATCAAGGTGTCCTGGGTTTGATACCCGGTGGAGGCACATAGTGTTTCGGATCCCACTTTAAACTGTAGATCCAGTCCCAATTAACCTTACTGTGCATAAAGTGGACTTAAAACACCAACTCAAACAAACAACTTCTGCTTTTAAAACGTGTGTATGTTTGTCAACAACTAGGTTATTGGCACCCAGCATTCATATTTTTCTTACTTTAAGTCGCTTTTGTGTTCCTTTTTTGCTAGCTGGGACGATGCGGATGAACGATGTGTAGATTATACTGTATCCCCGGAATCTGTGGAGCAAACACGCGCATAGCGGCAGAGATGGCGGCGGGGAGATTGAGTGGGCAGAGCGAAGCAGCACACTCTGTTGCGAAGGCTGGTAACTGCAGTCGCCTTCCCCCTCCACTCAATTCCGTTCCCTCGCACGGGTTCATTGGTAGAGACGTCTCTCGTCACTACTTGCGAAGAGAATGGTTTTCGTTTGTTTGCTCCAGAGATACCCGGGACAGAGTATAAATTGATAAAGAAATGCTCGCAAAGGAACACTCATGTCCACGACAAAACTCGAACCTGGAGCCGTGGTGGGGAGATCGTGAGTACAGCGCTAAACGCTCTCGGCCACCGAGGCGACGGTATCCGTTACTAAAACAAGGGCTGCAAAGGAGGATATCCCATCAGTAAATTCAAATTAAACAATAAAATATCGAGGACTAGAAAGATTAACCCTTAGATCTAACATAGAGTTCATTTCATGCTGTAACTATACTCTGTCCCAGGAATAACTGGAGCAAGTGAACGAAAACAAGTCTCTGCGTAAGTAGTGCCTCGAGAAGGCTCGACCAATGAAAGCGTTAGGGCTATAGGTGGGGCATGTACGCGACTGCAGCTACCAGGTGTTTGAACCAGCGCACACTTCTTCCCTCCATCCACTCGCTTTCTCCCCTTCTCTATTGTTGTGTATGGCTTTGCTCCACAGATTCCTGGGACAGAGTATAACATCGTTACTACGATACCCTTCATTTTAAACCAAGTTACATTATGTGTTGGGTCTTCTAGATGCTGAAGTGGTTAAACTATGGCTTTGTAATCAAGAGATCCTTGGTTTGGTCCATGATGGATTAACGTTGCACAGTAGTGTGAATCCCACTTTAAACTGATAGCACAGTTCCCACCAGCCTATCCGAGCATAAAGTGGACTTCAATATAAAAATTATCTCATTAGCTTGAAAGGTATGGACTATATATGAATATAGATTATAAGGATTGATTTCTGAATTTCAGAAAATCTGTCTAATTTTGATTGATTTGATTGATTGATTGATTTGCTTTATTTTTCTTAGCTTGTTGTGCCACTTTTGGCTAATTTACGAAGATGGGGATGACTGATGATATGATGAAATTGATGAATGGACACACTCAAACATCCATGCCCAGGCCAGAATTCACAAAAACTGTCTACTTAATTGTACTTTGTTGAAGTTTTGTTTATATAAAATATGTAATATTTACTTGTAGCTTTCATTATTGAAAGTTACAAATAATTGTGAATATAATAAAGAATGAGATACATATATATTTATTAAGATTGTTAAGTAATTTACCACAGAGCCTCGTTAAAATATTTCTCTTCCCGGTTTCTTCTTGATAAACAACTCTGTTCTTTCTTTCCTATTTGTTTGTTTGGTGGTGTACTATTACGTAAATTGAGTCAAGGGGTTTCAGAGGACCTAGGTGCTGTATTTCACCTCCCATTCTCTCTCTCTCTCTCTCCTCGCTACCAAAGAGAAACGAAATCGTTTATCGCAACGGATTGTTAAACTTTGCGAAACTACGCGAACCCAACAAATTTAAAACTTTGCCTTAGCTTATTTGCTCAGTTTGATACCGGAATTGGTAGCCAATTGCAATAAAAACTATTAGCCAGAAATTACTACGCAAACTTCTAGTTCGGTTTAGTTGTACCTGCTGTACAATGAAAGTTTTCTTAATTGAATTAACACTTATACAAATATTTTTACACGTATTTTCTCTGTTCAATAGAATCGTTAAAAATACAACAGTGTATCAGAGAAAATAATTCACTGCACGGATATTCATTCTTCAACACAATAATAGAACGTATCACAAACAATTCACGCCATAATTTATAAAATTGGCTGATGTAGGGGAAGGTTGCCTAAATCCCGATTCCCAAATCGCATCACTGTTCTAATAACCAATGTATAGGACATTAATTAAATCTATCGGCTGGTATGGAACCTCAGGCATGCCCAAGAACACTGCATGTTAGTTGTAGCTCTTGGTGAAGTGATATGCTTTGTGTGGGCATTTGAAGAAAACACCTGTCCTTCAAGCTATTTTTGGACCTTTTCATAAGGATATAGGAGACGAGTGGGTTATGTCATTTTAACTTTAGTTTTTTGTCACATTTGCCAATTATGTTAGATTAATTTTAACCACATTCGCATTGTGATATGCCTACGCAGTGAGGCAGGAATTTTTTTTTATTTTAAAATGACGGGAGCTTCTAAATCGCACCACGTTTCGCTACTAAAACTCTACGAAGATTCGAGCTTGTAGAGAGACAGGGTCCTTCATCCTCGTCGCAGGCAAAGGGCCACACAAAGAAACAGATGAAATGACTCAAACAACAATCTGCATCTCGATCTATATCTCAAGATTTCAGGACTACCAATGGAGAGGACAAAAGTTAACAATGAGAAGAAAAAACATCCATGAAGCCTACAATTAAATCTAGGAAATTGACCAAGGGAAAACCCAAGCTGAAAATGACATACAATGGTATTTCTTCCCATGCGGAGAAACTGTGGAAGAAAACATTGGTGCAATGCATCAAATGCAAGAAATGGGGGCTGCGTGGTCTCATTCTACACCCTCGATTTCTCGCACATTTCAAATATTTTCGTCACAAAAATTAGTTTTGTATAACAAAAGGTGTTTCAAAATAGCGCGGAAGGTAATTTTTTAGATCTACGTGCTACGAAACTTACGTGTTCTTAATATTAAAATTCCTTACGTATGTAACGTCCATACGGTTTTTTAGGTCCATCATGGATTCATATCACAGGCGCACGTCTGCACATTTTCTTTTTCTTCTTATGATTGACTTGTGCAATGGGATAATTCGCGATTGCAATGGCATAATTTGCGATTGCGATATGTTAATTGTGTGATGTATTGGCGGGGTTTGTAAGTACGTTATCTTGTGGAACATCGTGCACATTTTTTTTGGCAACTGCAGGCCGTAAAGGGGAGGGTTGTATTTTCTGAATGACTTGTGGGATGGGATAATTTGCGACTTCTTATTTTTATGATGGAACGGAAGGAGAGGGTAGTATTCTGTGGAAAAGGACAAAAGACTTTTGTGATCCTTTAGACCACAAATCTTGTTTTATTGTGTATTTTTGATGAACGCGATGATATGGGTATCTCCCAATTTGTGCTTGCTCTCGTAATACAGATGTGTTTGTTTGATTTTCGGACCTATCCATTAGGACAATTAGGAATGTGAGGCTTATGTTTTGTTCTTTTTCCATAGTGTACCTAATTGATGGATGAATGCTATTCATATGCTGGTGGAAATCTGGTAGTGTGTGGCGTCCATGTGGCCATATTACGAATGTATCGTCTTCATAGGGTAATTCCGGGTACCACCCCACAAGGGTGAACGCTCAAGTGGCTGTAGGTTAGACTTCCCAAAAGGTGAGAGTCGGAGGCCTCCCCGATGGCGTAGTGATAACGTCGTCGCCTTGTAATCAAGGGGTCCAGGGTTCGATACCCGGTTTAAAGCACATGGCACAGTGGTTCATATTCCACTTCAAACTGTAGGTCCAGTCCAGATTAGCCTTTCCGTGCATAAAGTGGACTTAAAACAGAAAATCAATTAATCAATCAATCCAAAAGGTGAGAGCTCTGGTGTTACAATGAGTAAAACATTTAGTGGTGAAAACAAGTGATGTAATTTAGAACCTTACAAAAGTAAGAAAATAGAGATTGTGAAGGAGATTGTTGTTGGATGTGGTGTTAATGCTATGCGAGACATTCTGAAGAAGGGTTTAAATGTTGAAGGCTTCTTGTTGACTTGCTGTTTGCAAGCTATGAGGTGGACCAAAAGGATATGCTCCGGCAATGGGGGAGGATATGTACCCAGGGCAATAGAATCAACATTGAAAGACTTCATGAAAGTGTCTTATGTGTAACTATGCAAATAGAAATTATGTTCGTGAGAAAAAAATGTGTAAATTCTGGATCAATTGTGATGAGAGTGTCAATTATTCTCATCATCATAGAAGTTTGTGTTCTTAATACATTAACTGTCGTGTAATTGTTCAGATTTATGCTATTTTACTCAAATGCTTGTGTTCTTGTATCGGATATATTGTGTTCTTTGAAGCCTATTTTCCTGAATTTCCGGCCCCTTAAAGCATTATACTACGGAACAACAGTATAACAAATTATTTTCGTTAGGTTGGGTACGGCACCCGCAGTTACTTTAAGTTTTAGACTTTCCAGTGCTTTTGGTGAGTGTTCCAAATACATGTTGCTAAGTATTGAATATAGCGTTGAACTCATTGCCATATCCTCTTCCGGTAGAAGCCGGTTTCTATTTGGAAGTGTGTCATGTTGATGCAGAGGGACAGTAGCATCATAATGGCTTCAACTGGGAGTATTATTCGGTTCTGTAGTGTGTTACCTTTTTGAAGTCTATCTTCGACCACTGCTAGAGCTTCATCTGTGTGGACATTTGTGAAGAGGCTTTCTACATCAAAGCTGATGCAGTTTTATATTTCCATTCGAAGTGTTCAAAGTTTTTGATGTTTTTGTTTTGTTTGAGAGAGGGGTATGCAATTTGTGTTTTACTATGTAACATACAGATACACAAGGGGCCGTTTATTTAAACTCATCGCTTAGAGTGAATAAAATGTATTAAAAATATTTTAGATACTTTTATTAGGGCTCTCTGATGGCGTAGTGGTAATGTCGTCGCCTTGTAATTAATGGGTCCCTCGTTCGGTACCCACTTTAAACTACAGGTCCAGTCCAAATTAGTCTATCTGTGCATAAGAGTGAAAAATTGAAATTAAATTGTACCCTTATTAGAAAAAGTTCAGAAATTATATAACATGAAGTGAAAATTGCAAGGACAACTCTAAATTCCATATTATTATTCCCTTATTCTTACAATGGGTACAGTTGTAGACATGCTTCCGTTGCCTTCGTGATAATGTAAATTTTGCAAAAAATATATTTTAAGTTCATGTCTTATACATGCCATTTATGCTTGAAAATATTTGGCTGTAAACATTGATTCGAGACTGCAAGAGTTACTGAGAAAAAAGGGAAGTACCTTAGAAACAAATGGAGATGTAAAAAACATTTTAATATGCCTTAAACCAAGCTGTAAACTTCGAAATCGCAAGTTTACGAGTCCTAAAATCGCAACACGAGCATTCTGCTCTATACTTCCATTTGTTGGTCTTTCGTCTACGACTTACCGCCACAGATAAAAGTTTGAATATTTTAATAGCATTTTCCAAACCCTTACAACTCACAAGATCACTGATTACTAACGAATCAGCAGCGCTTGTTGCTCGGCAAAAATCTTTGTCGTAGCATGCATTAAATATGCAGAATCCCTTTCAATGCGATCATGTTGTGGTGAAAGTAATTTCTCTAGAATTTCATATGACAAGTGGAAACTAATAATTTCTAGCAAATGATTTTTACATTTCGAAAATAAAAATAAAATTTCATTTGGTTTTGCCAGTAACAAAACACCTAAGTGAACCAACAACATTATTATTGTGTGGTTTAACAATAATGATTGATTAGTTGGCAGAAAGACAATGCGTTTAACAAAGTTCAGGATACTTGTCTGAATGATAGTGACAGTGTTTATATACTTTCATGCAATGTTAATTGAATACAACCATTGCCTATACTCTGTCCCGGTTATCTCTGGAGCAAGGCTGCGCATAGCGGCAGAGAAAGGGGGGAAGTGAGTGGGCAGAGGGAAGCAGTACACGCTGCTGCGAAGGCTGGTGACTGCAGTATCTTTCCTCCCCTCCCCGCAATCCTGTTACCTCTCACGTGTTCATTGGTGGAGTCATGTCGCGTCACTACTTGCACAGAGGCTTGTTTTCATTCGTCTGAGTGCGAAATCAAATACCAACACCAGCACTAACTGGCAAACTGGCAAACATACACTACATAAAGTGTACAAGAAGAATAATATAATCCACTGCTTAAGCTGAAGGGCCAATAGAATCTGTTCGATTCCGGCAAAACTTACACAAGACCATAAAATCAACATTAGATACAATAAACTCAATGGGTACCCGCTGCATGTAACTAAGAATCCATGCACAGCCAAACAGCGAGATATAAAGACAGACTCAAAAGGCAAAGTGTGCATACAATACCTTCGAGTTGCTGTTTTAAGTCCACTTTATGCACAGTAAGGCTAATCGGGACTGGACCTACAGTTTAAAGTGGGATCCGAACCACTTGTGCCTCCACCGGGTATCGAACCCGGGACCCCTCGATTACAAGGCAATGACGCTACCACTGCGCCATGGGGGAGGCCCACAATACCTTCGAGGGTTAGCAGAATAGATTAACAGAGTTGGTTCAAATTTCCAACTTAGGACAACATTCAGGAACAAGGAACCAATAAGAAGCATGCTATCAAAGACTAACCCAGAAAACTCCATACAAAATAGTAAATCCTGGTTAGTGGAGTAGTTGAATAGCGTGCCGAATTTGTAGTGCATAACAGGTCGGGCGTAAGCTTGATCTTCCCACTGGAAAATAAAATGTTCAATTGAAGAAGAGAGAAGAGGCACTAGACAATGAGCAATGTACACATGGAAGGGAAAACGAGGCTGCAGCTACCAGCCGTTTGCAGCAACGTGCACTGATTTGTTCTGCCCACTGGCTATTTCCCTTTCTCTACCGTTATGCACGACCTTGTTCCACAGATTACCAAGACAGAGTGTAGACGATAGGGTGCAATCGACTCGCTCAAGCGATTCCTAGAACTGTCGCACCGTGCCAAATGACCTTGAGACATCTATTGTGTTCAATCGCATGTGTTTTCAAACTCAACGGCCGTTTCGCTCGGCGAGTAAGACGCAACTATATAGGAAAACACATGCGATTGAACACAACAGGACATGTGTCAAGGTTATTCGCCACGGTGCGCGGCCTGCGTCGGGCGACAGTTCTAGGAAAATGGTGCTTTTACGTAACGCACACGTAAGCTCAACGTAAAACACCTAATTCGGCATGGAACAGGGAGGTCATATACCTCCCTGGTAAATCAGCTCAGGGAGCAATTACGTGGATCTCTTTTCCGCTCATATTAGCTAGTGCTACATCACGTGTGTCATTGGAACTTAGTAGTGCCTGACGGGCCGAAAACCATCTCATTTAGCCTCCTTGGAGAGCCATCAAACGTAGACATCCTCCCACATTGCCATGTCCTTCACTAAAAGCCTACACGGAACGAGTTTCGGTGGTTGCGATATCTTGGTTACAGTTCTCTTCTGGTTTGATAGATGCTGGTAGTAAGTGTACTGGTATAATCGAATAGATTGATTACTTTCAGGCTGGTATATTTAGAAAACCAAATGCATAAAATCTATTTGATGCAGCAAAAATGCATCAATTGATGCAATGAAGTGTGTGCTTTGGCCTTTGCCAAGAATCAGGTTTACAGTTTGATGATTTTTTATACGTCATTCGTAAAAGTAACGCCAAAGTGCATCATATGATGCAAATGAGTATTTCTGGGTCGATCTGTGCCTTAAATGTATTAGTTGGATGCGTTTCTTGATGCACCTTTCTTTCTTGATGATACATTTAACCCTCCTACGTCCCTCATTCCATGCATACACCTAGGGTCCTCAGGTCCCAATGGACCCGTACTGATTCCTTTATATTCGAATGGAATTTTAAGCAATTTTTTAACACTCTATGTTGTGAAATAAGATTAAAATATTCACAATGAATACTGCAATATTTTTATTTTGCATATTTAGGTTGCATAGCTTTCAAATTTACAGAACATACATGCACTGTATGTATTTTCATACTACAATATATTCATTTTGCACATTTTGTGTACATAGCATGTTAAAGTTACTAGACATTCATATGTGTATTTTCATTGTTTTATACAACCCCAAACAGACATTATGTACTATGACTACGTACTTCAGACAAATGGGTTTTACAAGCAAATTTGTTATACTTTCAAAAATTTACATTGATTTTACAAAATTCAAAGTTTTACGCACACAATATACTGCAATATATATTTAGTTCGGCATATTTTGTTACATAGCATGCAAAATTTTCTAATCATTCAGATATGTATTTTCATTGTTTGGTACAACCCCAAACAGAAATTATGTACAGTTACTACATACTTGAGACAAATCAATATTCCAAGCAAATATATTATATTTTCAACATTTTACATTACTTTTTTCTGTCAGTTTCATGCACACAATATTCTGCAATATAGGTCTATTTATTTTGAATTTTTTGTTTCATAGCATGCAAAATTCACTAAACATTTATATGTGTATTTTCATTGTTTGGTACAACACCAAACATACGTTATGCACACTTACTACAGACCTGAGACAAATTTGTTACACTTGCAACATCTTAATCTACTTTTATTATCAGTTATTTTGCACAAATGGCATCTTCCTTGTTTTCTTGAGCCAGCTTCAGTTGATGTGTGTACTGCACTTGATCCTGGCTGTTCCTTTTGAACATGCTCTACAATTTCTCGGGAAGCATTTGTTCTTGGAAGTTGTTCCCTTCGCTCAATTGTCTGTCTTATTAAATCATCTCCCAGATTTTGAATGTAGATTCTTCTTTTTTGGAAAGAATTTTCTTTCCATTGTGGGTTAATTTTTGTAAAAAGAAGTAAGCATTGACCGCTGAGATGTCAATTATATTGAAAAAAACAACAATTGGTCAGCGCTTGGTCATCCTTTTGTAGTGTAATTTGACACCATTTTATCCAAAGTGTCAACAGATCCTTTTGTTGAGTTGTAGTCCAGTATGATTTCAGGTTTTTAGTTTCTGAATCACTCACCGTTGCATCGTTATGAAGCGTACTTTGTAGTATCACACATTTATTTTTCTTTGGAATGTACGAAACCAGTGTCGTGTCCTTGGTGAAAGCAAAAGTAGATGTGAAGTTTGTAATTCCTCTGGTTTGAAGCAGTTGGGGTGGAATTGTAGGTTTATTTTTCCAAATCGTACCTATCATAGTAATCTTCTTCCTCAGTAACTCTTGTCCAAGTTGATGTGAGGTGAAGAAGTTGTCACAAGTTACATTATGTCCTTTCAGTTCATTTGAGACCAAATCAAGCACAACTCTCTCCCTGGTTTCTTTCTGGCATACCCCCCACTGATTTTCCAGTGTATGGTTGGATATTCCAGACATAACTTGTTTCATTATCACAAAGGACCTAAAATTTGATGCCATACTTTGCAGGCTTGCTAGGCAATGTACTGCTTGAAGGGACAGTTTTCTCTAAAGACAACAAGCTGTTCATCAACAGTAACAAATAACCCTGGATTATACATTTTAGGCAGTAACTCGACCCATTTTTCCCACAGATCTCTTATTGCAGCAAATTGTCTATTTCCCGCCTTGTAACTATGGTCCCTAATAACCCTTGATATCATTTTGAATCTTTTTAGAGACATGGTAGCTCTGAAAAATGGACGTCCTGTTTTTTTCATTCCACAATCATTCAATTGATTCATTGTGGGACTTGAAAACACCAGCCAGCAACAGTAACCCAATATATCCTAACAAATCTGTTTCATCTAAACGTTTCCAGTCATCCCCATAAACATTCCTTCCCTCTATGTTTGTGTTAGTGAGTATGATCTACTGAATAGATGGAGGAAAGAAAAAAAGGAAAGCAGAAAGTTTATCCACAATTCGTACGGTAGCATATCTTGTTGGAAAAACACAGGAATATAATGGAAAGACAACTGCCATCTGAAGAGATTGCTGCGACTTGCCTGCGAACATGAATATGAATGTTAGATGAACATGAATAACATTGTTGTAAATATTATAATTAATAATAAACTTATTTTTATAGTACACAAATTGCAGACTAGCAAATTTCTACAATATAGATTGCACTGGTTCTGAAAATGTGGCTGTATTTCAAACGAGTCCAAATGGACTCAAGGACCTTAGGTGTAAAAAACATTGTGGTGGCTGAAGTTGAATCCAGATTTACATAATACATAGAAAATTTGTTCAATTCTGCATTTAAATAAAAAGTCACTAAAAGAAAAATCTGGCGAGCAAAGCATTATTGGTTTATTAACAATTATGAATCAAGATGGGTCCAAATGAACCCGAGAAACGTAGGAAGGTTAAAAATTTGGTCTGACCTACAGACTTATGCAATTTTTTTTCAGCTGATGCATTTACTTTTCTTTGTATAGGAGCCTACAGCAGAACAACAAGGTGGTTTGCAATAATTTGAAATTGGTGCTCACCACGCCACTATCTATTCTCAACATTCAGTGACAGGTTATGTGCATTGATCACTTGGTACGCAGTACAAAGGACGGAAAAGGCTTTGCAAATTACATTGTGCTCTGAAGAATTACTAATGTGGGAAAGAGATAGTATTTTCTGCACTCTGTCCCAGTTATCTCTGGAGCAGGCGAACGAAAACAAGTCTCTGCGGATGTAGTGACACGAGACAGCTCCACCAATGACCACGTGAGAGGGAATAGGATTGCGTGGAGGAGTGAAAGCGACTGCGGTTACCAGTCTTCCAGCAGCATGCACTGCTTCGCTCTGCCCACTCGATTCCCCCCATTTCTCTGCCCCTGTGCGCGGACTCGCACCAGAGATAGCTGGGATAGGGTGTATATTAATGCATTATTAAAGTTAGAGTAGATTGCGGTATACGTCAATATCAAGAAATATGAGTACATTTCAGGAACAACAAAGACACAGACAGTTTTAAAAATAAACGGTGAAATCAGAATGTACATATCACTGTCTGGCGAATCTGTTTTCACACGTTGAGCAGAGACGTGAAGAACAAGAATGGAGGATAATATTGACAAGAGCTTTCACTCACTTTTGTTTTCCTCCATATACGAGTGCGCACTTCTTAGGAAGGATAGAGTTTCGTTTTGAATTTCATTATGCAAGGAATGGGAAGTCGTACCGATCCCATGTTTTATTTTAATTTCAGCCCATTCTTCCAGGGTGCGAGCGTACGAACCATGCCGGAATAATGCATGTGCTAGTGGCTTTCAGTATCTTCCACAGGGCTCGAGTCCAACGATAAACTTTTTACAGTGATATAAAATTTTAGAGCCTGACCAGGAGATAAGCTATGATAATGCAATAACGCTGGCAAGCCCTACCAGTCCTTCTGGTTTAACCATATTACATTTATGGCAGTAGTTTTCTTCATGATCCCGTCTGCTGCTATTATTCTTCAGAAAGACCGGGGGGTGAACGGCGGTATCATAAGCAAAATTCAGTTCCGTACCAGACGACTGACAATGAAGTCGAAAGGATCAGAATTTTCTTACCCTATTTTGCCTCTTGCTTTACTGCAGGGCTGTTGGTGATGAACACGTGATATCGTTCTTGCAACTTTTTTTATATGGATAGCAGTTAACTCCGGCGTTGAGAACAACTTTACAAAATTGCAGGAGCTCATCATTAATGCAGAACCTTTCGTTTCTGTAGAAAGAGGAGTTACTGCCTTGCTCTCAAGTTAATTGCATTGTGAAGACACTTCTACACCCTTGGATCTGATCCCGAAGTGATCCTCGTTTAAAGCTGAGTTTCCACATCACGTTCCTTCTCCTAAAAATAATTACGTCGCTCTATTGTGGAATATTTGAAGCCCAGTAAAGTATATTGTCAAACGAAATTGCATTATGAATCGTACAAATGTAATTTTCTTAAATATATCAACATATATTCGCCTCGCCGTTGGCGTAGTGGTAACGATGTCACCTTGTAACCAAAGAGTCTTGGGTTCGAAACGCGGTGAATGTACATAGTGGTTCAGATCCAACTTTTAACTGTGGGTCCAGTCGCGATTAGCCTATCAGTGCATAAAGCAAACTTGAAATTCAAACTAGTCACACTCCAATCAATATATATATTTTCATGCTTAACATTCTTGTTTTTTGAAATCTCATCTCATCTCATCTCTCTCTCTCTCTTTCTCTCTCTCTCTCTCTCTCTCTCTCTCTCTCTCTCTCTCTCTCTCTCTCTCACACACTAACACCCTCACCCATGTGTGTGCGTATGCGAGATATACACTGCTGGACAAAAGAAACCGGACACTTGCATTTCTTGTGACAACGCATCATTTAGAATTAATTCTGATTCGAAGGCTAACTAAATGTTGCAGAAATTATTAGAAATTAAAAAAAACTGAATATATATATTCAACAGGAAACAAATATGATGTTCAGTTGTTGAATACTTAACTGAGAGCGTAATTCATAAGTAATTGCAATTCAGATGTCAAATATTAAAGTGTCCGGTTTTTTTGTCCAGCAGTATATATTATAACTTTATTTTACATTCATATTACAAAATATAAACTTGTAAAACGCCTCTAAGAGGTAACTGAAGAATAGCCAGCAACTAGAATAAACTCTGCTGTTCATTTTGATTGATTGATTGATTGATGGATTGCTAGGGTTTACCTTGCTTCTCTTTTCTTTTATCTTGATGCTCACAGAAACTGCAAAACTATTTTTTAGGCAACAGTGTTGCAAAGTAACAGGCTAATTTGTTGTCCACGCCGTAATATATTTGTTTTGGTTTGTCGGATATTCCAACAATATTTGTATGACACATCGTTTTGGATATTCAATATTCATCGCACACTTTGGCGAGATTTGACTATACTTTATTAATTTTAATATTACTTGTTCTAACATTTCGTATTAAATTTAAAAAAAATATATTTTAAAGTTTTTTTGTATTTTAAAAATAATTTTGGGTTTTAGCTCTAAAATTATAAAACAAAATAAGCTTACTTTTACCTACTCTGGCTTATCTATTATATTTGTCTTCCTCAGTTACTATACTTCAATTACTACTTGTAAGTGAGAAACACTCTACTTTAAATTTAAACACCAAAAATCCCTGTTATTCTTAACGAAATGTTTATCGCCTTTAATCTAATCCGAAAATAAAATTAACCTGAATTAACATAAATACAAAATTATCATTGCTAATTAGCATTTCGTTGTAATGAAAATTAATTTCATAAAATCAAACTGTAAATCGACAGCAACAAAAATTATTAAACAAACATGACATAAGTTATAACGTTGTTTATTTTAAATCAGAATATTTATACTACTTATTAACGAATATACACACTAAACAGACAATTGTACACGATCAGTATGGTATTATCGAACAATAAATGTATTTTCAGAATAATTTATAAATACGTTATTAGTGAGAATCCTTTAATTGGTACTAAAAAATAAATCTTAACGAAATAAATACAGACTAGTTAAAATTAATTTTTCTCTTGGAAAACACAAAATAAGCAAGTTTCCTTGAACCCTGAGATCACTGGAAAGTAAATAACAGAACCACTGTTCACTATGCGTAAGCGAAAAAACAATTTCTTTCAATTCGACATTGTTTTCCAGGGGTTACTGCCAGCAGACATGCGGCCCTCATAAATAAGTCATACACATTAAAACTTAACACTCACATATACAACGAGAGCGAGAGAGATAGATGGAGGGGGGGAGGGAGGGGTGCGAGCTTTTTCGCTTTTTGAGAACATAACGTTATTAGTATGGTGCTTTTTTCTTATTGCTGTAGGATTCCCATGGTAACTAATATAACATACCAGACTCCCGTTGCGGAGCAAGGAAGCACGTTCATAAACGCTTGCATCTCCATTAAAATTTGGAGTCGACATACAACACACATTCGGCTCAAGTAATATATTTCCAATTGCTGAATACACTTGATAAATGGTTCCTCGCTGTCTCGCATAAAACCCGCCAACTGTGAAGTTCCCATGGAAAATTTATGTGGACCTCTTTGTTCAAATCGTCGATTGGGGAATTAGGTAGAGTGTTGGGAAATAAATAGAAATTGGTATCATTTTTGGCCTTTATTGGAGGAAAGAAAAAATATCTACTTTTACACACACATGCAATACGTAGTACCAAAACCTATTGCTGGTCTACGAACGCGTATATTTTCAAACATAAGAGATAATTTTCTTTGGCTAAGAAATTGAATATTGATTTATTCCACAATTATTTTTCATGGAGGGACCTTCGAACTGCATAGGCTACATTTGGTCAGATGTAAATGTGTAATACTAAATATTGCAATATTGATGCCAAATATTGGCTTCTAAACCTACGGCCAGCATAATCTTTTGTAGGATTGTTTGATTTGAGTTTTTTTGTTTTTAGGTCCACTTTATGCACGGATAGGCTAATCCGGAGTGGACCGACAGTTTAAAGTGGGAGCCGAACCACTTTGTGCCTCCACAGGGTATCGAACACGGGTCTCCTTGATCACAAGGCGAGGACGTTACACTAAACCATCAAGGAGGCTACCTTTGTATGGTTGCATGTTCTCCTGTGTTATGCTCATAGGAATATATGTGCTGAGTGTCTCAATACAGCCTCGGTTTTTACCCTGGGTAAGGAGATTTTAGAGATACGCATGGTGATTTGTTTATACATTATAAGGGGCTTGGCCTCGTATTTTACGCCTTGACGGGTGTAAATAGCCTAAGTGCTGACGCATATAAAATTTTAATTTCAACCAATCAATAACATTCTGCCATGAACATCGGCAAGGCCGGATTAACCTATGGGCAAGTGGGGCAATTGCCCCGGGGCCCCCACCAAAAGGAAGCTGTGAAGGGCATCCACCAAAAAATATTTTAACCAGCTGGCTATGCTTGTGAAAAATTACATAAGAAGTTGTATTTTAAAAATTAAAAAAAAAAAAAAAACTTCCCAAGAGTTTGTGAGACTCGGTGGGCATGTAGAGCAGATGCCACAAAAGCCATAATCCAAGGTTACGAAAAATTTTAGGAATCTCTTGTCGAAATAGGCAATGACAAAGAAGAGAAGGGTATTGTAAGAAGTGAAGCGAATGGGCTCTCATGGCAGAAGTCGTCCCTGGAAATCGCATTGTTAGCCGTCTTCTGGAATGACATTATAGAGAGACTTGATGCTACGAGCAAACCACTCCAGGATCCAAGGTTAGTTCTTCAGTCTCCCATTGATATTTAGAGATATTTAAAGAAGTTCGTAGAATCAAAAAGGAACTCGTTTTCTGAATATGAGGAAATAGCCAGAAGAAGAAGTAGCACAGAAGAGTACAATCAGGAACACACGTCAGCGGGTGAGAAACGTCCGACTGAATCATCTTGACTATCAAAATGAACCTCAAATCCACCTCTCGCCTAGTGAACATTTCAGGGTGGAAAGTTTTCTACCAGTGATTGATCAAAACACCTCAACACTCGCAGACAGGATTTTTCCCTATGAAACTGTCGCAAAGAGGTTCAGTATTCTAAATGAACTTGCAGTGGCAACTTCATCACAAATTACATCTGCAGCTCGCGAGCTTGTGAGCATCTACGAGGAGGATCTAGACCCTCGCTAGAGAATGAGCTGATACAGTTTGCACACCTAGTAAGCAGTAGCAATGTCAAACATCAGGAAAACATCCCAATGGAACTGTCTATGTATAATATTGTATGTAAGCACCCGTTCCTCAGTACATTTCCCAATGTCGAAATTCTCTTTAGAATGTATTTGGTCTTAATGGTAACAAACTGCAGTGGATAAATATCATTCTCAAAAATGAAATTAGTGAAAAACAGGCTTCGCGCTGCCATGGGACAGGATGGCTTATCCAATCTTTGTTTATTATAGCATTGAACATAAACTTTTTTGTGAATTGGACTTGGATGATATAATAGATGAATTTTCGGCGAGAAAGGCAAGAAGAGTGTGTCTACTACAAGTGTTAAGCCTTTGGAAATTTTCTTGAAGAAAGTGTAGTTACTACAATTTCCACAATGAACCTGTCGGTAATTGTCCAGTAGATGAACCGTGCATATGTGGTGACATATTTGCTCTTAATTGTAAATAATATTATTTATAATAAATTCTGTACGTAAGTACAGTCTACTCCTCAGTTCTCTGTTTCCGTCTGAACTCCCTTAGTATTTACTATATATTTGTAGTTACGGTGTTCACTCTTCATAATATGCTATAGACATTTAGACGCAGAATTTTACTGCTGCTATAGCGCTACAATTTTCGTCCTGTAACTTTATTTTACTGCGCTATTCTCCCTGCAAACCTATCTGCGATATGTTCAATTGTGAATGACTACTGATTCTAAAATCAGGTCTACAATTTCAACTGCTGAAAATTTAACATATTGAGCTAATAAAGCTCCTTGTAAAAAAGAAAGGGGGGGCCACAAAACATTTTGCCCAGGGGCCTCCACAAACCTTGATACGGCCCTGAAGGTCGGTAACATTTAAACAAAATTCATGGCTAGTTAGTACTAACAACAACAACTAATAATAATAATAACAACAACAACAATACTAATAGCCGCCCCCCTTGGCGGAGTGGTTAGCACATCGCGCTGCGACGCCAGGGGTCCCGGGTTCGAGCCCTGGCTTGGGCATGGACGTTTGTGATATATATTCATCAATTTCATCATATCATCACTCATCCCCATCTTCGCAAATTAGCCAAAAGTGGCACAAGAAACGAAGTAAAATAAATCAAATCAAAATAAATAAAAATCACAACAATACTACTACTACTACTACTAATAATAATAATAATAATAATTACTATTATTATTATTAAATGTTATTGCATGTATATAATAATAACATACTATTCAATAGTCAATACCAGTTACAATACCTTTTGATTCCCTGCACAATCTACATAATTCATTCGTTTTTTATGAATTCTAAGGTCAATATCAACAAGTGTAATATATCAAATTAAAGGTAAATGTTTACGCTACAATGTTTGTTTGGAACATTTTCTTCTCATATGCCTAGATTATTAATAAATTAATGATAAACATAAAGTTAATAGTAAAATAATACAAATATGTTTTACTAATCCGTGATTAACTACTTAACGGTTGCTCCTATCGAAAAACCTAAGACAACATTAAATACAGAACGCATATTAAGCTTAAGTAGTTTTTCTCAAATGTCAACATCCGCCATCTTGGATTGGCCGCCATTTCTATTAGCTACCACCTTGAAATGGCAATCATGGTGTTTTGGTATCCTTACACCCATATAACTGTGGCATAAAGGAAAATTAGTACCCCCAAATTATACGGAATTCTTTATTTTGACCACTTGGCGAATAGGTTCGCCTGCTCCAGAGATAACTAGGACAGGGTATATGTGATGTTTCTGGGATGAGCTCCAGTGCAAGACCTAATCGTGTGCATCAAATTAGCAAACAGATGGAGGCAAACGCAGAAGCAGCCAACGGTTGTGGATTAGAATATGCTCCAGAGATTTTATCCTTCCTGATCCCCGACACATGATAAATCGATGATGCTCAATTCTTGTTGTCGCTTCAGTCCGAGTACGCTAGCCTCAAGTCAGTAAGACTTTGAAGGGCGAGACAGGCAGCCACGCCTTGAAGATCTCAATTTGCTCTCTGAACAAGTTGCTCCTCTTCTGGCGTCATTGCCTTCTATTGGGAAGGCGGAGCGCCGGCGATCAGTGGACAGGGAACGCTTTTAGGCTCGTCTGCCGCTCGCAGTCAGGCTGAGTTGCCTTGGTAACTGGAGCTTAGAATGGAATTTTCAAACACCTCAGACTTTGACGCCAAATTAAGGATGCCATGGCGACGGCAGCTCAAAAGAAAAGGGCATTCAAATAGGTCTCTTCGTGAATTTTTATGTCTAGTTTGTAATTGGTAAGATTTTCCGCTGGTTAAACCTCTGTGCTTCCGAGGAAAGATATGAAAATGTAACTTTGTTGGCAAAAATACTAGATTTTCACCAAAATAAAATCTAGCTTTCCAAACACGAGTTTTGATATCTATCTAGAACGATGAGCTCTCATTTTTTCTTTCACTAAACCTTTAGCATCTTTTGGTATTCGGAAATTGTTCGTATTTTCATTTATACATGAATTTGGAGTGTAATCTAAGGCAATAATTTATCTTTTGTTGACAACATTTGGTGCGCTCGCACATACACAGAGTAATAAACTGTCAACCGACAAAACACAGAACTACCAATTACGCTCTAAATTAGAAGCTTTGTTAATTATGTACACTTGTACATGCAGTTCAGTGATATAAGCTACAATATCATCCCCGTATTCATACTACACCACATTTTGTTGCATATTTGTGATGTTTATTTGAACAAATATATATATATATATATATATATATATATATATATATATATATATATATATATATATTATATCAATGAATTGTACTTTGTCCCGGGAATCTCTGGAGCGATCGAACGAAAAGCTAGTCTCTGACCAAGTAGTGACTCGAGAGGGAACAAGTGCGAGGGAACGGGATTAAGTTGAGACCGAAAAGCGACTGTTGTTATTAGCCTTTGCAGCAGCGTGTACTGCTTCGCTCCGCCCACTTGGTTTTTCCTCTTTCTTACTCTTATGCTCGGCCTTGCTCCAGATATTCCAGGGGTTAAGTGTACACTGATTATAAAAATATTTGCAACATTTAGAATATTTCCATTTATACAAGTTCTTCCTTTAACAACCAGTTTCTTCGAAGAAGTTACTTTCTTCAAAGTTGAAAATACGCCCTTTTGTATATACGGCAACTGGCATATACCAAAAAATTTGAAAATCCGATAAGTAGTAATACATTATTCATGAAATTTACGATTTGCCTTCGTGTATTTTGAATATAAAAGAGAATTGGAAAAATATTCCGTTAGAGAGGAAAAGTATATATTTTGTTAGATCTTGTGAAATTTTCGCCGAATGTGCAACTCTTTACTTCCAAAATATTTATCTTGGCATAAAATAAAATATTTCAGTCCTTGACAGTGCATAATTAGGTCGTTACAGTTTGCTTTCCTTAAAAACTACGAACGAATTTGATATTTCTTACGCCTGACTTTAGTCCGAAGCATTTTAATTCCTAGTATCCTCAACTTGTATGATGTTCTGTGTAAAATTGCTACTTGGGCTCCTTCAAATTTACAAAAAATGGCAATGTGTATGTATGCATCTGACTGTGCAATCCACATGGAGTGTTCCAGCATTCTACGTTGTCCCCTTTTTAATTTGCAAGCGTACAGTCGCTTAATGCATAATAAACTTATCGTTCATGAATACGAGGAACGCAACTCCACAATTTTGTTCATATTGGAAATTAAACTCTTTCCGCCCAAAAAATATGTGTTCATATCTTATTCAGTGGGTTCAAGTAAAAATAAGTACCTGTATATGCATTCTTGCCTTTTTTCATCGTTCTATTTTCTTGTTTAGCTTATTTCTTTTAAGAAAACATACATTACGAACTTTTTATCGCTGCTGAAAATTGTTAAAGGTAACTTGGAATTTTCCTCTTGAAGAGCATTTGCGAGGAATAAGAATGGTTAGTTTGCTTAGATCTTGAGACGAAACATGTCTAAAGAATTCCTTAATGAATCGCAGAATCGATTTAACAACTTTCCCCTCCCCCGCAAATTCTGATGCTTTGTGCTAGGAAACGCTGGTAATACACTTTGTTCGTTCTTTTTTTTCCCCCTTTGCTATTCCATCATCAAGGAGAGAGTTTTCCCTTGCAAAATATGGTAATTGACCAAAGCCACATTATTTTATCCTCCAGTTCTTTCATTTATGTCAGTCTTTTGTTTCGTGTGGGACCGTCTTAATTTGACAGTGACATGGACGTTTTCTCTCTTTCGCTTCTCCGTCTTTCTTTTCTTCTTTGTCAGACGTTCGACTCTTTCATGCTCTGGGACTTAATTAGAGAAGCAGACCTCGTTAGTACTGGAACACTAGGCTTCTTTCATTGCGGACTTTTACTCTGTGAATTTATGCCACGGGGACGTAGCTGAACATTTCGTCTGGAACTAGAGGGAAAGGGATATGCTTCTTTAATGCGTACAAACCTGTGGTAAAAAACAGAACAAAAAAACTTTCATTTCTTCAGGAAACTAGAAAATTATTTACGTGTGCAAAGATTTACATTTTCTGTTTAAACTTAGTGTCAGGTTAGATTTCCACCGGAGGAAAGTACAATGTTTTATTGCTATTTATAAAAATACAAGAATTGGTGTGAATCTTTTAAGTTGCAAAAAATGTTGCTATTGTATACAGTACGTCACACGAACTACACACTTTACAACTCTACTTAAGCTACAATGTAATGATTCTCTTAGTATTGTTTTTATGAAACTGAGATTATTGTAAATTGTTTCTATTTATATTTTTGTTATTTTTGAGTTAATCACGGCGATGAATGATTGATTGAGTTTGATTATTTTACCTCGCTTTTCTTCCACTTTTGGCTTTCGCGAAGATGGGGATGAGTGATGATACGAAGAAATTTATGAAAAACACACGCTCGGGCCTGGATTCGAACCCGGGACCCGCTGGCGTCGTAGATCACTGCGATAAATATAAATAATTGGGTTGTGAATGCCAAATTAAAAGAAAATTAGGTCTGTTACGAATGAGTACAACTGCAATGATGTACGTACTTTACCTGATTATACGTAACTTTTTTAAAAAAATATAATTTAGTACTAGCCATATTTCCTGCCAACATTGGCAGAATATGCAGTAGGGGAAATTACTGTCAGGGATTGAAATTAATGTGACCTGTATTATGGAGTTTGTCGGTCTTCATTTTTCAGTTTAATTGCCTAAAATATGTATTCCTTTTCTAAAATTTGTTCCATGATCTCCTCCGTAAAATGTCTCATTAACGTTTCCAAAGTGCTATTGATTCTCTTGTTACTGTCAGAAGATAATTTCCTTGTGGAATGAGCAAGCTCGAATCAATTCCCAGGCTACTTCTCGTAGACTCCTCCAGCCTGAATAATCGAAATGTTTGTTGTAAAAAATGTCTTACACTCCGTCCAGGTTATCTCTGGAGCAAGGCCGCGCATAACGGCAGAGAAGGGGACGAAATCGAGTGGGCAGAGCGAAGCAGTACACGCTTCTGCGGCGGCTGCTAACTGCAGTCGCTTTCCCCCTCCACGCAATCCCGTTCCCTCTCACGTGTTCATTGGTGGAGCCTTCTCGCGTCAGTACTTGCGCAGAGACTTGTTTTCATTCGCTTGCTTAAGACATAGCCGGGACAGAGTATATACAATTCTGAAATCCGACCTTGCCAGGATTATCCTTTGCATGTGTCTCTTCATCAATTTCATGAAATCATAATTCTTTTGCTCAGAGAGGCTAATTAGGATTGCAAATACAGTTTAAAGCGAGATCCGCTGTTTGATGTTACCTATTACTTTTAAATGTGAAAGATGACGTCAAATATGCCACAAATAGAGGATTTTTATCTTTGAATAAATCAGCTTAAAATTTGAATATATTGTTTCTAGGAAATCCTACCTATATATGAGCTAAATAATGATGAAATGCATTTCATTTTTAATTTTTGCTTCAGTATTTTCTTTTATTTGACGAAAACATTCGTACTTTGCCTGTCTATGCCTTTCCTTCAACATCTTAAATATCCATGTTATTTTAGTGAATGTGCAAGTGCAGCATTACTAGCTGCCAGCAGTTTCTAACTTCTATTCTGTATTTTGTGTACTCTGTACGTGTATAACTTTTCCAGCATTCAGAGAAATGCTCGATCCTTTCCATATTCTAGTTGATTTAAATTACACCAACTTCTCTGTGGAAAACAAGAAAGAAAAATTGAAACGCAAACTCACATGACTTCTATATGACAGTGATCAATATGATTTTTTCCAGCTCGGTTAATCTAACTTATGATAACTGTTGGTTCTGTTCCCTGAGAATACTGTAAATTATAACGTAATCCATATTAAAATCTCTTCTAAATTTGATGACGTAATTTCTTTTTGTACTTTTCATACTTTACTAAAATTTTCTGCATAATAGATGTGCCTTTTTGCTACAATTTCTACGTATCAATAAATTAGTATATATCTGTGCTTTATACAGGGTGTCTCAAAATACCTTTTAAAACGCTTGGGAGGTGATTCGACAAGTAAAAATAAGGAAAAAAATGCCATGTGAAAAAATGTCGAAATCGGCACCGTTTTCGAGTGACAGGCGTACGAAAATCGCTTGACACCGCCTTTAAAGCACAATAACTCAAGAAGGAAGATATATATCTACGTACGATTAAAAGAATACAAAGAAAGTCGTACCTGACGAATACAATGGTGCAGCTATTGAGGCCCAGTGTAAATTGCGCGAGGGGACTCTCAAAGGAAGTGGGGATTCCCCTGATGGAAAATACAGGAAATGTACTACTATTTTCTACATAATGTTGAGATCGGAATGTAGCCAGTAATAAATTACGACGTATGTCCACATGTCCCACTACTTCTGGGACACCGTCCCACACTCGGGAAATAGGAAAATAACTGCAAATCTCCTGTTGCACACGGTTCACATTTCTGTACGAAGAAGAAAAGAAACCAATTTGTCGCATGTCCCACTACTGCTGGGACACCATCCCAAATGGAAAAAAATACGGGAAAACTAGGAAAAAACTTTTTCAATCCCCTAATGTTGACACACTACTTTGCAGTACGAAGAACAAAAGTTAAACAATGGCCACATGTCGTCAGGCTGTGCATACTACAAGAGAGCTCCACAAAGAAAGTGGGTAATCCTCGAAGGAATGAAGACGGAGAATGGCAAGAAAACGCACACAATGGCATGTGACATTTCCAGGCACAGCACATCTTGAAGGGATTCCCCTGAGAAGCGCACAACCTCCGCACATGCAGATCGACGGTATGTCTTAGTACAGCGATCTCCAGCATCTTCATTCTCACTATGCGGTGCTGATAGGGGCTCACAAACACCGGTATACTCAGAGACGTTGTTGAAAATGTCCGCCATTGACTTCAAGACAAAGATGACATCGGCGAAGCACTGATTGTCTGGTACGCGCAAATACCTCTGGCATGCCACCAATTGTTCCAGCAGCGGCACTAACACGAGCAACGAGGTCCTCAGCACTTTCCACAGGGGTTTCATGCACGAGCCTTTTTATTTCTCCCCACACAAAGAAATCAAGTGGTGTGAGGTCGGGGGAGCGTGGTGGCCACGGTAAAGGTCCACCCCTGACAATCCAACGATCGCCGAAAATATCGTTCAGTAAGGCCCTGACTCCCCGGTAAAAATGTGCGGGGGCGCCGTCGTGTTGAAACCGGATACGCTGTTTATCTGCCAGTGGCACTTTTTCCAAAAGTTCAGGTAATACGTCATGTAGAAACACCCGATAATTCCCACCACACAAAGCAGAGGGCAAAATGTACGGGCCTAGCAAGTAGAAAATAGCGTATCAATCCATAAGATTATATTTTATTTAAAGCCTCTCTGATGCTTCATGTTGACCAGGGCATTCACTTATTTACTTCAGTTGTCTCAACCTCTGAGGTATGTAAATAATGCACGGTGTTGCGCTATGCAAACTTCCTGATGTATTCAGGATATAGGAAGTTCCATCAGCCTATGGAGTCAGCTGTTTGCAATAGAGGTAGTAAAAATCACGATTCGGCATGGAGGAAGGTCTCCATGGCCTGTGTAATATAGAGGTGAGGGAGACTGAGAAGGGACTGACTTTTGATTTGGATTGAGGAGAGAGAGGAGCTTAGAGAAAGGAGTTGAGGGAAAGTGAGGCGAGTCCTGGTCAACCTGCAACGAAGCCTAGAGAGGACTTAGTTTATTTTATTCTTCGAATTTATCATCACTCTTCAGGTAGACAGGTAATTATCCTAACCCAGCCATGATTCAGGTTCAAAGGTTCATATAACCCAATGAGTGATCATTGTCTTTTCTAGTTGTTAGTTTTGCTTGTTAGGGGTGTAGCTTTAGTTGTGCCTTTCGCACTGCCAAGCGTTTAACTTGTCATTTTAATGACAAGTGCTCTCCTCATTGAGGATGAAGGATGAATAAGTTACATCACCCATTGATTAATTGTGGAAGTGACTGGTTCTGATCCCCATCATTCTGTAGAATGATACGATAGTAGTAAATTTCCTGAATTTTCCATCAGAGGAAAATTTTGAGAGTCCCCTCGCGCAATTTACACTGGGCCTCAATTGCTGCACCATTGTATTCGTCAGATACAACTTTCTTTGTATTCTTTTAATCCGACATTGATATCTTTCTTCCTTCTTGAGTTATTGTGCTTTAAACATGGTGTGAGGCGATTTTCGCACGCCTGTCACTCGAAAACGGTGCCGATTTCGACATTTTTTTCACATGGCATTTTTTCCTTGTTTTTACTTGTCGAATCACTTCCCAAGCGTTGTAACAGGTATTTTGCAACACCCTGCATAAACTAACTATCTAGCCTTCTTAAACCCGAAGGTTTATGGCTGCAGCAACAGAAGCCTTCCATCTGTCCCTATCCTGGGAAAGATCAATTCAATCTTTTCTATCCTTACTGATTTCCTTAATGTCCATCTCAACGTTATCTCTCCATCTTCGTCTTGACCTTCCTACAGGTCTCTTACCTAACAAGAATCTTGCAAACTCTTCTTTTCCCTCCCATTTGTGCCACATGACTTGATCACCTAAGTCCTCTTGATTTAATTTTAACTGTGCTTTATTCTAGTGAGAAATTGATAGTGAGAGAGGGTTTGTACTTTTAGGTAAAATAAATACTTATTATTATTATTATTATTATTATCATTTATTATTATTAAAGTAGGGTTACAATTAAGCTTACAATTTTCTTTACATTGATTCTATAACTACAAAAACAGCTTTTTGCCCTACATGAATTAATATACAGTTATATTTGTTTATAATTATACATAAAATGGAATATTAAAAAAACATTTTTAATTTTAATAATTTTGTGTTTAGATAACTACAATCGCATTTAACCTTAAAAAATGCACCTATTTAATAATCCTAAATATTTCGTGACTATAATGGCGCGTTACAGTTTGCTAGCTACTGCATAGTCAGAAGACTTGCAAAGCTTCCCAGGAAAATTTATGTATTCTTCACTTGTTTGCGTGTGTTTTGCAAAATCCTTCGTGCTGTGGTTCCATAGGCAATTTGCGGTTACGCACCCTTGACGTTCCTTTGGGCATTTATCTGCAGCTAAGTGTCCTGGTTGAGCCACGGTCGAACGAGAGACTGGAGACTTTTAACACGGTTAGGTGCGGCGACCCTTCCCCCTCCGTACAGGCCGCTCTAACCAAGACAGATCGTTGCTCGATACTCGCGGGCCACGTCAATTGTTTTCCAGCTCCAGCGAGGAAGGCCTCCTGTCGATAATGCACGGAAACATCCGAAGACAATTTTCGCTAAGTGGTGGCGATCAGGCGGTTTTTACCCAGAGGGGTTGCAAGAAACATGACGAGGCAAAACAATGTTTCGGGTCAATATCGACGACAAAGAAATCGGGTAAAATTGTGAGGTGTCTATGTCTATCTCTGCTAATTTTATTTTTTCATAGCTATGTAAACTTCAAATTTGCATGAAAGTTTCAATTACAGGCAGGTGTGAATCAATTGTGATTATAATTAAGAATAAAATACATAGATTAACCAGAATCGTTACGTAACTCATCACAGAGGTTACTAAATTGGGTGTAAGCGGTGACTTTCGCTGAAGGCATAAGAAAGTCAAACTCATTTCCAAGTAGTACACCTCGGTAACTGATATGTTGCAGGCCAACGAAGCTCTGGCGCCTGGAGTTTTAGCCAGAATAATGCTCTGTAAAAAGGGGTTGTCCAAGTGCGTTTGTGATTGCCCCTTCATTCATTCATCTTATCACCATTCATCCTCATCGTCGCGATTAGCCAATAGTGGGAGAAAAACGACGTGGAATAACCTTATTCATTCGTTAAATTACAGGTAAATAAATGAAAGTCATTGTTTCTTAATTATTCTGCCTATTTCGTTATACATGATGACAGGCCTAGCCGGATTTTTTCTAATTCACTTACCTCATTAAGGGTTCTATTCCACAAAGTTTACTTCAAAGTGTATGTAAGGAAACTAAAGATGAAATCAACTGTCGTAGAAAAAAACACCCAGTTTGGTGAACTAGCATCACGTACATACACCTTAATAATTTTGCCAGAAAAATGTTATATAGTGTTTGATTGAAAGTTACATGAGTTACAAACCACACACCACATTGAATTCACTTGGATAATAAAGTGGATATGTGTTTACACACACAAACACACGAGTACAAAAAGGATAAAATTAAGAGAGGAAACGCAAACATCCAGAAATATTTTTAGTATTCCCAATTTTAAATATGGGATAATTAACTGCATGCAATGCACATGCAAGGAATTTTACTAGAAAGCTTTCATTTACTAAATCACATATTGAAGCAACGTTGTCAAGTAATGGACAGCACGCTTTATTTTTACTTAATCACGTGCTCGTCTCGATACAAATCCATCGGTTTGCTTGTCTCAATAGGTGAAATATCGAAGACAATGTTTGAAAATTGTAATATTTATTATGACATCGATGAAGCTGCAATAGTACAGCGTTGCAGTCATAAACATTTTACATTTTTATTTAAAAAATCTATTTATACCTTATCCTATTTAACTCTGGAGCAAGGCGCACATAGCGGCAGAGAGAAAGGGGGGGCCGTTGAATGGGCAGAGCGATGCTGCTGCGAAGGCGGGTAACTTCAGTCTCCCCCCTTTTTCCAAGCAATCCCGTTCCTCTCACGTATTCATTGGTGGAATCGTCTCGCGTCTCTACTTGAACAGAGACTTGTTTTCGTTAGCCTGCTCCAGAGATAACTGGAACAGAGTGTAGAATACGATAGGAAAGAGATTGAATAGTATTGTCAAAAGGAGCCAAAATGGTTTCTTTCACTGTCATGGTGGAGACGACATCAGTTTCAACCAGTCTTTCACAGTAAAGTTTTGTTGGTCGCATAGTATCAGTGCTTTATTCCTGACACCACAGCCCAAAGCAATATACTTGGAACGAGACATCAGAAATAATCAACTTGAAATCCCACTCTCCAGGGACACCCTCCTCCGAAACTTTGAGCCTCAGAGAAGGTTCCCCATGTTCGCACTAACCGATTTAGAGAGATGAATCAGTAGAAGTGCGTGAGTGATAGCCATATTAACAATAATTTTGCCTCGTCATCAATCACTTCACGTTGAAACAACACGGAAAGAATATCGTTGGCAGTGTGGACTTGGTTAAAGATACTTAATGAATTAGAGACTGTTAGTCGATAATAGGAAACATTTGTTTCCAAGCTTGAAAGTATCTGATTTCGACAAGTGCGGTTATAATCTATCCCCGTAATCTGTGGAGCAAGACCGCGCATAGCGGGGGGATAGAGTGGGCAGAGCGAAACAGTACAAGCTGCTGCGAAGGCTGGTAACGTCAGTCGTTTTTCCCCCTCCACGCAATCCCGTTTACCTTCACGTGTTCATTGGTGGAGCCGTCTCGCGTCACTACTTGCGCAGATGTTTTTCCTTTGCTTGCTCCAAATATACCGGGGCAGAGTATAGGCTATATTATCACTCGTAATTTAGTTTTTCTAATGTCGATTGGTCCAAAATGTATGTGAAGACTATGTTGGATAGTATACACTAATAATATTGGTTGTTGATCACAGATTTTCAACATTGAGGGCAAAATAGTACTGATCGTAACTTACACTCGCTTATTTGTGTGCATAAGGTGCTAAATAATGAATGCGACCTCCTGATTTAATGATTTATTTTTGGGATATTAAACGTCAGGTCAAATTTGACATTAAATATTAATGATGAGAACATAGAAATTAGAGAGGAGGCACAAAAACACATGATTTTTTCGCTTAAATTTGCACGTAGAAGGTGCATTCAAAATCATTATTGTTGTTTTACTTCTAAATTGTTAAATTCATTGTTTATAATTATGGAAACAAAATTGATTTTTGTGCTAGTTTCTGTAATAATAAAATCTATATTTTCCAATACAGAGGCTGTTATTTAAACTCTCAGACGGCAATTCCAATTCAAGAATCCTGGTTTGAATCTCTGTGTGTAAGCCATGAATATTCATTTTCTTTTCATACTTGTTGCAGTTAGCGTCACTATGCAATCGAAAAAATAAAACAATCTTGTGAAAATTTTGGACACCTGGAGCTAATTAGAATATTCGATGCTTAAACTACTGGGCGATGAAGTGAAATGAATACGAGTCATGAAAGATGAAATCCAGTTACTTCATCGAAACACTATCATTCCTCCTTACGTTTACCATGGCTATCAATCAAATGATATTCAATAAGAGATAGGCAGGATGATTATTTATATGTAATACTAATTTTTTTTTAAGTCATTACAATCTCATGGAAGTAGTCATAAGATGCAGTGTTCGACGTTGGATAGGCATTTCATCAGTATATCTGCTGTGTGTGCACAAGATATCAACATATTAGGTGAACTGAATCTATTAGTAAAAATATTGGCCAGTAGTAGTTTAGACTACTTTAAAACGAGAGGGGGGGGTCATATAAATTAATTCACAATTTCAAGAGAAGGATATGAATAAAAAAAATATTTTAATAAGAAATAGAAGAGTAATGGTTCCCCGGTCCTAGCATAAAATATAAAAGAAAATGGATTCAATTAATTTCAAGACCATCTTAATCATGCTTCACGCTTAACACTTCCCAATTTTTAACTTTATATTGTTTCCCACAATATAAGAAGATAGAAATAAGTCTTCTCTAATTTCTTTAATGGATTTACTAGTTCTTTAATCAAGTTTCGTCTCTATTTACAACAGCTGCAAAAATGCAACGTAAAACTAATTTGAACATAGCAAGATCAAATGCAATTTTTCTCTCTGTTCCTTGTGCAAACTTCAACGATGCTACTGGCTGAGGAGATTCTGGAAAACTGGAGTGAGGACGTCCTCTTAACGGCATTATTTTTTTAAAAAATCTTGAAACCGGTCATCGTCGTCTGTTCAGAACTGATACGTACAAATGGCCTAAATAAAATTACATTTTACTCAACAAAATTATCCTTCTATTTACGCAACCAACATGTCACGTGTTATGAAGGTTGCATAATCAGTAGGAAATGTTCATAATACGAAATTCTTTGACTTCAATAAGCTAAGAGGTGTGTATACTCTGTCTCTTGAATCTCTGGAGCGAGCGAAAGGTAGAATATAATTTATTACTCCATATAAACCATATACATTGGTATTTGGAGTGTTGAATACAGCTCAGACAAACATTATTACAACCTGTGTATAATTTACTCAAACTCAACTCGGAGCTCAATAATGAAATAGGTTATTATTTCATAAACATATTTCCTAGTACGTAGGAATTTCAGCGAAAATTGCAGGCTATACTAGGACTCGAACCCGTGTCATTGTTCTACGATTTTTTTTATTATTTTTTTAAAATTTATTTTCTCTTTTACAAAAGAAAAGCTTCAAAGCGGTAGTTTTCTCAGTCATTCTCTTTCTTTCTGTTTATACATATATAAGGTTTTGCTCAATTTTCCTTTTTCCTCATTGTGGACAAATACAAACATTCATTTCTTACCCGGGATTCGAAGCAGGGAACCTTGGCATTTTAAAGCGCTGTGCTAACCGCACCAGGAACCAACTGAGCTGCTGAACCAGGCCTGGTTATACCTGATTTTACTCTTGCAACGGGATCTGTTTCAATTTATAGTATTTGTATTTCTGCCACTTTTGGCTAAACGCGATGATGGACGAGTGATCATTAGACGAAGCTGATGGACGAACAATCATAAATAGCGTCACAACCAGGTCGGGATTCGTAACAGCAAACTTCGGTGTCGAGTACGAAAGTCGACCACTTAACGAGCTCGGCCATCCAGTTTTCTCGTATTGACGAACTCTATAATGAGATGGAACGTGTATTTGTAATTTTATTTTAGGTTAATCACAACGATGCTGATCAGATAAATGTGAGATTAGCAAAGAGAAACCTATGTTTTCACCAGGACTCGAAACTGGTGCCATCAGTGGGCAGATCGAGAGTCCAGAACTGAACACTCCTTGCCACCAAGAAGACGATATTGAAACAGTCACCACGTTTAGGCAGTAAACGTGTACGTCATAAATGTTATCTCGCACGAATAGCTACGTGCTCAATTAGATTTCTGATTGCATGTCACGAAGAGAAAGACGAAGTGCACACAACGAGATAACAATTTTCTACGGTCTACACCCTTTTTGACTTGGAATACAGTTTTCTAATATTGAAAGTTTTTTTTTTTTTGGCGAACGGTTCTTTATCTAAAAATATGTTTATCTTTGCATTATACATTAGTCTTGTTTCATAGCCTAGAGGGATTTATTGGCCAGTTTCAAGAGAATGTAAGATTTAAGACGAGCAGAACAGTAACTTTGCGATAATTCCTTCAGTGCATGGTAGGATGATAAATGTTACATCTATAATCACCTAGAGCCCCAATACTCTGCCCCGGGAACCTCTGGAGCGAGCAAACGTAAACAGGTCTCTGCGCAAGTAGTGACTCGAGAGGGCTCCACCAATGAATGAGTGGAAAAGTGAGTGCATGAAGGGAGAAAAGCGACTGCAGATACCAGCCGTTTGCAGCAGCACGCACTGCTTTCATCCGCCCGATCGCACTCTTTCGTTATGCGCGGACTTGCTCCACAGATTATCAAGACAAAGTGTAGATGAAAATATCTCAGTATTAAATACATCCCCCAATTGTCATCACATTTACACATAATGTTTGTAGGCATAGAATTGAATACCTACATAAATGACGATTACGGTTAAGATGTAGAAATTTTAATGTATTATTCAACAAAATGGCTATTTGTTTAACGATATAGTTTATCATACGGTCCAAAAGGTCGATATTATTTCCGCATGTAAATGTTTCACCGACATATTGTGGCGAATTTAGTAGAATATTGCTTAAGTTTAAACTTTTATTCATTAACGAAAATTGTATAGAGCGTAAATAATGTTAACATTTAAATTTTCCAGCAGTTCAAGTGAATGTCTGTTCACAAAAATTGAATCTGACGAAGTTGCATTTAGTTTCCCGCCACATTTCCTATTTGCAGTATTTTTTTACATGTCTTCATATTAACACTCATAACATGTGTAAGACATAGGTTTGGTAATCAGTTATATCCTGTCAGAATGGGATAAATTGAAGACTAAAATTGTAAACGCCGTAAGTGCCACAATAATTGAAACACAGCTTTCCACGTTAAATGTGAAATTTGCCATGCTTTATAATGTGGTCAACGTGAAATGTGGCTGGTAGCCCTCTAAGTAGTTAAAAGTAGTGCAAAGAGGTCACTAGTATGCACGTTCTTACGGGCTGATGTGCGGAACGATGCGATTTCCCAACACTTGGAACGTTTACCACTTTTAGTCCTCAATTATATATCATTATATCCCTTATGTATCGTAACAGGGAGACAAAATAATGGAGTTATGTTTATGCATGTTTAAGTAACTGATGTCGAAGGTGTTCGTGTGTACAATATATTTCACTAACCATAAACGTCCACACCTTACCCTCACATAATTTTTCATTGAAAGTTGTGTATCTCATTCTTCCGACAATAAGATTATCTACATCATGTTGAAATTACTGTGTAACCCGAGCATTATACCACCTAGAATATTCTGCACTAAATTATTGTATAAATAGAGTAGTTACGGCTATGCTATTAAAAAACACACCTGATATTTCAAGGAAATTCTCAAATACCTCTCAATGTAGTAGCTCAATTCTTTCGTATATCCACTCAACATATTTACGAACGCATAAACACTTTAGACTTCGGCACAATATATTTCATGCAGCAAGAAGGAAATATTTAGAAAACGAAGAAATTAAACTACTTACAAGTAAAGGGTCACTTACGGTAAAATAAGTTACCCGGTAATGCATATACAATGTATATTTGAAAAGTACTCATCTTAACTAAGGTACGGGTGAAGTATTAGGGGCAATGGGTCAGAGGTTAAGGAGATAAGAGGTCTCAAAGTTAACATGGGAGTCTATGGGAAGACCCTAAACATCCGTCTCTAACTGACACTAAAGCACTAGTGTTTCACTTCAAACATAGTGATGAGATTGTTAGAGGAAATGAATGTCCAACTACTGAACACAACCAAATAATAACACATATTGTTATGACATTTGAAAGTAATTTGTTATTTGGAAGCAGACATCATTGGTAATTGGATTCAAAGAGTGATACAATCAATGTGACGTTCAGAAAACAGTGTGTGGCTCATACAAATGTTCATCTTGCAGTGAGCTCACTTTACAAATGCAATTTCGTTGCACTTGAAGCACTTGACGGGTCCGAAGCAGAAGTCACAAGCCACTATTTCCCTGACCTGTTCTACCACATGAAGCCAAACTTTTAGATAAACAAGTCAGAGTTCCTACGGCTAATGAATGAGTTATTATTTGGTTGTGTTCAGTAGTTAGACTTTTATTTCCTCTAAAAATCTCATCACTCTATGTTTAGAGTGAAACATTAGTGCTTTAGCGTCAGTTGGAGACTGATTTTTGGGTCTTTCCATAGACTTCCATGCTAACGTTGAGACCCCTTATCTTCTTAACCCATTGCCCCTAATACTTCACCTGTACCTTACTTAAGATGAGTACTTTCCAAAAATATATGCATTACCGGGCAACTTGTTTCACCGTAAGTTACCCTTTATTTGTTAGTGCTGCAATTGTTTTTCAAACTGTAAGTTTCCAAAAGTTTATGTACCAAGCAGCACCAAATAAGTATCAAAAACATTTAGGAGCAAACTACAAATTTTTGTTTGCTTTTATTCTTGCCATTAAAGAAAGACAGACGGACATTATTGATACATAACCGATATATTGACCATTATTTTAAGTAGAGGAAAGTCACCAAAACAGACATAGGGCTCCTAAACCGACACATCACTATTTCACAGCCGAGAAGTCCTGACACTTTGCGGTAACAGGGTAAATCTATTCTTTAGGCTTCCAAGATAATGTGCGACCAGTGAAACGAGCGCTGCTGGTGGTTTTCGTTTTGTAGGAAGAGATTTTTGTATTTGGGTGATTTCAATACTTTTGTTTGTCTCTGCATAACACTATATTATTCATACTGGAAGGATGAGTAAATTTGTACAGTTTTATTAGGTCATTCTAGATAGAATAACGATTCCGAACATGTATTTATTTCAGTTGTGGAGATGTGGTGTTTGCAAATATTTGAGGTTATTGTTATTGATGGCGTCGTTCCCTAAACCGACATACGTCAATAATTGGGTTCCCTAAACCGTTGCGCGAGATGAAGATATCCTAGATGCTGAATGTATTTCAGCGAAGGACTTTATTTAGATGACATTGGTGAAGAAAGAATAATGTGTATAAAGTGCAATCTTTGGGTTCATGTTCAATGTGCAGGTGCAGAACATGACCTATACGTCTGTGTTTTCTATAAATGACATGCCATTAAGGGCTCAATAGTCCAAAGAAATTGCATTTGTTTCATGATTATTAAAGGAATTGCTCTATTCTCTAATGGAAACCATTTACATATGTCTGTTTGTGTTACTTTGTAATTTAATCCCTTATTTAAACAGGTATGTTGGATTAGGAAACCATTTCCTCAGATGGTATAATTGTACTTTTTGTGATAAAACTATTTTGTGAAACAAAACGTTGTTGTAATATATCTTGTTACATAGCTTATACTTGGGCATGGAATTGATGTACACATTGATGTATTCCACATCGGACAATTCCTTCTCTACTCCGAGTTAAGAGCAAGAAACAAAATGGTATGTCGCTTTGGGTGACTTTCCTTTACTTGAAAATATAGATTAATATGAGACATATGTTAATCACTGGCATTTTGTAAACAGTTCTGTCTAACATTTCCATTTTCTGTGGCGTCAGATAAGGAAAATGTTAGTTTGAACAAAGCTATAAATGTAATATTTCAATAAATTGCATAATAGAAAGTAAGATATTATTTGAATTATTTCTTTTCTTGAATTTTTTAACATTTCTAACTAAGCGTCTAATGTTCTGGAATATAAAACTCGGAGGAAAATAAACAAAAGAGGGAAAGTTTATGTCTAAGCATAAAGTAAAAAGCCAGAAAAATTCTGCTTTGTGAACCAAATGGGGAATGGCTGAGCTCAAAGGGGGCAATTTTTCCATCACCACAATTCACCGAGAAAGAGCGAGAAGGTTTGGATTGCTTCCAAGCCTATAGCAGCTTAATTTTTCGTATCCCAGATGCCAGCCAGCAATGTGGGCATATGGAAGGTCTCGGTAAGCCGAACACCCCTAAAACCAGCAGCCATGATAGTTTATACTGCGCTCGTCTTTCAAGAGAGCTTGAAGAGGAACGCATCTTTTTAGTAAAAGTGTTATATTTTTTTATTTCGGACGAAGAGTTGTATGAAAAGTATAATTTGTATCTTAGTTTTATTCTACATCACTCTTTTTGCACTTTAGGTTAACCACGGTGATTTCATAAAATTGGTGAAGAGAGTATCGCAAAGAAGTAACGAAACGTGTACTATACTCTGTCCCACGATTCTCTGGAGCGAACAAAAGCAAGTCTCTGCGCAAGTAGCGACTCGAGAGGGCTCGACCAATGAACAAGTGAGAGGGAACAGGATTGCGTGAAGGAGGAAATCGAAAGCAGTTACCAGCCTTTGCATCAGCATGTACTGCGTCGCTCCGCGCACTCGCTCTCTCCCCTTCTCTACCTTCATGCACAGCCCTGCTCCAGAAATTCCCAAGATATAGTATAGGGACACACATACACACTTACAATACAAACAGTACATTCGATACAACTGATTTCTAATATAGTGCTATACTTTAATAAATTGTAATGAAAATTTCAAATTTACACACGTGAAAAGCTTTATTTTCAGACCACCAAGCTTTGAAATGAAATTATGAATTATATGAATTTTTTTGTCTGGTGATATGAACATGACAATATAATTTTTATTGAATTTATCTCGCAGGAAGTTTTCTCCAATTGCAAAATATGAACTTTTGTAAGTCTTGTCTTCTTTATTATCCCGTAGACATATTTAGAATTTTAATTTAAACAGCGTCCCGCTTCAGTTGCGCAATTCAATGGAATATCATCGCAAAAGAAAGTAAGTGAAGGACTCCTTTTGAGTTCAATCTTAATTAAGTAACGGCATACGAAACTCTACAAATGAACAATGCAAACTTCCGTTTCCAGACTACATGTTATTGCCATGCCTTTTGAAAATACCAAAGAATGAAATACATTTTATTTAATACGATAAATATTATTAGTACCTTTTACGACGGATTTCTCTTCACAGTATGTTTTTCAATATTTCTTTGGCCGTAAAAGTCGAAATTACTACACGGATTTTATTCCCTAGAGTTAATGAAAATTTTCCAATTTCTACTTCTAACATCTATTGTAAGAATCACTGAACGGTTTCTTTCATTCTTTCACACTGTGAGTAGCATCTCAGGGTAGTACTAAACGGGGCTGTATGCATTCACAACAGCTTATATAGTGCCCAGATAAGATGTGGATCCTTGGAAGCTCTGCATACGTACACACGCACACACACACACACACACACACACACACACACACACACACACATATACACAAGAGAGGAGTTAAAATTATTAGCCTAAAGTACGTTTTCTCCAAACAAAATCACATTTTATGTTATGAAAGTATCTATTGGGAACTAAAGCTACGTCAAATATTTACTTGTATGCGTAACTTTGTTGTTCATTAACATATTAGTATGCCTTAGCATGTCCTCTACAAAACATGCGTATTTATTTCTGAAATCTTGATCATTTCGATCAGTTTCTCGATTAGTTTGTTGATTTTACTCAACTTCTGTTTTGACAATTGCCCACACATTTTCTATGGGGTGGGTTCTTGTCTGGGCCGTTACCAGGCCATACGAGGCTTCTTACTTTGTGGCGAAAATGAACAGACGAATGCACAAATATAGCTTTAGTCTTATATTGTTACGTTTGAATGAAGAGAAACTAAATACATATAGTCAGTCTGAAATATTTTTAGAGCAAGGCCGTGCATAACAGCAAAGAAGGGAAGAAAGCGAGTGGGTGGAGAAAAGCAGTGCGCGCGGCAGCGAACTGCCGGAAGCTGTAGCCGTGTTTTCCCCTTCACGCACTCACTTCCCCTTTCGCGCGTTCATTGGTCGAGTCCTCTTGAGTTCTTCTTGCGCAGAGAGTTGTTTTCGTTCGTTTGCTTCAAAGATTCGAGGACAGAGTGCAGCATTGATACATTTTTGGTGTTAGTTTGAAATAAATTTATGTAGGAAATAGTCGAACAAGAAAAATACACCAAAAAATAATATTGTTTTACAGCTTATCGGTATTTTAAGTTAATTACAATCGCGTTTACTGAATTAGTTAAAAATTAATCCCCACTGTCTATTGGATGGACATTTCGATGCTTTAACATGGATATTCTTCCTAAATATAGCTCGTGATACGAAGAATTTTAAAAATGTCAACCTTTGGACAGGAGGAGGGTTGAGTTCCTAGGCCTACCTTTGTTATTCAATCGCCTGGCCTTCCGTTAACCACATCCTTGCGACCTGGTGATGAACAATTTCCCTGCATACTTCAATCTCGACAAGCCACGGGTTCCTTATTGATCCATCCTGTACCAGTTTTGAAAGCCTCCATATCGTGCTTGCAGGAACTAAGTTCAAAGAGCTAGGTTGCTGAGGAGCTAACTCGGCATTGTATCTAGTGGTGTGGGTTTGAACGATACCGTCTTCAAAGTATTCCTCGTAGGCAGTTGTGTTTTGCGAAAGATGAAACGAACTTCTCAAAGCAGATCTGACCTCGGAGTCTTTCTCAGAAGACACGTTAGCTTTGTAACTAAATATGTGCAGAAATTTTCCCTAAGGTGTAATGCAACATTCTCATTTAGAGACCTCTTTCATAGTAATGCAAATTATTCAATTTCCCATCAGGCTATCATATATTGAAATTTAATGCTTTAACGTTGCTTTCTAAACTCTGCACCATCTATCTCTGGAGCAGGCGAACGAAAACGAGTCTCCGCACAAGTAGTGACAAAAGACGACTCAACCAATGTGAGAGGGAATGAGATCGCGTGGAGGGGGAAAAGCGATTGCAGTTACCAGCCTTCGCAGCAACGTGTATTGTTCGTTCCGCCCACTTGATTCCCCCTTCTCTACCGCTATGCGTGGCCTTGCTCCAGAGATTCCCGATACAGAGTATACCTATCCAGTTAATCATGACGATGATGGATTTGTTTAGTTTTACTTCGCTTTTCTGCCACTTTTGGCTAATCGCGAAGATGAGGATGAATGATGATAAGATTGATGAAGAGACATTCACAACATATATAGGCCGACCTTCGTGGCGGAGTGGTTAGCACAGCGCGCTACGACGTCATTGTTCCCGGGATAGAATCCCAACCTGGGCATGGGTGTACTATGTGAATGTATCTTCATCAATTTCATCGTATCATCACTCATCTACATGTTCGCGATTAAACAAAAGTGACAGAAAAGCGAAGTAAAATAAACCAAGTCAACCAATCAACCAACATATATGTATAGGGACGATACAACACGATCCCCGCAGAGGATCATACTGTCTATGAGTCCAGATACCAGAGCCTCTCTAGGGTGTAAAATGCAGTCCAAGGTGTACTACGTGACAGGAAAATCATGACGATGAAACTACCACACATCTATTTATTGCCGGTCATTAAAACTAGAACCCCAGTATTAAGAATTCTACACATAGACTGCCTTGTCATTACACTCTGTCTTGGGAGCAAGGCCACACATAACGGTAGAGAAGGGAGAAAGCGAGTGGGTGGAGCAAGGCAGTGCGCGCTGCTGCAAAAGGCTGGGAGCCGTAGTTTCTTTTGCAGCAAATGAAGTTTGAAACTTAGGCACCACTTGTATTTCCTTGTATTATTACCGTGACTGTGTTGACATATTTATTACTATTATTAATAATATAGATAATAACGTTAATATTGTATTAAAATTTTAATCATAGCATAGCATAAAATATACCAAATATCTTTCTAAACACGATAGCAATACATATTTCCTAAATAACACAATGCTATTTTTACTGACACTTCTAGAGCTTTGATGTACATTCTTGTTAGTGACTTACCCATTGTGTAACATAGCAAGATTCGTTTACTTGCTAGGCTTACCAGTACCTTCTACATGAATATTGCCATGATTAAAAGCGAAAGTCAAACGCTATGATGAGGATTCCATGAATATCCATTGTAGAAGCTTGGATGTTTCTAACATGGAGGGGGAGTTGGAGCTTTGACTTCGATATTGAGGTGACAAGACACTCGGAAGTTTTATTTCTGCATTTACAAAGGAGTCCCAGGAATATGAAGAAGATGCTGCGTTGCCAGGCAACAGGAAGCTGTACACAATAAGACAGTGACAGGTGAGTGAGCCGGCTTCTGTTAAATGAAGGATGATCATGTCGTAAACAGATGCGCAAGAAGAACGGCCTCTTCTTACGCGAATATATATTTCGCAAGATATATGCGATCCTCAGAAATGCATTGATGCCAACCCAAAGATAAATTACCAAAATCACGTGCTTGTTTTCCAGCAAGAGTCCTATGGAAAAATGGAGGAAGGAAAAGCTGGCTGTTCTTCTTTTCGGTGCCAGACGTTTCTAACAAATGCTAGGAGAATAAATAATGTTTTAAACTTTTCACTTTCAAGATTTTGTGTAACAAAGATGCCGTTCTCGAATAAATATAGAAATTCTTGGTTTATACATTAAACGAATATTAAAAATAATAAAGTTCGCGGAATAATGAATATAATCACAGGGTAACTTTGAGATAGAACATTTCTCATTTCTACACATATATTTAACGCATGGGCTAGACAAATCTCCAGTTTATACAGATATATCAATATTTTGTATTCTAAACTGCTATAAAAATTGATTGACGATGGAAGTGATGATCATATTGACTTGTATTTCCATCATGATTAAATGAAGTTAATATTTAATGTGCAAGTAAACTGTAAATAACAATGTGCTAATAATACCATTTCAATTGTGACCACATTGGTTTGTTGATTGATATCAATATGCCACGTTACTAAAAGATGAAAGATTAATAGGAACGAGAGGGTGAGAGAACGATAGGGATTGAGTAAGAGAGAAAAGCACAAAATAAGTTGGAATAAATTGTCATGGTCTTCGTAACAAGTATTCAATTACCATCGGTAAAACTGTCAAATGGCAAGTCGCCGGATTTGAACCTCCGACCTCGCGAAGAGTAATCCTTCATCTTACCCTCTCGCCTATACTCGTTCTGGCACATATTTTGGGAGTATGTTTGATTTACGTAATATCCTAGTATTTTACTACTTTTATTTTAAGCAGTTTTTCTTCCACTTTAGGCTAGTTGCGAAGATGAGGATGAATGATATAATGAAATGAACAATGGAACGATCATTTCCAGGCCAGGATTGGAACATAAACCCTTCGGTATCGAGATCGTTAGTCGATCACTCAACGCGCTCGATACCTGCGGCTGTATTTTAAGTGATATGGAAGAATAAATTAAAGAAAAAATAAATTTCAACCGCGGTTCAGAAACAGACTGCGTTCGATTCCCCTGATCGCGCCCGGATCGAAAGCGCATGTGCCTCGCTGTTCCGGAGCATGGCCGACCCACGAACGATCCTTAGCTCTCTTTGTTTTTCCAGATGTATACTCTGTCTCGGCTATATATGGAGCAAGTGAACGAAAACAAGTCTCTGCGCAAGTAGTGGCGCCAGATTGGTCCACCAATGAATACGTGAGAGGGCATGGGATTGTGTGGGGGGGGATAGCGACTGCAGTTACCAGCCTTCGCTGCAGCGTCTACTGCTTCGCTCTGCCCACTCGATTTCCCCCTTCTCTACCGCTATGTGCAGCTCTGCTCCACAGATTCCTTGGATAGAGTATACACAAATAACCTGGAAATGATAATTAATAATGTAAATAAATAATAATATATGAAAATGAGAAGGAATTCATGAATACATTACACTCCCTCACACTAAATTTGGATTACTTAACTGTGTGTTTAAGTATTCAAATACTGACAATACATCGATTTTATAATAATAAATTCCAATATGTGAATCGCATTGAAAGCCTCCCCGATGAAATAGTGGTAACGTTGTCCCCTTGCAACCAAAGGGTCCCTAGTTCGATACCCGGTGCAGGCACATAGTGGTTCGGGTCCCACATTAAAATGTAGGTCCAGCCCTGATTAGCCTTACTGTGCATAAAGTGGACTTAAAACACAAAATCAATCAAACATTAAGTGTGAAAATATGCATGTACAGCTCACCGCTCAGGAGATGATCCCAACGGAAGTGGAGTGACTTAACGACAGGCGACTTCACTATTAGGGTTGGGGTAGTGCACCCTGAATGAGAAACACACGTGGGCTGGCTGTAACCCGTGCAGCGACAAAAGTCGTACAGGGTTACCACCAGACAAAACCTCTTTTTCGGGTCTTAAAAATGGTCCGGACGGGTTTTTAGGGAAAGTTGGAAATATCCTCTTTTCTGGGATAAAGACAACTGCTTAACTTCAGGATTAGTAGCAAAATGTTATTTGTAAATAATTATTAATATTGTTTTCAATTTCAAAGCAAGGAAATACAACACTCTCAGTTGCAAGCGCAAAGACAAGAAACTTTTCTACCAACAAAGGAAAATTGTTGGACCTTTGCGTCTGTTGTGTTGTCACCGCCGCGCCACGTGAGGTTTTGATTTCAAAGCATTTGTGACATCTACCGCGGCTCGTGGTGAGCATCAAGTTCCTAACAATAGGTAAGAATATGCGATACGCCGCGGCTTACTTTGATTTGAGTTTCATGACAGAATTCAGAAATATATAGTATATTTTAACTGCTGTACTCTTACTTGTTACATGGTAGTGGAGGCGTGAAGTTCTGTCGATCAGGGATCTGAACCATTCGAAACGCAAATGTGTTTTTACTGACGACTTACAAAAATGGTTTCCTGACTTTAGGCCTGGAAGAAACAACTCCGAGGCAAAATGTCAATTTATGTTATTATATATTTCAAAGTAAGGGATCAAGTTTTACAACCGTATAATATTACTCGTAAGGACATAGTGAATAAATATTAGAATATTCAGACATTTGCCTATAATGAGGCCAAGCCTATTATTATTTACACGGAAACTGTGTGAAATTGTTTTACAGGGGTGTGTGATCTATAAGCTCACCAAAACACCAGTAAGCTCAAAACGTGTGTTTGAAGTGCTGCATCTTCGTCAAAAGTTAACTTTCTGCAATCTAAAAATGTCCCCTTTTTTTAAAGTTTGTCATGTGCTAACACTGAAGTCGTTGCCGTATATTACTTTTTTAAAATTCTTTGAAATACACTCTATATAATACACAGGATAAGCAATACAAAAGTATTCTGGACACTGAGAAAAAAGAAGCAACCTGTTGCCGCAGACACACGCTCTGTGTGATTGATGCAAATCAACTCTCACGCACTTCCAAAAGGACACTACACAGCAGCGGAAAACTTTCTGTTACCCCTAAAATCTGTAAATGGAGTGGTACTTCCCTTTACCCCCGTGCCCCGTCTCCACTCGTTTGGAGATATTCTCGTGAGCAGACCGCTGTACCATAATTCAAAATTACCTAAAAAATAGTCTCCTTCAATCTATACTTTGCTCTACAAAGGCTCGGGATAAGGACCAGATCCAAGAAAAGTAAGCGCAACTGTTCCGAGGAGGGACAAACCCACTCCCGATATGTGTAGACAAACGCATTAATTTCTGTTTTTCTTAGTACTAATCGTAATTCGGACGACGTATAGTCCTAAGCATACATTGAAACTAGTGTTGCCCACGAGACGAGACTTTGGCCTGTCTCGTCTGGTGGAAATGCTGTGAAATGCTGTCTCGTCTCGAAAATATTCGTTTGTCTCATGACACATGGTCAATCTCGTCTCGTCTCGAACTTTTAAAAGCCTGTCCCGTCTCGTCCCGTGGGCAACACTAATTGAAACGTGCGCCTCAAATTTCAGACAGTAATGCGATCACTAAAATACCTTTATTTCAGGAACATCCTACTTGAATGCTTCTTGCTCAGTTACATTGTGATCTTGGTCGTTGGCAACACTAGGACGACGTTTTAGAATGTGCTATATGAAGAACGCATAGGCTCAGAAGCATTTCAAATAAAGCCCGTTTAAATGAAGAAGAGCACGTCAGTTTCCGTAAAAGGCTCGTCTCTTGAACTCGTATTTGAAAATCGACGATTTGAATTTCAGCTTACCTTTAATGTAAAGCCTATGAAAAGAAATGCTCTATATCTCGCAATATTTCCGTACTTGTGTTCGTATTTTCCTGTTAGAAGTTAGTAATATATGAAATTAGAATTGCAGAATTTATGCACTTAAAGATTGAAGGGCAAATAAATAAGCAAGCGACGTATTATGATTATAAACATTATATTTTTTTCTGGAAATTTAAATAAACTTTCGATGCCGTTAATTTTATTGTGTGTTCCTCCGGGTAGTCAATAAAAGATGTGGAATCTCGCTGTAGTAGTAACACTGTCGCCTTGTAATCAAGAGGTCCCGGATTCGACACCTGGTGGAGGCCCATTCCACACTGCTTCGGATCCCATTTTACACTGTAAGTCCAGTCCCGATTAGCCTATCTGAGGGGGAAGTTTACTTTTAAAAAAGTTGTCAAACGATATGTAAAACGTTTCGGCTGAAAGAATACGTCATTTTATTTGCACGATGCACAGAATGTGTGTTAAACGCTGATGGCTTTTAACAGACTTATCATCAGTGATCCTAAGTTTAGGTTAATGTACAGTTTTATAGTGTTCAGTACCGTGTTTTGGTAATGGCAGGAAAATTAAGTTATATATGCAGCAATAAAATGTTAAAATAATACAACATCTTTAAGCCATCTTTAATGCGTTCGTTTTCACGCACCATTCAGTATTTTTAATAAACAAGTACTATTTTGTAAAAGCATGTACGAGGATATGGATTTGATTGTTTACTAAGCCTGTATAAAGTTCTGTACTTACATTTAATTAAAAAAAGCGACAGCGAAGAGATTACGGTGAAGTGCTGCCAAACCGGTGGTCCTAAGTTTGAACCCTGCAGAATTCTGAATTTCTTTTGTGTCTTCTATTTCATGAATTCATTTATTCACATTAGACTTAATTTAAACGCAATGTAACCAACCAACTTAATGTAATGTTAATTCTTACGTCTATGATGAAGGAAATTGCTAATTTCTTGTGTTGCGCTATCAAAGGAGGTTATAAAAGTTAGTTAGTGTTTGCGAAAAAATGTTATTTATTCGTCTCTGTTGTATCGCCGTATACTTATGTTGTTGCTTATTTCCTTTCAGTAAAATAAATGCTGCTGGCTTAGGGTATCACTGTCGACTTGTAATCAAGAGGTCACGGGTGTCACGGGTTCGATCCACATTGCGGATCCTTCTACTTAAAACCGTACCGATTGGCCTATCAGTGCATAATGTGGACTTAAAAACAAGCTAGCTTTGACAAAATTTGCATTGAATGCTAAACATGTCGCATTGATAAAACATTAAAATACTGACCAAGGAAAAATGTTATAGTATAAAAAATATATACACTAAAAACGTAAATTTTCACCCTTTAACAGCGTCTTCTTTAGACGAAACTTCACAATAAATAAATTATCGCATTGATTGTAAGCGAAAATATATTTTTTGTACTTTTTTCAAGATCAAAAGTTCTAGCGTTCCTCCAAAGATTTTCAACTAAGCAGAAACTGATACGGAAAGTTCTCTATGTTGGACTTGTTCTTGAGATAGCATGACCAAATACTTCAAACTCCGTTCCGTTTGTGGAACTCGGAGTGGCTTGTTGGAATTGCACTATTATGAGACTTCTAGTTCAGGAATCTCCTGCTGTAAACATGCCTAGCTGCTTGAGTGACATTAGATTGGAGCCATGGGGGAGGGGTGACATTGATGGATTGACCGCCTGTTATACGTGCAGATCTGTCTGTGACATAATGCAAGTTCTTTCGTCAGGGACTGAATTTTAAGATAGATCTGTAAAGCCGTGAAAGGGAGAAAATATACCCTATATGGGAACAACTCGTTGAGCGATATTCCTCACGTTTAGCATGTAAACGGGATGGAATTTTCGGTGTGTATTTGACTTCCACTTATTTGGTATGGATCTGAACGGCAAATAAAATTAGTTTTTTTTTGTTATTAAAACGGTCCAGATAATATTCTTAATCAAAATAATTGACATTTATTAACAATTTATTGCAGTGTAAACTACATTAAACTGCATTATGTGTTCCCTAAAAGTCAGCTCTGGTTTATTTTACGCTTTCTAAACTGACACCCAAACATATTGCAAACAAGGGCATTGTCACGGGTGGACGAAGATGAAGAAATCTTGATTTGGGGGAGATACAAAGTTCCACCTCCATATACAGTGTGTATGTGTGCGTGCACACATCTTGACGATGTTCTTTTCTTTTATTGGTAAACCACAACTTTTTATGCCTATACCTATTACTTGTAATTTCTTAATTCAGTTGTGATACTCATTATATTTATCACCATTATATGTTACTGATATTAAACTCCTTTCTATGATAATTTATATTTCAAGTCAGTAGTCTTGAATTTATGACAGCACGTTATTTAACCCTTAATTATTTGTGACGGTTTCATGTAATTTACAAATTGCATTAATTGCGCCCAAGAAAATTATTGTGCCTTATATATAGTTAGTCAGTCCCGCACCATGGTCGTGTGGTCTAAAGGACCTCGGGTACTGAGACGCGGGTAAACACGGAAAAATCCAGCAACATAACTTCTGTCGTCTGCTTCTATTGAAATCAAATGGTGTAACGCTTACTACAGGGGAACGTGCGGAACCGAAGCACGGAATTTCCGGCTAGAAGTCTGCAGGTTATCTTGAGGGTTATGGCCCACTGAGACGCCGGAAACGAAACTGTTATGTTCTTTTGCCGCGCTTCCGGCGGCTGAGTGCGCGTCAAGCTTAAGGCGTCATGCTTTGGGTTCCGGCTACGGAACGCTCGCAGGTTCGAGTTTCCTGGGGGAAGAGTAACAACGTTTCTCCTTAGCTTTCGGCCTGTGTACCGGTTGCCACTCACCATCGTGAGAATATTGGGGAGCTACGAATGAGTAGCGTAACGACTGGGGGTTCTTCGTGCTGACCACACGTCTTCACGTAACTGGTTGGATGATTTCCCACCTCGGGTGAATGAGTAAGTAGAATCAGGTGGGATTGAGACTGGCAGTCTGTAGGTAGCCCCGGGCCTTCAATGGGCTGTTGCGCCACGGGTTGCAAAGTTATAGCTCTTGTCTAGTCTTACGGCGGGCGGCCTACATGCTGGCAAGGGAAGTGGGGAGCGGGGAATACGCAGCAGATCAACCAGACAACAGCGGTGGTGCCGAGAGTTACGACGTCGCGGGAGGATGTGCTGCACGCATCTCGTTCTACAGGCTGCTGTTTCTATCGCGCTGGATTGGTCGCATCCCCCTCCCCACTTCCCTTGCCAGCATGTAGGGCGCCCGCCGTAAGACTGGACAAGAGCTATAGTAATTTGAAATGGTTTTATGTAGTGAATGAATGCCGAGGACATTAGAAGTGTAGTTTTTGGAGCAAAATGTGTTTTTAACATTTTAGTCATTTTGTTAGAAAACCACATGGAAACTTGTGTTTGGTAGCACCAAATAACATGGATGAACCGAAAATTCGTGGAAGAGCGGGAGCTTGTCATGAAGTACATGCCACGGCAACCGATCATGATTTGCTGGAGGAGTGACGCAGTTCATTACGCCTGTGTTTGCTGAGATCGTGTATGTTCTTGTCATTAATCGCGCTTCCAATGGTAAGCTACCAAATCGATTACAAATCAAATAGGAGCACGACTAATAATCTTCAGGGGAGCTTGGCCGTAACTGGTAGTTAAAGCAGAGAGAATTTTGTTTGTCGCTGGCTCTTTTTATGTTCAATCGTTGTGTGTGTCGATTCATCCTTAAAATACTTCCATCTGCATACTTTTTCATAATCAACTGTTGCTCCAATTTTATTTTAAAATAGACACGCTGAGTTCGGAAAATATGCTGATACCAGTACACTTCTTTACGCCTCCAGAATTTTTAAATATAATGGTTATGTAATAAGAGATTGTAGAGACACGTAATCACACAGTCGGTATTTATACATCTCCCAGTTCTTTGCTGTTTGTGGTTTGAGCGATATATTTCTCGACTTCTGTAGATCGTTGAGAATCGTGAACAAACACCCTCCCCGATTACGTATTGATAACATCGTCGCCTTGCAATCAAGGGGTCCCGAGTTCGATATCTGGTCCAACTACATTTCTAATTGTGTAGGTCCAGAACAGATTTACCTGCCAGCGACAATTATTTTGTCACAACTACGCTTTGTCCCGGGAATCTCTGGAGCAAGCGAACGAAAACAACTCTCTGCGCAAGTAGTGACTCGACCAATGAGCTCGTGAGAGAGCAAGTGAGTGCATGGAAGGGAAAACCTGGCTGCAGCTAACATCCGTTTGCAGCAGTGTACGTTGCTTTGCTCCGCCCGTTCGCTTTCTCTTCTTCTATACAGTTATGCGCGGTCTTGCTCGACAGATTTCCGAAACAGAGTGTAACGTATGCATCGTTGTATATTCGATATCGTACTAGTACAGTACGCGGACACTTCTGGGTTGTAATGATCCTGTTTCTCCGATCGTTGCGACTATCTAAAAGTTGCAGAAAAGGGACGTACAATAGAATAAAATAAAACAATTTTTTTCTCTCAAGAAGCAACATAGCGCCTTATGAATTAATTCTACTCTTTTTTTCTCTCTCTTGCAGGATAATGCGCCGCACCATATAGAAGAAAGGATCGTAGTTGTAGAAGAAGGAAAGAATGGGACGTTCAGAGAAATACAACTTGAATGGCAAAAGTGATTTCTTGGTTTATCCAAGTGAAATGATTGTGGTGCGCTTCTCCCCTGCTCTGCCCTCAAGTGGTGCCTAAGGACGGGGGAGGGAGGGGGAGAGGCTGTATTCCATTTCTAAAGATTTGGAGAACACTCACCTAAATCTCAAGGAAAAAACAATGGAAGTGATAACCGGGAAAGCAATGGAGGAGGACCATTTATTCTAATCTCTCTCTTTACCAGAATGAAGACGTATCAAGTCTTGTGGTATTTTGGCGTCTTGAAATCAGGTAAGACAGATTCTCTCATTTGTCACTATAGCTTATTCCTTGATTACTTTAAAAATCTGTGTGTTTTGGTTGCAGATAGAGGGGACAACTGTTATAAGGCTCTGCTATTTTGAACTTAAATTGGTGAAATGGAAATAATTTAAAATCAACACAAAATCCTTATCGTTTTAAAATTTAAACAAATTCTGCTTCGTATTTACTGTTATTGGGTTGTCCTGAAAGTTCTGAGTGTTTTCGTTGTAGAAAAGAATAAAAAAACATTGATATTCCGAAGAAATCTTCATTCTGCAAAGTATTGTCCACTTTTCTTTATGACCATGGCCCATCGTTCTGGCAACTTCAAAATGCCGTCAGCGTAGAATTTGACTTGGAGGCGAAGAAGTCATTGTTGTGCTGTTTGACAACTCTCAAATCACGCAATAATTTTCCGTTCATAGTTCTGTAAAGACCGGAAAAAGTTGAAGTCTGATGGCGCAATTCTCTAGGAGTGACCAAAAACAGACGCGCTATTGCCTTGATTGTCATTCGTTCTTGATTTGGTGAGATCACGTGTAATCAAGATCCGTTCACACCAAACCCGCTCTTGTATGATGTGGCCAAGTTAAAGCGTAACGTTACTGAGTAATAATAGCCCTAGCGGTAATTTATAAACATGCACACTTATTTCATTCAAAAAATTCAAGTTCATCATAAGGTTTATCTTTTCACATGTAAATATAGCAGAACCCAAGCTTATACTTTTGTTAAATAAGTACAAAATTTCCTTTAAAGTAAATTTTTGAACAAACAGATTCCAACATATTGTAACTTAATTATGAAAAAAAACTATCTACGCAAAATGTTTGGAGCACATTAATTTGTTTAGTCATGCTGGTTCTGTTGGTATGGCATTGGACTGCTACGTAGGAAACTTCGGTTCGATTCCGGGTATGGGATGATTTTAGTTAGGAATTTATCTGGAAAGTCAATGCATCATCAGCTGATATCATCAGTGGTTATGAATAGTGTGTGTACGGGAAGGGGGGGGGGGGGTGCAAAACAAGGCTGGAGAGTGCTGCTAGCACGACCTTTGCTACAACCATGATCGAGAATGTGTTGGGTTGTGACACGCATTTGCATCCTTGCGCAAAGGGCAAATTTCCATATGTGATCGCTCAATGTGCAGAGTGAAGCGTTATCCAATTTGTATTAACATTTCCGAATGGCTGCACTCTGATTGAGTGCACTTAGGTATTTGTGCTAATTCAGCCATAAGAGTTTATCCATGAATCATGGAAGCATAGTGTAAAATGTATGTGCATTAAGTGTTCTTATATCGTGGTTAACATGAAAGGCTGAATAATTTGTCACGGAAAAAACGTATTGGTTAACTTATATAGGCCTGAGCTTGGTCTTAAAATCTTGGAGAAAACAAGAATAAATTTTGTATGCACATTAATAAATTAATCACCTCTTTCATACAGGCGAATTTGACATTGAATAGAGTTCTACACTCTGTCCCGGGAATGTGTGGAGCAAGACTGCGCATAACGTTAGAGAAGGAGAGAGAACGAGTGGGCGGAGCGAAGAAGTACGCACTGCTACTTAAGGCTGGTAGCTGCAGCCGAATTTTTCTCTTGATGCACTCACTTCCCCTCTCACGTGTTCATTGGTCGAACACGCTCAAGTCAATATTTCCGCAGAGACTTGTTTTCGTTCGCTTGCTCTAGAGATTCCCGGAATAGAGTATAGCTTCATAATACAGAGAATGAAGTGTAGATATTGAGAAGGAGAAAATTTCATAGATCTTTCAGACTGAAGCGACACGTGTTACTTGCAAACAAATTTTCAACATTTCGTACCGAAGTACACGGCACGAACACGTGTCACTTGGACTGTGTCGTTGTCTCAATATTGTGCATCGTGTTGCCTCGGTCTGTTGATCGCGAATGTGCAGTGAACAGACTGAAGGGGTGCCTGTGTTGCTTCTCTCTTCGGGTTGAAACCAGCCTGTCTCACGTCACTTCTCTCTGAAAACACCTTCAGAAATAAATGCAACCCTTTGTACGTTTTGTTGCAGGCTGGAGGAGAAAATACAGATTACCGTGTGTGTGTTCTTTGTGGTCGCGTCGCTCGTCACTTCAGTGTGAAACCCTCGGGTTGCGTGCCACTTGTTTCTTGTTATTTCGATATGAAAGCTCCCTTAAGTTTCTGCAATTTTACTGACAGGAACTTGTAAAAAAAAAAGTAAGATGTGTGCTATATGAAAATGTTTTGTAAGAAACGGAAGGAGACATCACACTCTTTTGCTACCAAATGCATCGTTGAATTTCAACAGCCATTTCTCGTATTTCGTTCTCTGACGATTTTTTGATCCACCAACGACTCAAAGAACCTATATTCCACTCGAAAAGGACGAGTAGGGATGGAGAAGTCTCGCGAAGAATATAGTGGATGAGAAGGGGTTGAGAAGGACGAGAACTAAGTTTCTGGGTGCAAGAAAGAAGGAAGTAAAATGTCCTCTACGGTTCGGACTACATATGATCGGGAGTTTTTAATCATGCATCGAACACAAAGTATAAAAAGAAAGTCTTTTTGATAAGATATTATCCCAGTCTGCCTTAGAAAGAAAATCCCTAGTGTACAGAGAAAATGTATTGAAGTTGATATTTTTAGAAAAAAAAAACCTGTAAAGAACGTAGCATTTTCAGCACCTTGATCTTCGTAGAAGATCAGTAACAAATGAGAAAATTTGTAGCAGACTTCTTTGCGTTTATACGGCAAACGCACCCTCCCTCCCACGCACCATATAGTCCTTGTTCCTTTCATTAATAAAAATGCTGCTGCCAATTAACGATATTGGAAACTGTTAAACAACGGAAAGTGAATCCCACATAAGTGAACTTTCTTCTTTGCTTCTAGTATGTATAATGTCGTCCCCTTCTAATCAAGGGTTCCCAGGTTCGATACCCGTTGGAGGTACATATTGGTTCAGGTCCCACTTTAAACTGTAGGGCCAGTTCGGATTATCCTCTCTGTTCATAAATTGGGCAAAGTCAACAACTTCCAGTATAGAAAAATCCATCTCATAATATGTTCAGTGATGTCTCGCACAGTGTTTTTCTTCTGAGAAAAGATTTACTGGTGCTCTTCAAGTTGATTTGTTCTTGTGTTCATCATAATAAATACTCAGAACATTGTGGTATGTTCATAAATAATAACTTATAAAAAAGGAGTCGGTAAGGTGTACCGTTGCGTACCGCCAGATAAAACAACTGGTATTATGCGTGTTTGAAAAAGAACTCCCTAGTTTTAATGTGTCCTAGAATCTGTACAAAGTGACATACAGTATTCTAGTTTGTGGTGTTTGATGATTCATCAACTCTCCAAGTTTGGCACTCTTGCAGTTGGTAGGTCTGCTTGACCTTGAGACGGCACCAGTGCTGTGTTTTTTTTCTCCCTTTGTTTCCTCAGTTCAGTTCCGGCGTTCGTGTAGTGCAGAGCAACTCAGCAACAATGTGTACTCCGCAACAGAAAGCGAAGTGTTATTTGGTTTGTGAAAACTGAGTCAGTTATAACAGTGCAACGTAATTTTAGACGTCAGTATGGTGGTGAACCACCTACAGCAAAAACTATCCGTCCACAGGCTGAACTTCGCCCATGAATAAAGAAATTCTAAATTGGCTTAAAGTCTTTCAAGGAAACCGGTAGTGTTTTAAAAGGTAAATCACCAGGTAGACCGAGAACTTCCGAAGATGTTGTTGAACAGATCCGTGTTTCGTGTGTTCGGAGCCCGAAGAAGTCATTGGCTAGACGTAGTCTACAATTAGGAGTGCCTAAAGGTACAGTGTATGATGTTGTTCGTAAAAGACTAAAGTTGCACGCCTACAAATTGCAACTGTTACATGAAGTGAAACCTACTGATAAAATCCAAAGGTATGAGTTTGCTGTTGACTTTCTACACAGAATTGATGATGATGACAATTTTTAACCAAACATTCTCTTTTCTGACGAGGCTACATTTCATGTCAGTGGAACAGTTAATCGTCATAATTGTAGAAATTGGGGAGCAGAGCATCCACATGAAGTTATTCAGCATCAACGTGACTCTCCCAAACTTAATGTCTGGTGCGGTTTGATGGAAGATCGTGTGGTTGGTCCTTTCATTTTTGTAGAAAAAACAATAAACGGGGACGTTTACCATGACATGTTGACAAAGTACGTCTTTCCCCAAATGGACGATATTGAGGCGGAAAAGGGGCTTGTGTTTTTCCAACAAGATGGCGCCCCACCTCATTACAGTAAACAGGTGCGTCCGGTTCTTAACACTCGCTTTCCAGGAAGGTGGATAGGCAGGGCTGGCCCAATACCTTGGCCACCACGAAGCCCAGACTTAACCCCACTGGACTTTTTCTTTTGGGGCCACATAAAAAATGTTTTGTACAGTGCTAGGATCAGAGACATCAATCATTTACGGGAAAGAATCGTCGCTGCGGTTGGGACAGTTACACCTGAAATGTTGGTGAATACGTGGCGAGAAGTGGAATATCGTCTCGACGTGTGCAGGGCAACAAATGGATCTCACGTTGAGGTGTATTAACATTGAACAAAACTTGAAGGAATCCTCTTTCATGATATGTACTCATTGATGTAAGTTTTCATTACTTTCCCTATTAAATTTATACTTAAAACTAGGGAGTTCTTTTTCAAACACCCATATGATAGGCATCCTAACGAAAATGAAAGCAGCTTTGCCCTCCAAACTAATTAAAACAATACGGAGAACCTGGCCTCCTCAGTCAACTGATATAACCTAAAAAACAATTGTTTCCTTGCAAAGATAAATCAAGGCTGGCACTAGCGTGCCTCCGTTGTAAATCTGATTGAACTTCACAAAATATTTTAGACAATGTCTTCTGCTGCTTGTCACTTGTTACAAAAAAATTGATATGGAGCATTGCTCAGACAATTTACGTTGTATATATGATTGCAATGCCATGTGAACATTTACTCACCTTCCGATATGCCACTTTCAATTTAAAGGAAAATGGATACCTTCTGCAGTTCATAACTGTATGTAATGTGTACATTAAAGTATGTCCATAGTGTACTTGTGCAACATGAAATGCATTAAACCCGTTATCACAATTTCTCCTAAAAGCCGATTCTAGAAAATCAAAAATTAAGATAGAAGGGAGATGCTTTCCGTATTGAACCTGTGAAACGCGATTTATATATTTCAATTGTTTTGTTCAGCTTTGTCAGCACAAACGAAACTTTTACTATCTCTCGCCAACTGTTACAGAAGTGCAGTTTTGAACTAAGCAGTCCACCGCAACCATATTTGCTCTTGGATACTGCTTACGGTGTTTTGTCCAACTTGTCGGGGTGAGATGTGACGTGCAGAGTTAGAGCGTGATACAGTTTTCATTCTTTTTTCGTTGAGGTGGTATGCCTGTTCTACTCTTGGAGTCTGAAATATTTCTGTTGTCAAATTGCATGGATGTTAATAAAATAAATTGTTTTGCCCAACTGCTGCCCAGAAATAGAACGGACTTGAAGGAGAAAGCTTCAATAAATGACAAATATCCATTAGGGGTTAAGACTGCCCATGGCTAAGTGGTTTGCATGCACGCTGCGAAGCCGCGGTCTGGTTTCTATACTCCGTATATCTCTGGAGCAAGGCCGCGCATATCGGCAGAGAAGGGGGGGCGACGATTGGGCAGAGCGAAGCAGTGCATGCTGCTGCGGAGGCTAGTAACCGCAGTCGCTTTCCCATTCCACGCAATCCCATTCCCTCTCACATGTTCATTGGTGGAGCCGTCTCGCGTCACTACTTGCGCAGAGACTTGTTTTCGTTCGCTTGCTCCACAGAGTTTGATACCCGGTGGAGACACAGAAATGTTCGGATCCCACTTTAAACTGTAGGTCCAGTCCCAATTAGCCTTACTGTGCATAAAGTGGACTTAAAACATCAACTCAATCAATCAATCGTTCGCTTGTTTCATAGATATCGGGACAGAGTATAAGTTCGAATCCTGAAACATGCATGGACGTTTTATTGTATTTGTTACATCAATTCATCTTTTATCCTCATCTTTGTGATTCATCTAATTACGTTAGAAAGTGCAGTAAAATAATAAAAACAGATATAGACAAAAAGTCGCATCTGTCCTCGTTGTTATTTCTTAATAATTGTGTGGAAAGTATTCTTATACACAGCTTGTACACAGCTTATTACGAGTACAATGATGTTTGGTCATACCGCGATACTTAATTTGAGTGTTGATAATTGTATTGGCCATCGTTCCCCGTGTTTAGAGTATAAAACTGATATATTACTTGCGTTAAAATTTAATGCTTAGAATCGTGTATTTTATTACAATATTCAAAAGAATAGTCATTTAGTATTGACATTGGCAATTCGCAAAAAAATTACATTTTCTCCCACTTTTCCAAAATGACACGATATACTCGTATCTACCCTTTCACACGGTCTTTAAATGAATATTTGTATGCCTTCTCTAGTCTTTCAACCCCTAGTTAACTTACTTGTCATTTACGATCACTATATATTCACCTGAATCAATCTGTTGTGCAAGCATGTGTGCCAAAATTTTAACATTCGTAAGCTAAGGAGATTGATTCAAATGGACATGTCTATGCGAGCGCTGATATGTGTAGGAAAACTGTGATGCCTCACTGTCGGTGGCCGGAGAGATTAATGTATCCAGCTACTTTTGTGGAAGACCTTCGACTTGCTCTTGCCACCGACGGCTTCCGGTATGAGTCCGACGTGAGAGTTTCTTTGTGAGCGTCATTCATAGATTTCATCAATTCGACATTCAGCCTCATCGTTGCAATTAGCAAAAAGTGTCATAACGTTGACATGAAAAATAAGTAAAATAGGATTGTTTGTTGGAAGATGTGTGCAAATTTGTCACAATATTCAATTGTCTGCTGTTTTATATTGCCGATATCGCCTCCACCGGGACGTGTTCAACCGTCCTAAGGAGAAACTAACTTATTCTAGAATTAGTTGCTATCTTGATCCGGATGTATAATTGTTGCTCTACTCTGATGTTCTCCCCCACATATATTTCTTGTGCTGTTTCTTTAAAGTTATATATTGTTATATAAATTTGTACCTAGTACATCTCTTGTGTGCCAATTGTGTTCTTTGTTAAAGTTTCTATTGGCGACTGGCTACAGACTATTACAACCCATCAGAAAATAAAAGGACAGGATCGCCAGTAAAATAAGATGTCATTTAGTATCAGTGTTTGTATTTCTCTTATTTATCGTCGCTTTTCTGCCACTTTTGTTTAATGTCGACGGTGAAGATGAGTGATGATTAATTGAAATTGATGAAGGGACCATCACAAATAACAGCTATGCCCATGCAGAGGCTCAAACCCGGAAACTTTGGTGACGAGATCGAAAATCGACCACTTAATGCGCTCGACCACAGAGCCGGCGATGTCATTAGGTGTCTAAGTGAAATCCGATGCCTGAAATATTAAAATTGTATTGAGTGAGTGGACCATTAAAAGAAAATGCTGGCTAAAAACTTAAGAACCGAATTATTAATTTTGTGTGCATGTGAATTAGCAACGCTATAGGGAGGACCAGGGAGGAACAGCCCCACACCCGCGCCGTGTCTCCAAATGTAAAGTATGATATCTTATTACCATACGCAATATTCTGTATTAACTCTTAAACTTCTGAGAATTTCTGTGTTCTCCCATCTTCCATTCGGGTTCGATACGTGGTGGAGGAACATAGTGGTTCAGATCCCACTTAAACTGTAGGTCCAGTCCCGATTAGCCTTACTGTGCATAAAATATGTCTTAAAACACCAAGTCAACCAACCAACTATCTTCCGTTCGAGCCCTCGTCCCTTTCTAAAAACCTTTCTGCTCTCGTTAATATGTCTATGATAAAAACTGAGGGACGAAGAGAACTTCTCCTTAGTCAATAATAATAATAAAACTCGGAAGATACCAATCTTGAAATTCTTATTAGAAGGTAAATTGATCGAGCTACATGTACCCTGTTCCGGCTATCTGTGGAGCAGGGCCGGAGGAAATAGAGTGGGCAGAGAGTAGAAGTACACACTGCTCGAAGGTTGGTAACTGAAGTCGCTCCCCTCTCTCCTCCACGTAATACCGTACCCTCTCGCGTGTTCATTGGTGGTTCGGTTCGCGTCACTACTTGCGCAGTACTTGTTTTCGTTCGCTTGCTCCAGAACAGGGTATAGGTTCAAGAATTTGAACCGTGAAACAGATAGAGCGCTTACACACTTAAAATTAAATACATCAGTTCAAACAAAAAATGCATAAATCTGTGCCTCAGACCAAATATTTAAATGCATCATCAAGAAAGAATCAGGAAGATGGATCGAGAAACTCATCCAAAGGTATATAAGATACATTGATTTATTTAGTTTATTTTACTTCGCGTTTTGTGCCTCTTGGCTAATTTGCGAAGATGGGGATGAGTGATGAAATGATGAGATTGATGAATGGACATTCACAAACATCCAAGCCCGAGCGGAATTCGAACCCGGGACCCTTGGCGTCGCTCATTAAGGTACAGATCGACGCAGACTTGCATCATATGATGTGCTTTGGCGTTACCTTTGCAAAAGTGCACAAAATTGGATCACACTGTGAATCTGATTCTTGGAAAAGGCTAAAAACACACAATAGTGCATCAATTATTGCTTCAAATAGATTTGATGCATTTAGTTTTTGTATGTACTTCCACAATATTCCTCCATTTTTGTGGTATTGTACAGGTAGAAAGTGATGGTCGAGTCGGAATATAAGAAAGTTGGATGAACGTTCCGGATCGAAACAGCCTCATTAGCGCAAATGAACTATTTTTGCAGAATATCATGGAGAACTTTAAAATTGCAAGAGAACATCCTTTACGTTCCAAAATGATACGAAAGAATAAACGCAGCATTGAACAATGGAAATGTTTCATTTATATATATAGCTGTGGAATTGATACCATGGTGGAGAACTCACCGAAGCTGCTTCGATAAAATCGTCACGCGAGCGTTTCCGACGAGCCCGGTGAAAGCACTTGGGGTAAGGGATGGCATTCTATATCCACATTTTAAAAGATGAGATGAATTCTGGATCGTATCGAAATATTCCGGAAACGGTGGGAAAGTGAAAAATGTCTGGAGGGTACTGGAAGGGACTGGAAGTTTTTGAGATTCAGCAGGGGAAAAAAACGTATATGGCTTCTTGCTGGAGGGGGTTCGGGTCGTAAATAAGCTGCAATGTGCGAAGCAACGCATGACGGGGGAAATCTGGTTGGATGGGATAAGGAATCAATGACCACGTTCCAACAACGCTCGTGTTTCTCACCGAAATTCAACCGCATATTGCGATCCCCGTGAGAGAGATTCCAGATTTTGCACCACACTCACTATTGCGGTGAAACTCTCGGACTCTGGTGCCTGTTCCGTAGCATTCATTTGGCGAACAGCAGACGGTTTAGTTCTGTTACAACTTTTGGGATGATACCCAGAAGTATTCTACTTTTTCTCAATGTATTAGAAATATTTCCATTATGTAGTAATTTTCCACGCTTTTTGAAAAGCAATATTTTTCTTTATTAGGTACAAATGTTACCTAACATTATAGATGTTGATATTTTCAACTCTTACCTGTACGTTTTATAACATGTTGCGTCCACCTTACAAGAAATATGACTTGCTAAATACTAACAAGTGATAATAGTAACCGCCCGCAAAGGATGTTAATATCATTCGGCTTGTTTTTTTTTTTTTTTTGCTCCATTTCTTTACAGATCAATCGGTTAGATGCAAATAGTAAACCAATCTTACTAGAAAAATTAAATAAATAACTAAAATAAAAAAGAGCTATGAAAAGAGAGTAAATTGTGTGTGGTTTATGAATATCTTGAACTATGATGCACAAGTTAATTCCTATCTATCCGAATAGTCTGTCTCCATTTACTACAAGATGTTTCATCTCTTTTGATTTCTAAACTATTCGATCCCTTACGCAAGTCATTATATTGTAGTAGTTTGTATTCAAATACACAATCTGATTAAGGCCAACCTATTAACGCATGAATATAACTTATGTAGGTAGTGCCAAATTTCTTGTCATAGTCGGAAATGACAAATGTATCTATTAGGTATACTTTAGAAATGCAAAAGATGATGATGAACCGCTGTCAGGGTCGGAAAAGCGACTGTGGACAACAGATAAGATCTTTACTTTTATCCTGGCTATGGCTTAATAGAGAAATTGAAACATGGCCAGTCACTGTGCCAGTGACCATAATGTAGTAAGTGCTAAATTAAGCGAGACTCTCGGTGATAAATCATAAGCAACAAAATCATAAAGCTCTAAAATTTAATACAGGATACTTTGCTGATGATAGAGTTAAGAAAGATTACCAAATTAAACTGTCAAATAGATTTGATGTTTTTCAGGATTTAAATGATGATGAAAATATAAATGAATCAGATGTAAATAAGAATTGGGAGCACATACGTAATGCAATAGAATCAGCAGCTAATGAAAGTATACGATACCATAAACCAAGAAATAGTAAGCCATGGTTTGATAATGAATGTCATAAAATAAGAAATCAGGCTAGACTTAGGTAGTTAAATAACTCTGATGGGTGGAGGCTCATAGTGGTTCGGATTCCACTTTAAACTGTAGGTCCAGTCCTGATTAGCCTTCCTGTACATAAAGTGGACTTAAAACACCAACTCAAATAAACAAACAAACAAATAACTCTGATGATACAAATTTTATCAATTATAATAGAATAAAGAGAAGTTAGAAGTAAAAGAAGAGATTACTTGAAAAGTAAAATTAACGAAATCGAAACAAACTGCAAAAATAAAAATATCAGAGATTCATATAAAGGTGTAAATGAATTTATAAAGGGGTGGCAACCTAAAGTAAACTTGATAAATGATAAAAACGGTGATTTTTTGGCTGACCCAAGCGATATTTTAAATAGATGGAAGAACTACTTTAATGAACTTTTAAATGTTCATGTAGGAGATAAATCAGAAGTATATGAAGTACACACAGCAGAACCTTTAGTTCCAGAACCTAACTGAAGTTATTAAAAGGCTAAAAAATAACAAAGCACCTGGCATTGATTTAATACCAGCTGAGTTAATTAAATATGGTGGGAATTCGTTAATATGTCAAATTCATAAATACATTTGTTTAATATCGAATAAAGAAGAAATCCCTCAACAGTGGAAAGAATACATAATTGTTCCTGTATTTAAAAAAGGTGATAATATGAACTGCAATAATTACCGTGGAATTTCTCTACTCTCAACAACATATACAATATATTATAACATTCTTTTAGCAAGACTAACCCCATATGCTAATGAAATAATACGTGATTATCAATGTGGATTTAAATGTAACAGATCAACAACAGATCAAATTTTTCAGATCAGACAGACACTTCAGAAAAAGTGGGAATATTATCATAATGTCCATCAGCTATTCATTGATTTCAAAAAAGCATATGATTCAGTCTAAAGAGATAAATTATATAATATATTAGTAGAGTTTGGAATACCTAAGAAGCTTGCTAATATGATAAAAGTATGCACTAGTGAAATAGAACGTAAAATTCGTGTGAATATTAATGTGTCTGACAAATTTACAATTCATGATGGTTTAAAACAAATAGATGCATTATCTCCATTGCTCTTTAATTTTGCCTTAGAAGGTTAGGAAGGTTAAAGAAAATAACGAAGGATTAAAATTAAACGGTGTGACTCAGCTGTCAGTATATGCAGATGATGTATACTTACTGGGGGATGATGTAAATACAATTTAGAATAACGCTAAAATATTTTTCAAAGCAGCTAAAGAGATAAGTTTGGAAGTTAACAAAGAGAAAACTAAATATATGCTTACAGGCCGAAACCAAGTGTTAGGTAAAAATCCAAATCTAATTATTAATAACAACTCGTTTGAACCAGTTTCCAAGTTCAAGTACTTAGGAGTAAAACTAAGAAATGAAAATGATATTAAAGAGGAAATAAAAAGTAGACTTAATTCAGGAAATGCATGTTACTTTTCTCTTCATAAACTTTTGTCTTCTCGTTTAATATCTAAGAAACTAGAAGTTAAAATATACAAAACAGTAATTTTGCCTGTAATATTGTATGGATGCGAAACTTGGCCCCTTACATTGAAAGAGGAACATAAATTGAGAGTATTTGAAAATAAGATCCTTAGGAAAATATTTGTGCCTGAAACGAATGAGGATACAGGTGAGTGGAGAAGGTTACATAATTTAGAACTACATAATTTATACTCATGTCCAGATATTATTAGAATGATTAAATCAAGAAGACTTAGATGGTCAGGCCATGTGGCACGAATGGGAGAGGAAAGAAGAGTTTACAGGATTTTTGTTGGGGAACCTGATGGTAACAGACCAAGACGAAGAGGGAGGGATAATGTTGAGATGGACCTAAAGGAAACTGGTAGGGATGGAAAAGAGTATATATATATATATATATATATATATATATATATATATATATATATATATATATATCTTGCTCAGGATAGAGACAGATGGAAGGCCTGTGTTGCTGCAGCCATGAACCTTCGGGTTTAAGAAGGCTAGAGAGTTAGTTAGTTATATACAGTTCAGGGTAATTTTCAATACTGTCCGTTATTTACAAGGTAAATTATCTTCGATTCGATTTCCTACGAAATAACAGGCTTGATTATAGGGATTCACAAATTACAATGGAATAAATTAGCGAACAATGATTTCAGGATATTCAATATAAGTTGTTTAATGTTATTACATTATTGTTATAACATTAATGTTACCACACTAATTTAGATTATGTTGCTATTAGTTCAGGGGGAGCCGTGAAATTTTGCTACTCTGTAGTACTAATATTCAACATTTTTAATTTTAAGACCTACGTATACTGACTTTTGAAAATACACTCAAGCTCTGATTTATGGGAACTGCAGTACTGGGCTTTCATCTGCAAAAAGGCCCTCACTGGAAATAGTGCTCTGAAAATGGCCACAAATTTGAAAAAAAAAAAGTAAACGAAATTTTAAATGTGGTACAATTATAGCTTGAGTTAAAAGTTATAACTGAAAATTTATGTATGAGATGGACACATGATGCTGTTATACTCTGTCTCGGGAATCTGTGAAGCAAAGCCAGGGGTCCCGGGTTCGGATCTCGGCCTTGGCATGGATGTTTGCGAGTGTCGATTCATCAATTTCATCACATCATCATTCATCCCCATCTTCGCAAATTAGCCAAAAGTGGCACAAAAAGCGAAGCAAAATAAAGCAAAAATAATCTGTGAAGCAAAGCCGTGCATAATGGTGCAAAAGGGGAGAAATAAAGTGTGCGGAGGAAAGCAGTGCGCGTTGCTTCAAACTTCTGGTAGCTGCAGTCGCTTTTCCCATTCGTGCATTCACTTCCCTTCTCGCGCGTTCATTGGTCGACCCTTCTCACGTCTTACTTGGCTAGGAACTTGTTTTCGTTCCTTTGCTCCAGAGATTCCCGAGACAGTGTAATCTCGGGCTTTCACATGTATAAGTCCAGGCCTGACCGAACTCCAATATTGGAATCTTCACTGGCAAATTCAGGTGTCCAATCTGCAACATTGATCTATATTAATTGGGGGAATTGACGATCATGCTGCTTTACTCAAGCACAAACAAAGCATTAAATTCCACTTTTCTTGAAATTTATCACTTTTTAACCAGCTATGGAACCATGAATGGCGTTTGTCAACCTTGAGCAAATATTTCTCCAGAATGGCCAAATATTACATATCTCAAGCAACCTTGAAAGCCTAAGATAATGTGAATTGCAAGCAGTAAAGAGAATTAGCGTCCACCAGAGGTTGCAGGCTGAAGCGTGAAGCGGGGATCGTTAAAGATTGCCGACGGACACCGTGATAAGGCACATCTAGCTGTTGACATAAACCATCGAGCGACAACGGGACGTGGTATATTTTTTATGTCCTCATGATCTTGAATCTTCACGTAGCAATTTGGACAAGTTTTCATGGAGTTCAAAGATTCCCGGGTTTTGCAAGGAATTGCTTCGTTTTACTACCAGAATTGCTATCTTTAGAGATTATTCACTGGAAGTCATTACGTTTTGTATGGAGAGGTATCCAGGTTCCTGTTTGGTATATAGGTTCTCAATCAGGAGTTACCATAAATGAAACATATTATGGTGTGCATAAAGTACATTGCGCGTTTCGTGTATCGCTATCATTTCCTATCGACGAAAGATCTGCTGTCATTAAAATTAAACATTATCTTATGAGTTGTCAATATTCTTGAAAGTGATGCACACTGTTCAAGCAGAACATATTTATTCTCTGTCAGGATTATATTGATCATTTAACATTGCTTGGTTTCAAGACCATACGTTACGGCTATAGCTCTTTTCAGTTCTTACGGCGGGCGCTCTAGAACCTGGCAGGGGAAGTGTGGAGAGGGGAAGCGACCAATCCAGCACGATAAGAAACGTAGCGGCCAGTAGAACGAGTTTCACGTAGTACTTTTTCCGGCCGCGTCGTGTCTCTCGGCGCCACTGCTGTTGTCTGGTTGGTCTGTTGCGTAATCCCCGCTCCCCACTTCCCCTGCTAGCTTCTAGAGCGCCCGCCGTAAGAACTGAAAAGAGCTATAGGGTTAGGAAATTGAGTAACTAACCAACCCCCTGGGATGGAAAAATAAATCAGGTAAATAACGGACATTTATTTAACCGAACGTTGCTTTACCTACCTAAAAATTAGCTTTCATTGTACATTTTATATTTAACACCTGAATAGAAAGAATACTTCAATCACTTGAGACGATGTAATGAACAATGGAATACATTTCCAATAAAATATAAATAAACCACCAGGTCAGATCTTTCATATCTAGAGTTTCTATCAATCGTAAGTCGCTCTTGCTTTTTGTGTGTCATACTATGTTTGTAGTTCTAGTCTGAAGTTTTCTCCCATTCATGTCTCTTATGAGGTCAAGTTGAAAACTGTTACTTCCTCCCTTCCTGAAAAAAAACATACTTCTCGGTTTAATTTTTAAGACTTTCAAATTCTGGAATTATGCTCAAAGGTTAGCACGAATTAGGAAATTTGAAATAGGTTCTATGTAGTATCCAATTGAACCCATAGTTTACCCCAAGTCTCTATATCTAACAGTAGCCGAGATAATTCAGTTTCGCAATATCCTGAAATAGCAAGAATGGGCACGTCTGTTGAAACAAACCTTACTACTCTTAAACAAAAAAAATAGTAGAGGAAAAAAGGAGGCTTCTTCAGTTAACCGCCAACTTGTCGTTAAGAAATGCACAAAATATAAGCATTTTAAAACATACTCAAGCAAACATTTCCTCTTATTCTGTACCGCTTTATGATGGAATGAAACAAATTAGATCCAGGTACCTTTGAACGATATAATTCTGGTAAGTGGTTCTGAGTACTTTATAAAATAGATTACCGTTACTTCAGTTTCAGACATTGAATAATAATAATAAAAAATATTAACCAAATTCTCAGACTACCAGATTTTTTCATTTTTTTTTAATTTCCTAATTTTTCACACGATTTTGTGATTAGTACGCTCTTAAGTTTTTGAGTGGTCGTATTTTGAAAGTTTCCTACCTAATCAATTTTCAATTACGAAATGATTAAGCATTTACTAAATCACTATGTTTGAACTTTTGGAAGTGTGTCTCGGACTGTGTTTTTCAAACAAGTATTTCTTTAAATATCTTCTCAGCACAAATTGCTAGTAAAGACATAATATATTTTGTTATTAATTTATTTATTTCACATTAAGGTAGTTCATTTTTTACTGCTTATTCATTTAAGTACACCCTATCCCATCTATCTCTGGATCAAGGTCGTGCATAGGATCAGAGAAGGGGGGAAATCGAGTAGGCAGAGCGAAGCAGTACACACTGCTGCGAAGGCTGGTAACTGCAGTCGCGTTCCCCCTCCACGTAATCCCGTTCCTTCTCACGTGTTAATGGGTGGAGCCGTCTCGCTTTACTACATAGTCTTGTTTTCGTTCCCCTTCTCTTTTCAATAGTGTTGCTCTTTTCAGTATTACATACCACAATTTATAAAAATCGATTTTGTATTACAAACTTAACTGGTAATCATTTTCCCTGGAATAATCGTCTTAAATTTTTATAAAATTAAAATAAATAAATTTGCTACCTACCAATATTTATTATCATTTGCACTGCCCAACATAAAACGTATAAAACTAAAAGATCATAATTTCCTCATTTTTGGTAAATACTTAGGATATTTACCAAAACTTATTTATTGATAAATAAACGAAACCTAGTTACCGTTCGAGGAACATATATTGAGCATTTTTCATCTGTTTCATGGTCATTTATTTTAATCGATGCACATTATATTTTTGAAATTCGAAATACAAATTAATCAAAATCTATGATGACCTTTTGAAAAATGTTCAGTCTTTTTAATTTAATTTTTTTAACCTTATCAAACTATGTGCGGATCTAGGAGCAACAAAACAAACGTTCTCAGAGGTCTTTATATCATTCTAAAGCACAGATAAAAGCTCTATTTGTTTCCCAAAAACCTGAAATTTTGAAAAAAATCTGAAAGGGTAATTTTTTTCTGGCAAAGTTTACATGTACAATCGGAAGGATTGAGAAAACGAATGCTTTAAATCTGCTCAGAATCGCGACGATGATGTTGAATGATAATTAAATTGAGGAACAAAACAATCTCCCATGTCCAGATCAGGATTTGAACCCATAACCTTCGCATAAGTCGATAGCTTAACGGCCTCTAAAACCAAGGCGGTTAGGTGAAAAAGATAGTTATACATGTACACTCTGTCCTAGCTATCTTTGGAGCAGGCGAGCGAAAACAAGTCTCTGCGCAAGTAGTAACGCGAGATGTCTCCACTAATGAACACGTGAGAGAGAACGGGATCGCGTGGAGGGGAAGCGACTACAGTTATCAGCCTTACCAGCAGCGTGTACTGCTTCTCTCTGTCCACTCGAGCTCCCCCCCTTTCCTTGCCACTATGCTAGGTCTTGCTCCAGAGAAAACGAGGACAGGATATAGAAATGTTTGGAATGTTGTTTGAAGTCCACTTATGCACAGATAGGCTAATCGTGACTGGACCTACATTTTAAAGTGGTATTCGAACCACTGTGCAATGTGCCTCCACTGGGTGGTTATATATGTAGAAAATATAAAAATATGAGTGTTATCATTTGCAATGACTAATATAGATAAAGTGTTAAATATTTAATATTTACGCATAAATATAATTTTTATTTTGGGACGATGAAGTTCTTATTTTGCTCAGTTTTTCGCTTTCTTCATAATTCAGCGTAGGGAGTCGGTCCTTCTCAATGTCAATTCTCATATTCGAAATACTAGAATTCCTAACAGCTGAATATGTTTGTAAAATCTACGGTTTGTGGTCTAGTTCAAGAATCGCATCAAAATACAGCCAGCTGACGCGGAATTTTACGAGCGAACACAGCTGATAAAATGAATACAAGCCAAGGCGAAAGTGATCCCTCAAAATAAATAAGGCGGGTTTTTTCTACAACGATTTCACGCCTTCGTTCTGCTTCCTCAGAAGTCCTCTGTAATTTCCGGTTTCATGATGGCAATCGATCTCCTTTACATGTGGCAAAAACCCCAGCCTGGATACTGAAAGGAATGGAGTCTGGGAGGTTGCGAAATATTTCTCTGGCTCTCAAAGCCATCGGGAAGATCAACCAACTCATGGCAAAAGAAGACCGAACCAAGTTTTTCCTGCACTTTTGCGAAGGGAATAAATAATAAGAGTGATGAAGTGAACAGATGGACGATCTGAAAAACCTCATCTTAGCCAGGATTTTACGTGTATTGAAACTTTGGTTTACCAAATTCACTGTATCAATCAATATACTCTGTCCCGGTTATCTCTGGAGCAAGGCCGATAAGTGGGGAGATCGAGTGGGCAGAGCAAAGCAGTACACGCTGCTGCAAAGGCTGGTAACTGCAGTCGCTTTTCCCCTCCACGCAATCCCGTTCTCTCTCACGTGTTCATTGGTGGAGCCGTCTTACGTCACTACTTACGCAGAAACTTGTTTTAGTTCGCTTGCTTCAGATGTGGCCGGGACAGATTGTAGCTTATGAGCGGCAAGAAATTTATTTTAAAATAATTAATATACGTAATGATGATAAGGGGAGATACAAAATGCATGTGTGCGTGTGCTTGCATTAAATATGTGTACTTTTATACAACATAATACAAAACAGAATTATTCAGGCTAATCACGACCATGAAGGGAAGGAACCAATACACTCTTGTCTTTCTAATCTGAGGAGCACGCTCGCGCATAACGGTAGATAAGGGAAGAAATCGAGTGGGCGGAGCAAAGCAGTGAGCGCTGTTGCAAACGGCTGGTAGCAGCTGTTGCGTTTTCCCTCCATGCTCTCACTTCCTCTCTCACGCGTTCAGTGATCGAACCCTTTCGAGAAACTACTCGCAGAGACTTGTCTTCGTTCGTTTGCTCCAGAGATTCCCGGAGCACAGTGTAGAAATGAACAACACTGACAAGGTTGGACTAGAACCCAGAATCTTGAATGATTAGATCGGCCACCGACGCAGGGAAATACAGAAAAATTGAGATTTCTTCTCAGCAGAAGATATTGTATAGTTACTGCTTGTATGACTTCTTGAAAGGGTTAATTTTATTTATTTTACTTCGCTTCTTGTGCCACTTTTGGTTAATTTGCGAAGATGGGAATGAGTGATGATATGATGAAATTGATGAATGGACACTCACAAACATCCATGCCCAGGCCAGGATTCGAGCCCAGGACCCCTGGCGTCGTAGCCCGATGTGCTAACCACTTCGCCACGGGGCCGGCGTATGATTTCTTGAGTTGTACCTTTCACATATATGTAATATGAATAATATTAACTACTGTCTTTATTTGAAACGTAAGTTTTGCTTCTGGTATCACTTTCTAGCATTTAACTACAAAACTGATTACTCCGTTTTGCGAAAAGTTACAAAAGAAGTAGCATGTCTTATTATTTTCTTAGCATACCGTAGAGAGAACTAAATTTTTCTGTACAGCATATACACACATTAAGGATCAGTTACCTTTTGTTACATATATGAAGTTATTTTTTCACAGAAAGTTTCATTGCTTTATTGTTTAGAAAATTCTCAAATTCAAACTTCAGGCAAGATTTTATCACGTTCGAATTTCCTTAGCCGTACTTCGTTTCCTTATTAACCAAACGACATCTACTTGTAATCACACACGCACACATGTTGATACTCATGCCTTTGATTTGTGGGTGTTTCTTACAGCTTACTGAGAATCTCGCACACGTCATAATATTGCTGAAGCAACTGACAATATACCGCACTTGTTGTTGGATGTTATGGCCCACAACCAGTAAGAAAACGCTGCATAAAGACATTTTATTACAAGGCAAGGAGTATTCGAGGCACTTTCACTGCATTGACCTGGATTTTACGATATCGCCGACAAAAATGCAGAAACTGCCAACAATGCATTTTAATTCCACGTCACTTGCTTTTACAGCAGTGAACACTGCAGAGGATGCCGCTGACGTGCCTGCAACTTTACAACCCTCGAAGCGCCATTTCCATACCCATAGTGTTCCCACACAACCATTCGGCCCATTTTAAAAAATGATCATACTTTGAGGACAAATAAGAATGTTTTTCAATAATATCGACAGTGTGACAGTGAGAATGCAAAGAGAGGACTCACAGGTTCAAATCCAGGACAGTTAATTTTTGTTTGTCCTCTCATCTACTTAGGCATTTCATCATTCATCCTCATACTTCCAGTTCATATACAGAGATTTATCAGCGATATACCAGGAATATATATATATATACGAGGGTTGGGGCAAAAGTCATTGCAACTATTTTTTTTCTTGTAGATACCAGCCCGGTTGGAAAATGCGACATATACAGATGAAAGGACGAGGGGGGAACTACATGTGGGGACAGTTGAAACACGCGAACATTGTGCCTCACATACTTATTACGATAGTGTACAGGACAATACTGGTTTGATCGTGCAAAATTAATTACATACCTGTTGTACAGTTGCCAGAACAAAACTTTGGCTAAAGGCCCTCAAAGTAGTCACCTGCCATGTGCACCACACACTGCCAATGCTGCGACGTGGCGTTCGGGAGAAACGTCCGGACCTTCTGGACAGTGCAATCATCCTGCACGACAACGCTAGACCACATAAAGCAGAGTGTGTACGGCGGCAACTGCAACGTTGGGGATGGGAAGAAATGGAGCACCCACCGTACTCTCCTGACATTTCACCCTGTGACTTTCATCTCATACGCAAGGTTAAGGAACCACTACGTGGAAGGCGGTTTGCGACACGAGACGACATTGCCAATGCTGTGCAACAACAGATGACCCGATTCTCACATGGTGCGGCCAATGGTGACGCAGATGGTATTCCGAGTCTCCCACAAGGTTGGCAGCGTGTGGTGCACATGGCAGGTGACTACTTTGAGGGCCATTAGCCCCAGTTTTGTTCTGTCAACTGTAGAACAGGTATGTAATTAATTTTGCACGATCAAACCAGTATTGTCCTGTACACTATCGTAATAAATATGTGAGGCACAATGTTCGCGTGTTTCAACTGTCCCCACATGTAGTTCCCCCCTCGTCCTTTCATCTGTATATGTCGCATTTTCCAACCGGGCTGGTATCTACAAGAAAAAAAATAGTTGCAATGACTTTTGCCCCAACCCTCGTATATATATATATTTGCTCCGAAAATTGAATATTATCTAAATAATTCGTAAAAAGCTATTTAATGTTAAACATTTGGTGGCTTGCATAATAATTTAACGTATCAGTGCTACCAGCCATGGATTGATTTGGTGTTTTAAGTCCACTTTATGCACAGTAAGGCTAATCGGGACTGGACCTACAGTTTAAAGTGGGATCCGATTCACTATGTACCTCCATCGGGAACCGAACCCGGGACCCCTTGATTACATCGGGGAAGGCCACTGCTACCAGTCATGTAAACACCTCCTGCATTGAAGCTGTGTGTACACTATAGCGTGTACTAGAAGTAGGAAGTTAATATTGGACAGGAGGAAAGTATAAATAGTATAAATACGTGTCATTACAAGTTTCTTACTTTTGTGTAAACTATTTTTGAATACTTATCAAAAAATATGGAAACTTGTTTCTTTTATTTTTATTTTTTATTTATTTATTTATCTTATATTCTTTAAACATTTACCACCTCATTGCACACTTCTTTTAATTTATTTGCACAATTTTCATTCGTTCTTCACTTATAATTGATCAGTAAATATATTAATGAGAAGAATATTTGTATCAAATAGAAGTTCACGCACCCTGAAAATGTATTTATTTTTTGTCAAAAAAATATTTGTTCATAAAAAACTTTTGCAGTTAAACTTTATTAAGTTCGGAGAAAATATAAAAAAAATCATTCATTCATTCATTCATTGTTCTCTGTCCAATGGGCAGATTTTTAACTGCTACTTCAGGCTTTACGATCCTACGCCTTAGACTTATCAACGTCCACTTAATATTATCTATCAGCTGATATCTTCTTGACCGGAATCTTTCCCGGTTAACTATTCATTCCAGCGAATCTTTTAGCAGGAGTTTCCCCTTTGCCAGTGTTCCAGTCAATTTCTTTGTCTTTTCTTGATCACCAACAGCATTGCCCTCTTTGCAACACTGTTTCAACACTATCGATTCAAAACACGTTCAGAAGAAGGAATTTGAAAATACCGTGTTTTGGAAATGGCACAATAAAAATCCCTGCTTTGATTTCTGGCTGTTCGAGTTTGTTAAATAAATTATAAATGTGACGAAAATTACTAACTGGTCCACGGAGGTGAGGAGTCTTATTTATTTAAGTCGTTAGTAACGATTTCCTTTGCGCTTCCTTCGACCAAAACAAAGCAGTGTGGATGGAGAGAGAAAAAGAGTAAAAGCGAGGTGGCTGGTAAACTTTTTATAAAGAACGTGAAGTCCACCCAAAGTTTCGAAGCAGACATATTGGTGGGCATTACGATGCGAAGGAGGCACTGATAGAATTTAGTCCGGGTGGAAGAAGAAAAGGGCAGTGTTTCATTGAGGTTTCGGTATGAAGTTTGCCCGTCTCGCGCGAACGAAGAAATTTGCGGACAAGATGGCGTTTTACGAAGTTTTTACGAGGAGCCACGACTTCAGACTCGACGTGAATACCAAATAACAGTTATGGAAGCTCCGATTTGGTGCAGGGCCCTCTCCCAGACTCCAGTTTTTCGAGCTGACTGTGCAAAGAAGGGAACGACGGCATGTTGGTACACGGTGGGACAAGAAATGGCTCTCGGCGAGGAAAATGGCCTCCTTTTCTCTGCCCGGTCAAGGTGGGAGCTTGAAGCACTTGAGGGAAAGCATCCTTCGGGGATTACAATACTTGTAGGGTTCGGGAAGCATTTAGTATTTGCATCTCGGAGTGGAGGAAAAAGCGGACGATCTGGGATTTTGGCCTTTTTACTTCGCAGCGCTTTCTCGCTGCCTAACATCTCCAACTACCTCCTGGAGAGGGCAAAGACCTTCATTCCTGAGTGATTTAAAAAAAAAAAGTCCTTGGTCTTCCTACCACAGACGCATGTTGAACATACTCCCACGTTCGTTGTTTTCGTAGTTACAAACGGCTACAAGCAGCTGATTTAGAGTGATAGAATGGTTAACACATCCCTACATCTCCAAGAGTCCCTGGTTCGGATCCTGGCGTGGTCATGGGTATACTTTGTGAATGTCATCATATCAACATTCATCCCCATATTCGCGATTAGCCAAAAGTTGCAGAAAAGCTAAGTAAAATATACTCATTCAGTCAAGCAAATTATCTAGACTCTGTCTCTGGAATCTATGGAGCAAGGCCACGCATAACGGTAGAGAAGGGGAGAAAGGGAGTGGGAGGAGCAAAACCGCGCTGCTGCAAAACAACTGCTATCTGCGGCCGCGTATTCCCCTCCATGCACTTACTTCTCTCACGCGAACAATGGTCGAATCTATGAAAAAATATAAATATGCTGACCAAGGCAGTAATTTATTTTATTAAAAACATAAACTAAACGTAACGTTTCAACCTTCTAGCAAGGTCTTCATCAGACTCTGTATCAAGTCCAAAACGTTGAAACGTTACGTTTAGTTTATGTTTTTAATAAAATAAATTACTGCCTTGGTCAGCATATTTATATTTTTTCATATTAATGGAAACAAGGCTTAATGGTGTTATAAATGGTCGAATCTGCTAGAGTCCTACTTGCGCAGAGACTTGTTTTCGTTCGCTTGCTTTATACATGCGAGGGACAAGGTGTGTAGCTCATATACACACAAACACACACACACCCCTTTGTGTGTGTGTGATTTTTAAATAATGTCACCTGCTATAGTGTTTATATTGATCACACAGTTGTGCATTGTCTTTATTCGGACATTTTATGTAAATTTGATCTGCTGGCTCCAAAACTCGCATTATTTTTTTCCTGTCCCACACAACAATTTTCTAGTGTTTTGCCGGTAGTATGTCGGTCTTCGAGCCGGAGTGGTGAGCGTATTGCGCTACGAAGGTGTGACTGTTGTTTTCCCCATCATCCATCAGTTCATCATTCATCCTCCTCGTCGTTCAAAGAGTTGAAAATGTGACGTAAAGTAACCGAAATGGAAATAAAATATTTTAGTATTTGAATTGTGTGCAATAAGGCTAAGAAAAATACATTATGAGAACATGTAGTGGATGTCTAATGGTGACTATAAGGTTCTGTCCATGCTGCCAAGATAGAAGCAGAGTAATACAAAATTTCTATTTTATACACACGCACATATTCAATGCATGAAAAGGGCCAGGGAGCTCCACCATGAGGTGGGAAAACCACTAATATTATGAACACTTTCTTCCTATGCTTAACCATCACAAATTTTACATATCCACACAAAAAGAGTTGCACATGATTTGTACTATTTATAATAAATGAAAACAACTCGCTTTGAAGACTAAATGTAGGATTTAAACGCACAAAAGCTACACATTTTAATTTGCCTCATTACAAAATCCTTGCTTGTAAACCATCGTATACCTACGCCATCTTAAACTTAGAATGCACGTCCAAACGAAGCAAAATTTTAGGAACACAAATGAAGGGCAGTGTTTTCAATTAACTTTCATGGAGATCTAACACAGGATCTTCTACTAACTAGACAGGTTGAAAGGAACATGCATGCTTTTATATATGAGGGGCTAAGGTGTAAAACATGGTAAGTGACATTTTTGTAATTTTTTAGTTACAAAGTAAAATGTGCCATTCTTCAATTTGAGAGTGAAATTGCCATGTCACACAATTTGCATTGGACTCAGTGAAGCCTTGTGAAATTGGTAAACACAAGACGAAAACAATGTATCTAATAGCTTTTAATAACATTGTTTTTCTTAGTGAACTCAAAAATGATCAGAATATCACTTACCATGTTTTACACCCGAGCACTTCAAATGCATTGCAACACATTGATGATCGATCAACAGCAAAAGTAATGCCACATTGAATAAAATCTTAAATTTCTTGTTAATCACTAGAAATTAAATTACTTTCAAAAGTTATTTAACAAATGATTATTAACTTAATTAATCTATAATTTTATTTAGGCACTCAGTGTCATAATTAATTTCTTTTCCTTTGTCATTTCGTTGTGTATTATTTTTCTACGTTTGCTGTGTTGTATCTTTCATTTAGTATTTTATTTATTTATTTATTTTTTATTTATTTATTATCCTGCGCACAACAGGCATCTGCCCTTTTGCAGTGCACAGTAAATGTCTTACATAGGATTTATACACATACAAATAATATTTATATACATTTCAGATATAAAAAAAATACATATAGAGGTTATATATATCGTCCTTATACATTACCGTGGATAAAAAATTAATCAAACCTTACACAATTACATTCATATATGTATGGATATATATATATATATATATATATATATATATATATATATACACATAAAGAGGGTAACATAATAATAATGGTAATAATAATAAGAAGAAGAAGAAGAAGAAGAAAAGTAATAATAAAAAAAATATTAAAAAATTAAGTAAGAATGTTGTCCATTAAATAGCGTTTATACTCAGAAAATTTAGCAAATATGTCCAAGTGTATGCCCCTCTCGAACCATTCATTATGCAAGCTACACATTCTTTGCAAGGGAGCCATTTCTGCGGATTTTATACGGGTGCGGAAAATTGCAAAGAGTTGCTTTCTTGATCGCAACTTTGGATGGGGGTCATAGAAAGCTATTTTTGAAACCAGAGAGGAAGAATCCAATTTGTCGTTAAGAAGTTTGAAAATAAAAAGGAGCTGATGTATGGTTCTTCTGTTTGCAAGGAAGGTAATGTATCATTTAATTAGTAATTCGTTACAAGGTGTCATCTTTGGATATGCACCATCTATCCTAAAAGCTATATAGAAAGTGAACTTATTTTGAACTTTTTCAATAAGATCTATTTGTTTACTGGTTTGTGGACTCCACACTATAGCTGCGTACTCTAATTTGGGCCTAACATATAGGTTAAATGATGATAACAACGCTTTATTTTCATTGAATTCTTTTGCAGTTCTCATAATGAACCCCAGTTTTCTATGCGCGTCATTAACAGTCTTTGTGATATATAACTGAAATGATAATTTATCATCGAACACTACACCAAGATCTGTTATTGAGTTTGCCCTGTCTATCTGTGTGTGTGCTATTTCGTAGTTATAGTGTATTGGGGATTTCAATCGGGTAAATGTTACGGCCCTGCATTTCTTATGGTTTAGATTAACTTTATTTGCTTTACACCATGCGTTGAAATTTTCGATATTCTCTTGTAATTTAATGGAATCATCTTCATTGTGAATGCTCCTATAGAATTTTAAATCGTCAGCGAATAAGAGTTTCTCGGAATTTCTAAGCTGTTTTGGTAGGTCATTAATTAATATTAAATACAACAAGGGACCAAGATTAGAACCTTGAGTCACGCCTGAGCCAGCTACAAATTCATGGGAGCAGCAACCTTGATAATTTACGTATTGTTTTCTGTTTTTGAGATACGAGCACATTAAATCTATGAGGGAAGAGGAGAAGTTACAAAATGCTAATTTCTTCAAGAGAATATCATGGTTTACAGTGTCGAACGCTTTGCAGAAATCTGTGTATATAACGTCTACCTGACCTCCGTTGTCAAGTTCAGTGGAAATGAAGTTTGTAATTTCTACGAGGTTCGTCGCGACAGATCTCTTTGGTACGAATCCGTGCTGGTGGGAGGAGAGAATTCGTTTTACGTGAGCAAAAAAGTGTTTATAAAGAATCTGTTCTAATAGTTTAGCTGGCGCAGAGAGTATCGCAATTGGTCTGTAGTTTGAAATTTGAGATTTATCTGATGTTTTTGGTATAGGACAAATTTGGGACAATTTCCATTTATCTGGAAATCTCGATGTTTGTATTACAAGGTTGAAGAGTATATGCAGCGGATATTTTAGACTTTTACCATACCCCTTGATTACATAGGGGGGGATAAGATCAGGCCCTGCCGTTTTTTTAGGTTTAAGGTTCTTTATTGCTTCTTCTAATTCAGCGATTGATATAATCTGAAAATTTAGAGAAGATAGAAGGGTGTCGGTTTAAGACAGACTTTTTTGTCTGTACTCGCTTATTATACTATTTTATTGATTTTGTGGTAGATCTACATTTGCTTAACATCGTGCAGCAATAAAGCCAATTGAAAATAAGCCAGTTAAAGTTACAGAGGAATTAATAATCTTGGTAAGAATTCTGACAATCTGTTATAAATCTTTTCAAGCCTTTGTTCTGAACTGCTGAACTTTTGCGAACGGTTATTTTTTATCTTTTTAAACCAAGCAAACTAGCGTTGGTTTTTCAGACACCCCCTCCTGAAGAGCTGGTTTTGATTTCATTGCACAGTCCTCACGATACGTGATGCATATTTCTTTGCTCCCCGCGACACTTGAAGCTGTATACAAGACCTGAATATCAGTCGACGCATCAAGGATTCAGGTCGATTCAGGACATCGTCTCTTCTGCAAAATGACAAACTTCCACTTCTTAAGTGCATCAAACTTCTCGTGTGGTGCGAGAGAAGAAAATAGTCTGTATTGAACAAATCTCGAAGTGTATGTTTACCGTGATTTTATATTCAAATCAATTCCTGGCATAGCTTCTTTTACGTGTGAATTTTGTCTCGCACACACTCTCGATTTTTTTGCCTAATATATGGTAAATAATAGTATGTATGAGGCATGTAAACAGTATAGTTCGATTATTGTATTAAACCGATACCAATCAAGGATTCTTAGCATGCAACCTAAATTGCACATAATTCCTTATCTAGTTTTCTTCTTACATAAACATCTTGTAAACATCTATTAAGTTTTCTCTTCACTAATGTCAAAATTAATTACTTTTACCGCCTTCTAAAATATTTTAGTGCTTTTCTTTACTTACACCTATATTAAAATAATCCCAATCACGCTACAGTACGAAAACATCATCTACAGATGCTAATACATGATTAACCGTTTAAGTTTAGTGTTCATGATCTCCCAGATGGCGTAGTGGTACTTTGTAATCCGGATTCGATCCCCAGTGTAGGCAGATTATACGGTGGTTCGGACCACACTTTTAAACTTTGGACTCAGTCTCGATTAACCTATCTGAGAATAAAGTAGACATTGAACAACTTTGAATTTTAGTTCCTTGGTTTCTTCCACATTCATATCAGCATAGCCTATTGTAAAATAAAATTGAAATATACAAGAAATACAGCATCACTCGGTTATAAACAATCTTGTATTATACATTTATCATACGTACGTTTGTTTACATAAGCTTTAGATAGTCCAAAATCTACTAATGTATTTATAATTTACATTTACATTATAAAATTTACTACATTTCCACATTTTCACAAGAGCCTGTTTAATATAACATGTTTAATCAACTGTTGCTCTTTCACAGTTAACTCAACCGTGTTATTCACCGATGATGAATGGTAAATAAATTTGTATGATTTCGGAAGAAAGAAATTTATTACATATAGGTCCATTTATTACATGGACACACACTTCTATCCATGTATCATACAGTTCTGATTTATCTTCTACATTTAAATATATATTTTTTTTATTTCTGGGCGAGTTCGAAATATACATTTCATTTCCTTAAAATACAACTTTGAGTATCATAAAATTAACCATTTCTATCGCTAATCAAAATTATTTCAGATTACCATTCCTTTCTTTATTCGTTGACATGCCTATATTTTTTTTAGCATTTGAATCAGTTAGCTACTTTAGATTAGCCTGCTTTTTTACATATGCACTCCCAGCCATTATTTTCATAAGTTTCTCTTACTTATTTAAATCTGTTTCAATTTTTTAACCTGACAAATTTACACTATTATTTTACCTGCAAAAATTTCCCGTGTTAGACTGGTTAGCAACAGCCATCATTTCTATAGAAACGAATGTTAATTATGCAATTTATCTATCGTTTTGGAATAGGATCGAATAGGATCAAATTAATTATGGGTCTCATAAACTGTCAAAATTTAAGTTTAAAAGTGGTACTTTTCACGATTAAATTGTGTGATGTTGCAAAATGAAATAATGTTACACCAATTTGATTTCATTTCCTCTTCGTCGCTTCGTAATCAAGGGGTCCCGGGTTCGATTCCCGGTGGAGGCACATGGTCGTTCGGATCCCACTTTAAACTGTAGGTCCAGTTCCGATTAGCCCTAGTGTGCATAAAGTGGACTTAAAACACCAACTCAAATATCATTTCCATTATTTGAATTGTGAACTATTTCTTTACCCGTGCATGTGATTGATTAGTAGAATTCTCATACCATATTTTAAAAATCTATCTGAGGCCTTTTTTCATCGCTGAATTTTCAGTGTACATTTCGCCTTTAATCGTAACTTTCATCTTCTGGAAACTAATATTTAGTAAAATAATTTTACACTACTTACTTTGTAGATTTCCATGTGATATCTTATCACTTTCAAAATTATGGTTCATGACATGAAATAGTTTTATTATTTATCAAGAAATCTGTAATTAAATTCATTTTCCATACCACAAGACAGAATTTCATGATTATGTTCCTAATTAAGGATATGCTTTCAGTACACCGAGAAGTTCCAGGGGCTGCGTCAGCGTCGAACTGACAGGGTTAGCAAAGACCGCGAAAGAAAGGATCGATGTGTGACAGCGATTTCCAAAGTCTTCCTTTGAGCTAGTCCTCCTGCTAGGCAACAGTCGCTTGTAATCCTGCGGAATCCCCATTAATAGGGCAGGATTACAGCTTATGTTGTTGGAGAGACTAGCAGAACAAAGTCTTTGAGAACTAAACGCAGTTTCCAAAACACTGCAATACGGCTTCATACGCTATGTTCCTAAGTCGTTTGAAGACATTTATGTGCTCTTATGTCAGTCTACGTATTTAGATATATCTGGTAAAAGTACTGTCATCGTTTGTATTTACCATTAAGTCCTGCGTTATAATTTACCGCAAAGCCCCCCCCCCCCCCCCGATGGCGCAGTGGTAATGCTGTCCTTTTAATGGACAAGAAGCGAGCAAAATAAGATTTACGTCACATTGGCTATTTTTGTTCGCTTGGTGCTTCCTTTGCCTAGGTACCGTCGAGGCCTCTTATCGTTAGGACCACGTCCTTAAATCTCCCCTATCGGTGCCATTGTTTGTACAACATTGTTGATTGTATTTCATATGTTTTTACATTTCAACTATCTCGGTTTTTTTTAAAAAATTTGGCACTCTTTCAAAAGAATCCCCGGTGGAGGCGTATCTGAGCATAGAGTGGCTTCGCCATCATTGCCATTCAAATATGCCTTTGTGCTTATATCGTATTATAATAGTAATGGAGATGAAAATGAGTAGAACGAAAATATATTCTTGCTCTTTGGCACCTGTCCTGAATAGTATGCTGATTGGTTAACAGAACCATTAAGGGCCAACCCGAGTCATCCAACAAAATCAAACAACTTACCACTTTGACTATAGTCAATTACATGATGTATAATTTATTCATGGTAATATAATTAAGCCTTGTTTCCATATTAAAAACACTAAAGTTGCTGACCAAGGCAGTTTATTGAGATTTAAGAACACTTTACATGTAACGTTTCTACCTTCTACATGTAAAGTGTTTTTAAATCTCGGTCTTGCTCAGACTTAGACTAAGCTTAGTTTAGTTCTTAGTCTGAGGAAGACCTGATAGAGGGTAGAAACTTTACATGTAAAGTGTTTTTAAATCTCAATAAACCGCCTTGGTAAGCAACTTTAGTGAATTTATTCATGTGGATATAAAACACAAGTTATAGTTAGTATTAACTAAACTACTTCCGATTACCATAAAATCACACTTAAAGCTAACTATATTTCAATCAACTGCCAACTGAAGAGTATTTATGGATAAATTACGTCTCCAAAACAGAGGAGCACATCTGAAGCCAAAGGAAAATAACAAGTATCATCGTAGGTTCTATTCGTGGGTGTGGAGCTTCAGCTCGGATCTCTCATGAGATCTCTCATCCAAACTGAAGCTTCACACCCACGTATCCTTTCCGTCCATTAGTTGAGTTTCATTTACATACATATGCGCTAATCCAGTCAAAAATAGGTTCCAGTGTGGGGATGCGAAAAACAGCGGGCACAGTTTATCATCTAATAGAAGTAGATAGTCCATAATTTGTATTTTCATTGTGTTAATTTACGTTGCTCTTTTACCTTTTGGGTTAATAACCGATAAGGATGAATGATGATATGGAGAAATAGACTGTGGGACAAACGCGATGGAATGTCCACGCCTTAATAAAGATTCGAAACTAGTACTTCGGCTTCGTAGCCCGTTACGCTGACCACTCCGCCACAGAGGCGGCAAGGTCCTCGATTTCAAGGGGCAACACTAACAACTATGCCTTCTGAGGGATTAATGTGTAGGCAAGAGGGCCTACATAAATACCTCACAATATGGGCCTCTTTTTTTGTATATAAATCAGCATGATATTGTTCAAATCATTTCCTTACTGTTTTTCTTTCAATGATGTAGTGTACATTTTCATATTTTATTTATGAGGTACATATTTTTTAATCACTTCAAAATACCACATGAACAAAAAAGAATCTCTCTCACCAGCAAATTTTTGTCCGTTCAAACACTATATGTTGAGGCAGCCCAGGCTTTGAAGCTAGCGTACGCCACTGATATATGTATGTTGCTCTGATAGTAGAATGAAGCAACGGGCATTTGTCATTGCCGTTATTGTTAGTGTCAGGTAGAATCAGGACTGTTTTCTCGATGCTTTCGACTAGAGCTGAATTGGTCACAAAACGGAACCAGAGCGTGGTTACTTCTATTCGTTGCCTCGAGCGCGCAGACCAGCTATTCTCTTTGCTCCATCACAAACGCTTTGCAAGAACGAGTGGACTGAGACAGTATCATTAATCCTCTCTGCCAAAAATTCTATTTCCTGTGTTTTGCAGACGAATGAGCCCCTTTTTTGTTACTAGATGTCTGTGTTGGTAGAAATTCCACGCATGAGGATGGTGTGCGGTCGCAGATTTAAATTGCCTGCCTCGAAGTGAACAGAACAGAGGACGAAAGGAGGCTTGTGAACGTACGTGTAAAATGAGTGCAACAAGGCTCATCTAAACTTAAAAGACAGACCCTGAAAAGTAAAAAGAGAAAAATGGAGAGATTGTTTGAGAAGTGAATAACACGGGAACAGAGTTTGTCTGGCTCCTGCGTTTTCCATGCATTGTCATGAGACGTCAAACATAGTGCGTCTTGCAGTTCGTCTTTGTGCATGAGTGAATCGGGTACCAGGAGAGCTCGGATGGGTTCCGGGGGGTTTTTGGGTGGAATGAGCCTGGCAAGAGGGTACGGTGGGGTGGGGAAATAAGGTGGGGGGAGGTAATGGATGCTGAGTGGGAGGGTATGGGGAAGGCGGATCTCGCTGCTGACGTGCTAGGAGCGCAACAAAGTGGAAAACAGGCTCAGTGGGCTGGAAAATCCCGTCCGCTGCCGTTGCTATATCTCGCTCCAATCCCTGTGTCAAAATCTCAGGCCAAGCTGCGCCGGTTTAATATGCGAGCCTGGTCCTGCTGTTTACAGGACGACTCTAATTACTTGGCTACGTCATCGGGAATCTCTGGAAAGTCGAACCTACAAGAGATCAACTTTACACGCTGCCCCAGCCTCTTCCTCTCTCCCTGCTACTTTCGTCTTTTCTTCTCTTACCAAGGTATTTAGGGAGCAAGTGTGTGTACTTTCTGGCGAGGGCCTGGCTGCAACTGAACATTTAATACGCGGTTCATAAGTTCTCTTAACGCCGGCTTACTTCTCCAGGTCTTGAAATGATTATGGAACTTTCTCGCAGGATGTACGCGGCGTAACGCCACACCGTAACCAAAGGTGCTGAATAGAAGTCGGGAAGGAAGCTAATATGTGGTTATTTCGTACGAAGGTCGACAAGGTTAATCGACCTTCTACCTCAAAAATTTATCTAGGTTTACTTGCTTCATATGTAGCCGGAAAGGTATGTCCATTTACAGTAACAAACCATGTTGTTAATGATCTTGTGCGGTTTCGCATTGCAAAAGTATTACATCTACTTTTAAGATTTCTTTAACTCCACTTTATGCACAGATAGGCTAATCGAGACTAGACCTACAGTTTAAAGTGGCACCCGAACTTCGTACTATTTGAGAGCAAAACTATTCACATTTGAGACAAACTTTCTTTTATCTTTGAATTTCATATTACAATTATAGTTAATTAGTTAGTTTTAGAAATGGGCTTCCCCGATGGCGCAATGGTAACGTTGTCGCCTTGTAAACAAGGGGTCTCGGATTCGACACCCCGCGGAGGTTCATACTGGTTTGGAATCCACTTTGGTCCAGTCCCGATTATCCTATCTGAATTTAAAACAAGAACTCGAATTCTTTGTTTTAAAGATATATCGGTGCGTCAACACATTGCCCATTTTGAGTTCGTCACTCAATATGGGGGAAAATTTCTTAAAAAATCGAACTGTTAAACAGGGTTCTTTTACGTAGTACACCTCGGGAACTGTATTTTTCTATGCTGACGAGGTCGATGCGTTTGGACCCACCGCCCAGTTAATCCTCTATGGACTATGTGTTGTTCTGTGCCTTTCCCACATAAATGCTGAGTGCCCCTATACAGCCTCACTTTTTATGGTAGGTATGGAGATTTTAGTGCTCGGATACATGTATTCCCTTTAGCCTTAGCTTTGTAATAAAAAACTGTCCTGTGTTTTCGCTGTTAAAGAGCTTAACGTTGTACTTCGTGACGGGCAACAATAAGCGGTGACATGTCCATAATTTTAACTTTAATTCCATATCAAGCCAGATACACCTCAATTAAAACATTATATCTGTGTTATAAACTCTTGACATTTTCGACAGTTGGTTTTCAAATACATTCTTTGAATTTTGTTTTAATTTATTTCATGCCGCTTCTCGGTCTCTTTAAGCTAATCTCGACGATGTGGCAAAGCTTCCCCCTTGGCGCCGATGTGACGTCGTCGCCTGGTAATCAAAGGGTTCCGCATTCGATACCCTAAGGTGGCATACTGGTTCGGATACCACTTGGAGCTGTAGGTTCAGTCCTGATTAACTTATCTGTGCACAATGTGGACTTAAAACCAGGGTTGTTAAAGGTTCAGGAATTTTAAATAAATTCAATTCTAGTCCAGGAGAGAAAATCAGCAAGCGCAAATGGGTTCTGGACCGTAAATAACATTTTTATCAGCAAAGTATTTCAATTCGGTTCAGGAACCTTTTTCCGTATGAACTTAAATGCGGTCCAGTAATCTATATTCTGGGTCAGTTTAAGCAGAGTCCAAGTTCCATATTGAAATAAAACAATACACAACTTGGACCGAAGTAAATTGTGCGAAAAAATAAGGTTCCGGAGTCCAATAGAGCCCATTAGAATTTATGGATACCTGAACCTTTAACAACCCTGCTTAAAACTCAAACAACGATGTGGTGGCGGAATTCTTCATTTCTCTTTCGGTTATCCCCAAACGTTTCACTAACACAAGCTCGGAGATCACTCATAGAATCAGCATTTCAACCGATGGACTAATATCCTTAAGTGACATTCCAAGCCCCCACACAACTCTGTAAGCAAAGGAGTAACATGTTGATAAGAGAACTGAATAATATTTTCCCTTCACGTCCGTTCAACTGCAAGAGACTGATTCGTCGAAAAAAAAAAAATACTCGCTCAACGATGAAAATATTTTCATGTAATGATGGAACTTCATCACGACAACGAATCTTCTCCGAGAAGTCCTTTGTTTGCGAACATCATTCACGCGTCGCAACCCCACTTGCCTCAGCATCCCTCTTTCCCTCCCACGCATTTACTGACAAAAAAAATGGGGAGGAAAAACGACTGGAAAAATATCCTAGTTGAGAATTCAGAACTTTTAATTTACTAAAAGGGGTTGTCATAAATGTAGAGCTTACATCTTTTGCAATGCCTCCTCCCTCACCCTTCCCTTTGTTTTCGCTTCTTGTTTTAGATAAGCCAGTAGAGCGAGAGATCTTTTCTAATTCCTCCAAGTCTTTTCTCTCCCTCTGTTTCACTTGCAAGTCAGAAATGAGAAGATTCTTTGAAGGAACGTTTTGTGTCATTTCTTGTCCAGGGTGCTTAGATGAGAAGTGTTATTTTGTGAGAACTCGGGGACTCAGAAAGACGACTCGCCGGTGTAATCACGTTCTCGTGGATGAATAAAAGATGAGATATAGTTTCAGCGCGAATATTCGCCGTTGTTTACAACATGGCAATTGTTTACTGGAGATGCAGGTTCTGCTTTTGTTGCGATCGTGTGAATTACGTGAACAAGTCTCCTTCACTGGAATAACAGTTGTTTGTTTTATCCGACCATGCAAGTGACTATGCCGAACACATATTTTCACGGTTTTGTCTGTTAGATCCGAATTTGATGATGGATCTCCCCAATAGCTTAGTGATAATGCCGTCGCCTTGTTATCAAGGGGTCACGGGTTCGATTCAAAGTGGTGGCATATTGTAATTTATTCGGATCCCACCTTAAACTGTAAGTCAAATCCCGATTATCCTCCTTGAACAAATATTGATTTTGGTTTTTCATCGCGCGATTTAATTTAAGAGTTCCAATGTGTTGTTTGTTGATTGAATTTATTTTACGTCGCTTTTTTTTCGACTTTTGCCTAGTCGCAACGGTGGTGATGGATAGCGAAAAGAACACATTGAAGGATCAAGGGACGATCAAAAGCACATGGACAACACAACATGAAACCTCGGAGGATAAAATGGACTGTGGGTAGAGGCGCCAGAGCCTTGTTGGCCTGTAACATTGCATTAAACGGGGTGTGCTTCGTGAAAGTAGGGTGAACTTTTGGGTTCCTCCTTATATCCCATTTTCCCAAAGATATTAGGGGTGTTCTACGGCCGGTATAATCCTCCTCTGTAGGATTGTGTGTTATCCTGTGCCCCTTACAGCCTTAGCTTTTAACTAGGTAAGAACATTTTATTCCTCAGAAACAGATGTTGATTTTAGTTACGGTAAGGGGCTGGTCCCCGTAAACGCGACAGGTGCAAATAACTTTAGTGCTGACGCATGTACAATATTAATTTCAATAAATCAATCTAGTGAAAATGAGAAATCAGCCTACAGATTTTAAGATGTAACTTTGGGGTAGATGAAGTAGGCAAAACGCATTACTTTAAACTTCATGAATCTTCCTTCAATTCTTCCTTCCTTGCGTTCAACCTTCGTATATTTCTCTAGATATTATTTTTCAGTCTCTTCTGTCCAGCGTATCCACGTTTCAGTGTATTTTTGCCTCAAAAGAAGAAATTTCTGGATGATCACCCGGGATACACTATTGTTAAAATCTCTCAGGGGAGCAGTAGATATTTTAAGATCGATATTTCTTCCCTTTCTTCTTCTACCCTCTTATTCCACTTCCAAGAGAGAGAGAGAGAGAGATGTTCACCTGCTAGTGCCTTTTCCATTCGATCCTTATCTTCTTTCGACTTCTGTTGAAATCGCACAAATTTCCAGCGAAATCGGCAGTTGGCACTTACTTCTCAACGAGTTCGTAATGTAGGGCTGAAAAAATGGCCAGCGAGGAGTAAAAAAACGTTTCTTAGGCAACTAAGGAGAAAGGCTCCCGTTTAAGAAGTTTGCCAGAAAGAGGTTTCAGACTTTGTATATCACATTCGGGCAGTGAAAAATCTACGAGCGCTTTAGTTGCTGATGTAGCAAATACAAAATTTTTCATCCAGTAAAAAATATCAAAGAAATTGTTTTGTGTTGCAATTTTCTTCGCGTTGAATTTGTCATACATGCCTAAAAAATATCATGAACAGATTCTGATACTGGAATAGTATTGTCAAAATTTCTTAGTTTGTTTGGTTCCTTTTCAAGACTGCCCGGGTTATCTCTGGAGCAAGCGAAGGAAAACAAGTCTGTGCGCAAGTAGTGACGCGAGACGGCCTACCAATGAACACGCGAGAGAGAACGGTATTGTATGTGGGGGAACGACTGCCGTTACTAGCCTTCCCAGCAGCGTGTACTGTTTCGCTCTGCCCACCCGATTTCCTCCCCTTCTCTGCCGCTATGCGCGCCCTTGCTCCAGAGACAACCGGGACAGAGCACAGAAGGACGTAACCGACAGTTTTCCCTTGCGCAATAGTGGAAGAAAGGATACAGGTGTATCGGACGACAGCACTATAATGGGAGTTTTATACAGCGACCGAAATGCAACAATCACGGGGAAACGCAGTAACAGAACGCAACAGACCCATTTCCGGCGTTTCAGTGGGCGATAACCCTTAAGATAACCTGCAGACTTCTGGCACGGAAATCCCCGCTTCTGTTTCGCACGTTTCCCTGTAGTGGGCGATGCACCATTTGATTTCAATAGAAGCACACAACAGACGTTTTGTTGCCACGTTTCTCGGCGTCTCCATGGGCATCAAGTTTAAATGTTCCGTGGGTTAGGAGGAAAATGGTGCACAGTCTTAAGTTCCCATGTTGCACTTTCAATGTCGCACTTTCAACGACAGTTGAGGACTAAAAGTGGTAAACGTTGTAAGTGCCAAAAGCAAAAGGGTTGGGAAATCGCATCGTTCCGCACATCAGCCCGTAAGAACGTGCACACTAGTAACCTCTTTACACGCCCTTTGAACTACTTAGAGGGCTACCAGTCACTTTTCACGTTTATCACATTATCAAGCATGGCACATTTCACAGTTTAACGTGGAAAACTGTGTTTGAATTATTTTGGCACTTACAGCGTTTACCAATCTTAGTCTTCAGTTCTGTTTGCGCTGTCTAAAGCTACTTATAATCAGAAGATTCTGGACTGGAATCCCGACCCTTTGTGTTTATCTTCCATCTATTTCAGTAATCGCTTAGACCTCATCGCAATTAATCTAAAGAGTAACGTGTTATTGCTTTCACAGCAATTATTTGCCCTTTGTTTCTATTGCATTTTCATTGTTACTTGCGCAGAGGACTTGCTTAGTTCGCTTGCTCCGCAGACTACTGGAACACCTATAAGTAATTTATACTGCAGCTAAACAAAATGCAAAAACTTATATTGCCACCAAAAGTAATTGGTATTGTTTGTAACAACATGGTAGGCATTTATAGAAACTTTGGAATAGTGGGAATGATGTAACAATATAATTTAGTGTTTCTATGAGGAACGCGACTCTCTCTCTCTCTCTTGTGAATTACACCTTGCTATGAAAGCATATATATATTGTATATAAGTCATACTGGAGATTATGTGAATAACACCACTCTCTGTTCCGCTACACTCCACCCTTACCGGGCCGCTTCTGGTAGGTAAAACCCAAATAAACAACTAAATAGGCTCGTTAGTCCTGGGTTCCCATCCCGTTCCTCACCAGAGCGCTCGGAACCAAAGAATCAATCACAGGGAAGAACTTACTGAATTATTGTTGCAGGGTGATTGCTAAAAACTCGCAGAAATGGGCTTTATACATTTATTTACAATTCAACAAAACTAGGCTCGGATTCTTCCAATAATTCTCTAATTTACATTATTTACATTCCTCTAACTTGAGCCCCACGGCAGAACTGCCAAGTGGAAGCTAAGCATCGGCAGAACTGCCTCGGGATGCTTTTTCTCATGGGAGGGCACTGGAGCCCGAAGATCACTCTCCCTTCTGCTATCCAGTTCATAAACACACTCTCCCTGTCCTCTGTCAGAGGCCATATTTATACTTCCTCCCGCCTCGCATGGGGGAGGGCTGAAAGTTCAAATCTTATTGGCTCTTTTAAACTACACAGAACCATGGAAGAAACCCAAGCATACAGAATCATACACAATCACAAAAAAGAAACAAAAAAACAAATACTGTTTGTAACAACTTCGACCACCTTTTCACCGCAAGTGCTCATTGCTAGAGGCTGGATGAACCCCAAACCTGCTTTATGCGGGATATTTTGTTTACATATTTTATAGTCATGCTTTTTACATGAATTATTCACTGTATTCCATTTTTCTCAGGACAAATAAACAAAAATATTCATGTCTCACTCTGGATTCGATCCCGGGAATTCTGGCTTGGTAGCGCTGACCTCACTGCAACTGAGATCCATATTTGGACCAACGAGGCTCTCTCATAGCAAAGACCATATAATTTATTCACTTACCTCTGGAAAAAAATAAGTCCTTCAATACCATTGTAAAATATTAAATATATACGTTATTTTCAGAAATATTTTAAAACGCAAATTATAATAATTAAATTATTTGTCGTCGCATTGATTTTAAAGTATTTGCAGCAATCCGACAATTAAGGTAGCTTTTTGTGGCTTGGATGCGCACTTTACTATGCACAAACCATGAACGTGAAATATCGTTAGAGGTATTAGAGTAGAAATGAAAAGAACGTACTTAATATTACAACTGTTACGCTACAAAGAGTCAATTGCATTAGAGCGAAGTTCCGTAAGAGCATTGGAAAGATTATTTTAATTGAATTGCTGTTCAGTGACCAAGAGTATCAACAAAACGAGAAAATTCCCCACATGGGTCGTAAGTACTTGGATTTGTTGATGTTCTGATTCCTAATCGGCTTACTTCCCGACATTCTCGAAACCTAATTCAGCCGATTCCTTCCCGAGGGAACTCCTTTACGTGCTTCCTCAGGAGGAACCGGGAGGAAATCAATGCCGAAAATCAAAACAAGTTTCATTTCGATTTCTACCTCAGCTGTACTGGAAAACGTGGCTCAGGCTTCCAGTGCATGGTCTTGGAGCCAATCTCGTATACTTCTAACCCAGCTCCTAGCATAAAGACCAGATTTTTATCTATTTTTTTCCCCACGCGAGGTTGCTAGACAATGAGCAATGACAAAAACAGTAATGAGAACTATTCAGGAAAAAGTAGAACGTTAATGTACGTTGCAGCTCTGACTGTGAATGATTTTACTACACTATACTATGTCTTGGGTATCTCTGGAGCAAGCGAACGGAAGCAAGTCTCTGCGCAAGTTGTCTCTCACTCGATTTCCTCCCCTTCTCTGTCGCTATAGAGTTTATTTCTAACCCAGCTTCCAGCGTAATGACCAGATTCTTATCTATTGTTTTATTGTTTCTTAACGTTACTTCCATGCAAGGTTGCTAGGCAAAGCGCGGTGACCAAAACTGTACTGAAGACTGTTCGTAAGAATTAGAACGTTAATGCATTTTGTAGCTGTATGTGACTGTTCAACATAACGTTTTAATTTTACTGCGCTAATACATTTACATGTTAGTTTTTAAATGCTGAACAGACTATTGACTTCATTTTCAGTGTTTTTATCTTTTAAAAGATGGTTTTGATATGTATTGATGACAGCTTTTCCCAACGGAATATAGAAATGAGCACAGTGTGAACATAGCTTTATTTACGTATATTTTAGTTTGATTAGAATATTTTAATTAGCATTCGAAATTAGCTTAATATATTATGGTAAATGTGAGATTGAAGAGATTGAAATGCTGAATAAAATTAATAAAGAAGGCTATGTGGAAAAATTAAAGAAGATGGAACCTTTCACCCTCACAAAGGGCGGTCAGTTTTACTGACTGGTGGAAGTTTTCATCCTTAACAGATGAGATTGATTGATTTGCTTTATTTCACTTCGCTTTTTGTGACACTTTTGACTAATTCGCGAAAGGGGGATGAGTGATGATATGATGAAATTGATGAATGGACACTCACAAACATCCATGCCCAGGCAAAGATTAGAAACCGGACCCCTGGCGTCGTAGCTAACCACTCCGCCACGGGGGTCGGCTTAACAGATGAGAGAAAGTTATTCCTAGTAGTAAGCCTAGCAACCGATGGACACAACACTGAGATCAGCTAGTTGCATGTGCTAGATCTTCCATAGAACCATTTTTCCCCATGCATGTGAATAATTAAAACTAATATAACTTTTCTTACACCTGTTTAGGGGCCTCCCTGATGGCGCAGTGGTAGCGTCGCCGCCTTGTAATCAAGGGGTCCCATGTTCGATACCCGGTGGAGGCACATAGTGGTTCAGATCCCACTTTAAACTGTAGGTCCAGTCCAAATTAGCCTTGCTGTGCATAAAGTGGATTTAAAACATCAAATCAATCAATCGTGTACCTGTTTGAGTTTTTAAGATTGATTGTTGCTTTCCTTGTACATTTCAATAGATCCGATTCACACCACTTCTATACATGCATGACGAATACAAGGAGGTGTAGTAAACAGTGATGTTAAGATCGGAAACGAAAATGCAGAAGATAATGGTGGTGTTGTTCCACATGAGCCTATGTCTGTCTGCCTCACTCACTCACCCTATCAGATGTAGTTGTGTCATAATCGAATAGCCATTGTGGTTCCATGTTTTTATTACAATCGTATTACAAAAAACCCATTATTTTTTAACCAAGCAATGTTTTCTTCTTTACTTGTTGAAAGTTATGTGCATCAAGGTTTTTTCTGTTTATACATTTTTTTTTGTGCTTTCCCCACTTGTTGATGAAAGTAGTTCCCGAATTTTCTGTATCCTTTACAGCCTAAAATGGTTCCAATGGTTTGTTTCCAACCTTCATAAAAATTTAAGAAAATGAATTAAGCAATTTACACGTGTACGAAAGTGTGATTTCCTTTCACAATTTAACTTTATGGAAGCTCTCTTTTAAGAACAATAAACAAGAATTCTTTCGACCATTGGATTGCATGGCAATCTGCATTTCTTCTTTTCCGGCGTTCTTGAGCACGACACATGGAACGAAGCCTGAAGACAAATCGCTGGCAGACACGATAGGTTGTCACGAATCTCATCCCATACTTTGGAACTAAATGAGTCAAGATTCGTGCACTTAAACATTTGTTAAATTCCCTACGAGGACTAGATCTTTCTCGAGATCTGAAAGAACGAGATTTCATAACCATTCCCGTAGATAATAAGGCATCGCAACTTTTGTAGCGAGCCTAAATCAAATTTTGCTGTTTGTTGAAACTGTTTCGTTCACGTATGTGTTTTGTAGACTAGTCAGAGTAACGAGAAATAAACTTTAAATGGAGTTTATAAAGCGATCTGGAAGCTAAAATCATTGATCGTAGGCATTAAGTATAAAAATGGTGAATACCAAAGGGGCGAAATTAAAGCTTCCTTCATATCCGTACACAAACATTTAGGAACGGAAATCGCGTGCGCTTATGTAGTTCCAAGGTTTGTAGTATTATTATGAACAGATTTGATTTTGTGTGTGTGTTTTACAAGTAAGTCAATCTGTACAATGTCTCCATGCTTCCTTATTACTCTAATCTTATCCATTTTCTTCTATCTATATATATATATATATATAAATGGATGTACAGTCACGGACACTGCCGGCTTGTAACGATTTCATTGAAAGTCAATGTATTAATTACAAGCCAGCAGTGTCCGTGACTGTATGTGTGTGTATATATGTATGTTTGTTCCGGCATAACTCTCGATCGCCTGAAGCAATTTCAACCAAACTTGGTACACAACTTACAATCTGGAAAGAAATACTGTGGGGGTAAGACACCCTTGGCACCCCTATGGGTGGGGGTGGGAAGGGGAGTGACGTAAAAATAATCGAAAACGACCGATATTAGTGTGGAATCCATAACTTTCGTGGTTGCTAAGATGAACAGTGACACTCCCAATGGCGTTCAATTTATTTATTCTTGCTCCTGGAGCTGAAACTAAAAATTTTGTTTAAAATCAAGTTTTGAGTGAAATTGATATTATAGTGAATCTGTAAATAAAATTAGTTGCATTTTACACTATAGTTAGAATTCATTATTTTCCTGTCTAATAGAAGATTGGGATAAATTAATACCCGGGCAACGCTGGGTAATCAGCTAGTAGTATATGCACATCGTGTCACGTAACGAATACTTAATTGCATAAAACTTTATTCATTATTGAAAGAAAATGTGTATCCATTAATTAGACATATTTTCCTACAAGGAACGTAAAAGAGCTTACACATGGTAAAGGTAAAGATAAAGTTCCCCCTGCACATATCACCGTATTATGATGAAGACACATTTTATGGGAAATAAATGTTCAGTTTCTTTTACGTTCCTTGTAGGAAAATATGTCCAATAAATAGAAACACATTTTCTTTCAATAATGTGCATAGCATATAATATATAAATAAGTATACAGTAACAATGAAGCATGGTGATATTGTTCCTAAGCTTAGACATGGAAAGAACTATACTCTGTCCCTGGAATCTGTGGAGCAAGGATGCTCGCAACTTAAGAGAGGGGAGAAAGCGAGTAGGCGAAGCAAAGCAGTGGGCGCTTCTGCAAACAGTTGGTAGCTGCCTCACTTTCCCTCTCACGAGTTCAATTGTCGAGCACTCTCCTTCCAGTCACCATTTGAGCACAGACTTGTTTTCTTTCGCTCGCTCCAGAGATTCCCGGGACAGAATACACGAGTTCATCAAAATTCTAATTCATACAGTCGTCAGTTTGTTTCAAATCTCCCTTCTAGGGCCTCCCTGATGGCGCAGTGGTAGCGTTATTGCCTTGTAATCAAGGGGTCCCGGGTTTGATAAACAGTGGAGGCACATAGTGGTTCGTATCCCACTTTAAACTGTAGGTCCAGTACCAATTAGCCTTGCTGTGTATAAAGTGGACTTAAAACACCAACTCAATAACAATATCAATAACAAATCCCGCTTATGCTCAGATAGAATAATCGGGACTGGACCTACAATTTGAAGTGGAGATCCATACCCCTGTGCAAAGTTTCTCTTCCGAGAATGAAAGCCGGGAGTCCTTGCTTACAAGGCTACAGCTTTGGCACTACGTCATAGTGAAGGATCATAAATCTTATGTGTATTATACCATTAACATAGTTCCTATTAATTAGTTAAATATTTTTTCCGGATGTAGCAATTTGTTCCTAAGTATAGCTATAACACTAATAGAAACGTATTCATTGAAAGATAATAACGAAATCTTCATGAAATGTAATAAACGGAATAACAGTATTACAGAAAATATTATATTTACATATGCTAAATCAGAGCGTAGATTATTCTCGTGTGTTCAGTGTTGTTTTAGGTTAAACTAAGTTCGTCTCTTTCATCTTCACCAAAAACCAGCTTTGAAAAAGTACAATCCAAATTTCTGAAGTAGACGTATGATCATGGAGCTAGCTTACCTGCACTCAATTTATTAATATAAAATATTGCAACTGTCAAAATTGGTGGTTTCTTTGAAAATTCCTAAATGCATTAACTGGAGAATTTCTTCCGTGTTTGCTATGTTTTAAACATGCACGTAATGAAAACCATTAATATGCAGCAATGCGAGGAAGTTGGAAGACAGCTAAATTAATGTCACGGTAACACATAACCCTTAATCAAAATCTCGTGTCCTCTCAAGCGAGATAAATGTGTAAGTCACGAAAAGATGAATGGATATTTTTCATAGTTCGCAGTGTGACCGGGTCACAACGACAAGAAAACTTGAATTCTATATTATCATTTTTTCCGATAGGATCATTCCTCAAATAATTGGTTATCAGTATTTTAATTATGTTGGTCACTTTTTTCGTAGAATGTCTTAAACCTATGCTGAAATTCAGAATTTAATTATCTTTACCTCAAGTTACATTAATGGACTTAGAATCCATTACGCTAAAGTGTAGGCTGGTTCTTAGAGAGGTTTAGACTGGTAAAAATTGGTTCTAAATTGGATTTCTTATGAGAGGACAAATTCCAGTTTTTCGAATCCAATTCGCTCTTGTCCAGTCTTACGGGGGGCGCTCTACATGCTGGAAGGGGAGTGGGGAACGAGGTGCGCGTAGTACTTCCTCCCGCCACGTCGTAACTCTCGGCGCCACCGCTGTTGTCTGGTTGGTCTTCTGCTTATTCCCCGTTCCCCGCGCCAGAATGTAGAGCGCCCGCCGTAAGAGTAGACCAGAGCTACTTATCTATGCATAAATATGACTTATCAAATAATAAACACAAGTAGTTGTTATAGTGTGTGCCATTATTATTATTGTGCCTGTGTATTGCATTGCAGTGTATAGTTTTGATGGGAAAAGTCATGAACAAAGGAAACAACAATTGTTCTAACAACTAGTGCACTACAAAAGAGATCAAACATCAAAGCATTTCGGCCGGTCAGCCAGCCCGGAACAGGAATTTATTTCAAATTGTTCAAACCGCGATTTCCAACACCCGATGAGAGAGACCACTGGGAGAGAAACAAAATGTTGTTTCATTTTGAAATCCTGAAATGGATGAGACGAGGAGAATAAATATAAATGGTTGTTTGATATTATTGTTCACATACACTACCGACAAAAAGTTTAAGACCACCAGGGAAAAGTGGCAAAAATCTATGGAAATGAATGTATTTCGTAATTAATGTACAAGAAACAGATGTAAGAATCTGCTTGGCAATGTACAAACATTGGTACATCCACTATACATACTAATGTCACCTCATATTTTGCTTTCATCAATATGTCCGCCATGGGCCTTAATGACATCATCGCAAACACGTGGCATGCGCTCCAATAGTTTGTCCAGATACGATGGTTGAATGTTACGCCAGGCATCGTTAATGAATTCCCATAGCTGTTGAGTGTTGCTGCGTACCTTCTTCCTGATGTTCCTTTCGATTTGGTCCCATACCAGTTCAATTGGTGGAAGATCAGCAGACTGTGGTGACCACGTCATGAGAACTAATGCCCCTTCTGTTGCCTTGCGTTCCAAATACCGCGTGCACAATTTGGATGTATGTTTGGGATCATTATCTTGTTGAAAAATAAACCCATTAACAACAAGACGACGACCATAGGGGATGGCATTGTGCACCAATATCTGATGATACCCTTCTTTTACCAATGTTCCCTGAATTTTATGAACATCCCCCATCTGGTTTCCGACAAAACATCCCCACACCATTACACTTCCACCCCCATGATTCACTGTGGGAACAAGACACTCTTCTTTCATTCTCTCGCTGACCTTTCGACGCACAAAGGTTCGCCTATTGATGCCAAATAATTCGTATTTGTATTCATCTGTCCAGCGTACCCGTTTCCAGTTACCCACAGTCCAACCTTGGTGCGTTTTAGCCCAGGCCAATCATTTAGAAAAAAAAATAGTCTTGTTCGCACATCGTAACAATGGCTTTCTAGCAGTTACTCTGCCATGCAGCCCTTCTTCACGCAACCTATTCTTCACCGTTGACACAGACACACGCGTCACTCTGTTGTTATTCAGGGAAGCAGCGATGACTGGTGCTATTAGGCGCCTGATCCATTTGCTAGTTACTGTAATATATCTATCGTCAGCTGCAGACGTTATACGAGCTCTTCCACTACGTGCACGGTCAGCATGACTGTTAGTTTTACGGTATCTGTCCAATGCACATGAACACCAGTCTTGGAAATATGAACTTTTCTTGCTATTTCGCGTTCCGAATAACCTTCATTTTTCAGAGCACATATCACAGCACGCTTTTCAACCGAAATCACCTGTTCCCCACGATGACTGGCCATTTCACACAGCTCCACTTACCTTGCACACCTCACACACAATAATGGGCTCGCAATGTCGCCTGCATGAACAGCAACTGACCCTGAGCCACTGATAAGGATGCGCATGAGGCTGGCTACCGTACTGACCGGTTTCACGCACACAGCTGCAATGTTGCCAGCTTCAGTAACGTTTTTGTCACTTTCCATTTTGCCAACCACATACTACACATTCGGCAAAAAATTGGTTTCGCGTCTTGCGAGGTTCAAACTAGACTACATTGCATTTTCCATGTGTATCATCGTCACGCCTTTCTTGGACAGGAACCGTTGGTTCCATATAACACGCCATACTGATTTTTTGGCCGTTTTTCATGGTGGTCTTAAACTTTTTGTCTGTAGTGTATCTGAACTTGAATTTGCATTGAACTGACATAAATGTAGTATATTTTAAGCTACAAATTTGGCATTAACTTTCAGTCTTCTAAGTTGCTTTACAAAAGCAAGTTTAATTATAAATTAGTGACGCAAGTGGCAGCTATGTTTGTTTTGTTTCCATTGTCTTGTATGCAGTCGATTTATATTATAATTAATAATGATCTGTTCTCCTGAAATTGAAAAAATATTACGACTTTCAGTTTGCAACCACGTGTTTTTCTTTAAGATTCACAACAACGTATTCTTCAAATAAAACCATTATATGGTTTGTGTGGAGGGGAAGGGGTGCATGCATGCATCATTGTGTTAATGCTTTATTTTCGTACAGAGTACGTTCATTGTACATATGTCATGGGGCTACTAAAGTATACTTTATAGTGGAATGAACATTCACCAACAAGGGGCCGATCGCCATGGAAACATTATAAAACAACAAACCTGTATTCAGCAACATGTTGCTTTTCATTTAGAATGAGCTAACTGTTACAGAAAATTAATAACAATTACTCCTTCATTTGAAGGCAAATGTTGTGACAGAAGTATGTTATACGTTTCCAACTCGCTGGGTAGAGTTGACGATGAATAATACATTGACGATGTACTTAGATGGAGCAAGCCCAAAAAGCATTCATTCCTTACCTCTGTTTAAATCTAAGGTCTTTGTTGTGTGTTTATAGGATCTCATAAAAATATATTGTTGGCTATAGCTCTTGTCTAGTCTTACGGCGGGCGGCCTACATTCTGGAAAGGTAAGTAGGGAACAGCGAATACGCCGCAGACAAATCAGACAACAGCGGTGGCACCGAGAGTTACGACGTCGCGGGTTCTTGTCGCGCTGGATTGATCGCTTCCCAGCTCCCCACTTCCCTTGCCAGTATTTGAGGCCGCCCGTCGTAAGACTGGACAAAAGCTATAGTGATGAATTGATAACGCTGTATTTGAATAAATATTTCGATTTCGTATTTGGCATAATGAAAAAGTAATGAACAATTTCGTTCTTATTATGTTATATTATGCAGCACTAGCAATAATTCAGATTTATCAATTATGTACATGTCTCAATTGCATATCAAAATATCTGCAACTTTCAGGAAACGTGAAACGTACATTTGTATCTCTATTTGTTAGTAGATACAATGAATTCAAAATCAGTATAATAAAATGTTGTAAGTTGTGTGGTGATATAGTTTATTTCATCGTGTCAAATGAAAATTCTGATTGATTCGCTACTTTTCAGTTGAAATAATAGAAAGTACATCCTTATAAAGTACACATGCATGTATTTACCTGTATAGCCAATAGATGAAAGAAGCTACTAATATTTTGCGATTGTCGCAGTCATAACTCTTCCTGTGACATGGGAATTTCTGAGACTGAAAGAAACAATAGAACTTTGAAAAAATAATAAGAAATAAACAATTTTTTAAAGATCTTTATATTTTCGTAGTTTTCCTACGACTTCTATTATCTTTGCACAGAACTGGATGTCTTGATTTGAGCTAATATTGACATTTGTTTTTTAAAACTAGTTTTTATCTACATGCAGTTTCATCGTGACCATTAAGAAGTGTAGGTGATAACGAATACATAAAATGAATTGGTACTTGTAAACATGCATGCTTTTCTCGGGATTCGAACCCAGGTCTCCTGGCTTAATAGAGGGTCTAGGAACAAAAAGATTGGGAAAGTGGAAGGGAGGGGATGTATTCTAAGGGGACAGACAGTGATATTTAGTAGCTATACATGTAAAAATGCAAAATGCATATCTTTGCTAAAACAGCTTTAATTAATATAGTTATCTTGGTTAAGGGGGTGGGAGGCATTCGACCGGGTGGACCTTTTCCCCCTGCGCCGTCATTGGATCCTGGGTTTGAGTTTCAAGTATACTCTATCCCCGGAAATTATGGTGCAAGGCCGCGCATAGTAATAGAGGGGGAGGAGGTCGAGTGGGCAGAGCAAAGCAGTACACGCTGCTGCGAAGGCTGGCAACTGCAGTCGCTTTCCCCCTCCACGCAATCCCGTTCCCTCTCTCGTGTTCATTGGTGGAGCCGTCTCGCGTCGCTACTTGCGGAGAGACTTGTTTTCGTTCGCTTGCTCCAGAATTACCCAGCACACGTCTTTCATCGTTTCATTAATCAGACACAGATTATTAAATTTTAGTGGTTTATCTCCCAATTTTTGATAAGGGTCCAATTCGCCAGTGTTGTAACCAGACATCGGCTGGTTAACATTTTGCTATTTGTCATTGTCTTCCACACAACGGTAAATGGGACGACGGTTGAGAACAAACTGAAAAGTTGGAAAATGAACGAACTCACGGTTCCCGGTGAAAGTTTTGGAGCTGTATCATTATTGTAAGTTTACAAATAATGCCTCCCCGATGACGTAGTTGGTACACTGGCACATTATAATCAAGAGGTCCCGGATTCGAGACCCGGTGGAGTGACATAGTGGTTCTGATCCCACTCTTTCTATTCGTCTATATAGTGGATATAAAACAAACTTTGAGTTTGCAAAGAAATAAATCTTAATATGGTCTTCCTCTCTCCACTCGCAATACTCCATTGTCTTTAAGGGTAGCATCAAGTTTAGGCTTATTGTTTCAAAATCGAAAACTACCAAAATCACGAGTATGTGTTTAGCGTGTTGATGAAGTGATTATGAATATATTCAAGAAATTACGCGAGGGATGGAAACGCATTATATATTATTACATATAACTTAATTAATTATAAATCAATAGTTATTTTACAGTTCTTTTAAAGGCACATGTACTATTTGGGATTAGATTACAGTTTTACATAGAATATATGCTTTCTCCCGAGAATCTCATGAGCAAGTGAACGAAAACAAGTCCTCTGCGCAAGTAGGACCAACAAACGCGAGATGACGTGAGTGCATATAGGTGGAAAACTGTTGCAGCTGCAAGTTGTTTGCAGCAGCGCGCGCTGCTTTGCTCCGTCTCCTCACTTTCTCCTCTTCTCTACCGTTATGCGAGGCCTTGCTCCGTAGATTCCAAAGACAGAGTGTAGTGTACTTCTTCTTTCTGCGTGCACGACTCAAATTCAGCTTAGTTGTGAAGAGGCAAATGATTCTCTGAATGTTAACATAGATACATAGTGCGTGCTGTGCTCGCTGCTTCAAACGGTTGGTAGCTGCAGCCGCGTTTCCCCTTCCATGCACTCGCTTCCACTCTCACGCTTACATCGGTCGAGCCCTCGCAAGTCACTAACTGCGCAGAGACATGTTTTCGTTCGCTCGCTCCAGAGATTCCCGGGAAGAGAGTGCAGATTTTTCCGTATGACGAAAGTTTCAACAAACAGCGCGTCTCGGCTGGCTGGCTTCAGTTGCCATGCGTTTAATCCTAGTTCAGGCATCGCTTCCCTCAACACTTGCTTTTCTCCGCTACAGATACATTAGACAGATGAAAGAACAAGCCCATAAACATTTCGAGGCAATCTGCGCATCTCCCTCTGTGTGTTTTTACTTGCGACTTTCTTTACCCCGCACTTCCTCCAGACCCCTCGCGGAGAAAGCCTCATTCTTCTTCAGTCGATTCATCTCTTCCAGGTCGTCCCGAAACCGCATTCAAGATGCACCAAAGTAAGGCAGTCGCGTGGTACATGATAAAGCTGCAAAATGTTCAAACAAACATCAGATGTTCTTGGCTTAAAGCAGCCTTCATTTCCAACGTTAGGTTAGCTAGAAGGTAATTTCCTGTCTCGTTTCAATACACGCGTCACCTGAGGTATTGAGAGCACTAGTAGCTGTCAACGATGACTGCTTGTGGTTATATCAAGAAAAAATATCGGCACTTGCAATAGAGAACTAATATTGAAATGGTAAAGGAGTGAATTTCATCTGTGAGCTAATTAGAATAGTGTAAATTTTAAAAAAATGTCCACATTAAATTGTAAATTTGCCAATTTTAACGAAAGGGTTGTTATTTAATTTCGTTACTAAATTTATCTTCAAATAACTAATGCTTAAAAAGACAATAGTTTTTATACTCTGTCCCTGGAATGTCTGGAGCGAGCGACGTAGGCAAGTCTCTGCGCAAGTAGTGACTCGAGAGGGTTCAACCAAGGAACGCGTGTGAGGGAACGGGATTGCGCAGTGTTGCTCCAGAAATTACAGAGGAGGAGTATAGTAAACTGGACCTCGCCGATGACATTGTAATTGTGGAGTCACGTACAGTCTGTCCCAAGAATATTTGTAGCAACGTCGCGCATAACGGCAGAGAAGGGGAGGAAGCGAGTGAGCGAAGCAAATCACTTCGGTGCTGCAAACGGCTGGTGGCTGTAGCCGCATTTTCCCATCTATCTAATCTCTCATCCTCTTTAAGGCTCATTGGTTGAGCCCTCTAAAGTCACCACTTGCACCGATGACTTGTTTTCGTTCATTTGTTCCACTGACTCCTGGGATAGAGTATAGGCAATCAAGGAGTTCGGGTTCGACACTCGATGAAGGCACTTAGATCACATTTTAAACTGTCGATCCAGTCCTTATTAGCCTATTTGATCATAAGGGGAACTTTAAACAAAAGTAATATACATAAAGAAATGCAGCAGTGTGCACTGCTTTGCTCCCACCACTCGCTTTCTTCCCTTTTCTACCGTTATGCGCGGCGTTGCTCCACAGACTCCTGAGACAAGAGTAGATGTATTTAAGTGAACCCTGATACGTGAATATTATCATCGAAAGGGTTATTTGAATTAACTATTTTAAGATCTCTGAATGTGTAATAAAATTGTGACGGTCAGCAATGGTACTTTACGGTACAAATGAGCCTCCTTACTACATCGTTGCTTCAAGAAGGAAAAATTCCAAGAAATCACTATTCAATCACTCTTTGTGTTCCTGCATTGACCGCCGTTTGTCGAACGAGTGCCGATAACGGCTACGGATGCTCGGAAGTTGCCATATACTGACGAAACGACACATTCTTCTCTTTATTGGTCACAAGACACAATCCCATAATCGCACTGGAATGCTGCTCTCAATGGTGGCCCATACTAGAAGTTCGAAGAAAGAGTTGGTGATAAAATGGACCATTAAGTGGGTGCTCTAATACTGTACCATTCTTCGAAAGACATTTATGTCGTTTATTGACCATTCCTTCATCAGACAGGCCTGATGCTCTTACAAGCATCAGCAGCCTTTGGTAATGAAGATTTGCAGAATTACTATGTTTTAACGTTAAAGCGAACTGAATAACACCGGTAGCATGCATATATATATATATATATATATATATATAAAGGATTAAAACATATCTTTACACATTTCATATATTTTTAAAAATGCCAGGATACTTGCTTTTTCTGTTCCATTGGTCACTTGAATTGATTTGATTTCTTTCTATTTAACGTCGATTTTATGTTTTCTGCCACAGATGAGTATGAGTGATGATACATGATAAAGTTGATGAATGAACACTCACAAAGAACATCCATGCCCAGGTCGGGATTCGAACCCGCGACCCATGGCATCGTAGTGCGCTGTGTTAACCACTCCTCCACTGAGGTTTTTCTATTGAATACTTATGTCATTCTCGTACATTAAACAAGATTTAATAACTCTCAACTTTCTTGATGGGACTACGCTCTTTCAAATAGCTCCCCATTTTTCCTTGAAGTGGGTGAACGTCGTAATTTTTGGAGCTTCCACCGGAGATCGAACCCGGGGTTTTTCCTACCAAAGGAAAGGAAGGGCGCTAAACATTCACCAACAAGAAAACATATATATAGGAATACCAGTGAAGAATGACTGGAAGAAATGCAATTCATCCCAACTTTTAGATCACAATATACCATTAAATCTCCACATAGTCAGTAGTCTCACTGTTGGTATATTAGTAATATTTATTTATTCATTTATTTAGCAAATATCCTTAACAGAACATATTGTTCCAATTATAAAGGATCATATTAAAACATTGATAATAAAGAATAAATATACATTTTACATTTTAATTGTAAAATTGTGTATGAATATTTTATACATAGACACATATATACATTCTCATATTGTATGAACAGTCACTTTCAGTTTTTGCGGTTTGTTACAAAACATTTCTCTGAATCTTGTCTTCATGGCGGCAACATATTGAACAAGGTACATTTTTCCCTTCAACGTTTTGTCCATTTGCAACACATGGTTGCAATGGTTGTAACTTGGCCGTCGTGCTGAGAAAAAGGACGCTGCTTTTCATTAGAGACATAACAGACAAATTGTGGCTTGGTGCGCATTTTTTGGCTTAAATATGCGGATAGATGATGCCAATTTTACACTATGTGATCTAAATGGAGGCATATATCGATTACCTAGAATCCCTTGCAAGCGTATTTTCCCACGAGCTTTTATTTTACAATTCGTGACTTGGTTAATAACCAAGTTCAGTTATTAACCAAGAACGTTATTAACCAGTTTCTGAGAAAAGACTGATTTGTGCCTATTCATTTATTTGAACTCCCCATTCATCTTCATCGTCTCGGTTGCTATAGAGCAATTGAAAAAGTGATGTAAAGTACTTTTAGTTACTGATAGAAAGGTACAAATATGTAAGTTGTTAAGTTATAAAACGCTGCTTTAATTTCTAAAGTTGTCATTTACACCGCTGACGATGCGATATATTTAGAGAATGGAACATATTGTGTGTTTAACGATATTCACTTGTATCAAATGAAACCCTTTCCTAGGTTTGAGAACAAACCAGGAGGACACAAATAGATTGTTTTTTTCTCTGTAGGTAGATTGTAATATATCATAATAAAATTATTGGTTTTGCGCTAGAGAGATCGAGACCTTGTTGTCATGACTTAAATCAAACTTATTTTTTCTTATAAAATATTAACCCTCCGTAACCCGCGCGGCGGCACTGATTGCCGCCTTTTCTGAAATTTTGAATTATTTTCCTTAACAGTGCAACAATGGTCTGGAAAGCACTAGGTAACTTATCTACACTATTCCCACGAAAACATAGACACATTCCCACATTTTTTCTGGCTTTCTTTCAGTTGTTTACATGCCTCAGAAGTGGCCGGTACCCCTTAAGCGGCACTTAATACCGCGCGCGGGAACGTTTCCTATCTTAAACCATAGCACTCGAGCCATGAATTTGACGGATATAAGAAGAATAAAACGACGATACGTTGTTCGGAATGCAAATTAATTGTATGCAGAAACCATTGCAGTTCCCATACGAAATGTCAGATTTGTCAAAATAACGATATTGAAAAGTGACAACATTCGGTACATTTTATTTGATTGATTTGTTGTTTTAAGTCCACTTTATGCACAGAAAGGCTAATCGGGACTGGAGTTACAGTTTAAAGTGGGACCCGAACCACTATGTGCCTCCACCGGGTATCGAACCCGGGACCCCTTGATTATAAGGCGACCACGTTACCACTGCGCCATCTAGGAGACCCCATTTTATTTGAATTTGTATATCTCCTTTCACGTATATCTCGTAAAGGTAGAAGAAACATATTGAGATTTGAAAATTTTAATATTTTGTAAGTATCTTCGAGTTGTATTTTACTAATTTGATTGCTTTTTCTGCGAGTCGGCAAGATTTTGACTCAGAATTTTGGAACAAATAATTCCTTTCTAAGTCCATATAAGTTGTATGATTTCAATTCGCTTTGAAAAATATGTTGAACATTTTTGAGAAATACGTTGAAAATTTTGTGAATGGTGATTTCACTTTTTTGTTCCTTTATTATATGGCAAAATTTTAATTACTTTTGGAATAATATTGTGGTGCATTTGCTTCAAGAGTCTAAGCGTGTACTTATATGTGATATTTTCTCTGTTTTTAGTTTATATAGTTTTAGTTTAGGTAATAAAAATGTCCGAAATTGGCCGTTTGCGTTCAAATATATATCACCTGATTCCCAGTAAGCACTAAGGTTATTCAACATCAATTTGCATCAATAATTCATCTAAATAAAGTTGGTTTTGACAGGGTGGCACCGAGTGCCGCGCTCGGGACATTTGTACTACTATGAGGGCACGGATGACGGAGGGTTTATATTTGTGTGAGTCTAATATAGACAACACATGCTCTTTATGCAAGTTGCAAATTAGACGAATGCATTGAGCTTTTTAGGAATGGTCCTTCTGCATTTCACTTTTCCATTGAATTTGAGTTGGTAATTAGTGGTATAAATCTGGATTTTAGAATTTAGGAAAAGAAACTGGTGTATGTGAGAACTGGCCAGGTTCTTTCTAAACTGCCAGACCACGGGGTTCTGTCGAATAAATTTGAAACTGGCACTTTCATTTTCCAAGCCGTTGCTCACATCCCATTGACGTTTGCAGCATTTCGTGCTGGACTCAATGTTTCAAAGCAAATTGGGTTACTGCATGTACTCTAATGAAGGAATTATCTTAAAACCGCCTCTTAATCCAATATTGGCTGCATTGTGAGTCAATGACAAGGATGGTTGGACATCCATGCCTCATAGCATTTCAATCAACCTGGACGGCCTTTGTCCACAAGAGTGTAGGTAATTGTATTTGGCACATGCCCTTAATAGTGCAATCCAATAGTGCATTGTACTTAAGTCGACAGTATATGAAGTTTTCGGCTTTATAAATTTAAAATTCTTTCCCCCTTTCGGCAAACTCTTCACAACAAGACCTTTAGGTGAGGCCTAAACTGTGAACTCGTACCAAAAGGGTGTTGTTAGTAGAATGTGCTCAGGTGCATCTCGCCGGTCTCCGTGGTGAAGTGGTAAGCACAGCGCGCTACAACGCCAGAGGTCCCGGGTTCGAATCCCGGCCTAGGCATGGGTGTTCTTTGTGAGTGTCCCGTCATAGATTTCATCATATCATCACTCTTCATCTTCGCGATTAGCCAAAAGTGGCAGAAAAGAGATGTAAAGTAAACCAAATCAATCAAATTCATCCTCCAATATTTCAGGCTAACGAAATTCTGTCGCCTCAAATAACATCCGGGTCAGTCATCTGTTTTGTATTGTTTGTTCCTTTCTATCATAGTCTTGTTAGTTTACAGTATCTGCTTCTATAGGCAGATCATATGTAAATATGGTTTGGTTTTGGTTACTGATGAGTTAATCTCCATCAGGTAGTATTATTAAAAACAATAGTTATGTTGTAAAAATTCACGTGCCGTGAAAAATAATGCACTATTGCTAGGGATCGTGTCTGATCAATCACAATTTTAAAATTACTCATACATATAAGCCCTTGATCAAATGACCGTTAATTAGCACTGAGATCTAGTAGGTCAAATAATAGTTTTACGAGTTCCATTAAGAGAGATGTCGCTGTTGTTATACGTAAAGTTACAAGGAGTGACTGAAAAAAATTGAAATTGATCATGAAGGTGAGGAGGGAGGGTGTTGAAGATTGTCGTTAATCCTTGAACTTGTTCTTCACCCACCTTACTAACCTGGTATTTACTCGCTCGGATTATTATTTATTTTATAAACTTAAAACAAAAAAAACTGAGGGGGAGTGGGATTGATTTTTCACAGGAATAACGCCATAGAGGATGTGAAATTCTATTTATACATAAAGAACGTTCCATTCAGAATAGAGAAGTCGACCGATGGATATGTACTTTATGATATATTCACGTGAAGGTTTGATGAGTTTCATTAACGAGGAACGTTCTCACTACTCTTAAAGCTATCGGAATTCCGCCTTATAAAAAAATACTAATAATTGTGCACGACCACTGTATGAGTCTTGTTTTGGTATTTAATCTCTTCTTTTGAGAATTTACTTCTTTTAAAAATACTAAAGAGTATATTTTTGAGTATCTTAATTGAACATAAATCTGAAAGATTTTTCTCTTACCGTTCAATCAAATTTCCTATATTTGTACAGCAGTATTATTGCAAATAGTGAATATGCAAAGTTTATTTCAATGATGCTACTAGTGCTATATCTAAAGTTATTTTTGAATATATGCATTATAATTTCCTAGAAAAATAATAATCAACACATGAAGAGCTCATTTTGTTATTTCTCTTTATCTGTTGAAGAATTGTTATTCGTAATTTAATACTAAAGGTGCAGTGTCACGCATAACAGAAGGCTACGCAACATTCTTTTATTTTATTTTGTTGGTGAATTCTCTACGATAGCGTAGTGTCGCGTTATAATCAAGGGGTTTTGGGCTCGATTCCCGGTAAAGGCACATTGCACAGTGGTTCGGATATAAATACAAAACAGTGCATTCTCGATTGGCCTATATGAACATAAAATCGACATCAAAGAAACTCTGCCGCCAGGGGTCTCTGGTTCGAATCTCATCTTCGCAGTTAGATAAAAGTGGCAGAAAATCGAAGCAAAATAAACCAAATCAATCAATGATCTGTCATCTTTCAATTTGTTTCAAGGCAGTAGTTACATTTTCTTGAAACTAGACTTGGCCGATTTTGAGCATAAATTTTCCAAGACTTCATCTAAAAATATCACGGATTTTATATTTTTGCCTGAAGAAAGAAAGGTGGAAGAAAATACATCACTCTTGGACGAGAATTCTGCGTAATTTGCGTGGATTATCCTGGCACGAATTTACACATCTACCCGTTGTTTTCCTTAAACCACGCTCTTCCTTCTTCTTGAGAAGTCTATTTTGCATTATCCACCCCCTCCACCCATAATTCCTTCGCCCTGGGGATCTTGAAAATCTGCATGAAGTTTTAGAAGCTGCGAACGGATTCATGTCGCCTGAGCAATGCGTTTCAGAGATTGCACCCTCCGCATGTCAGCTGGGTCTAATCCGTCCTCCTGACAGTTAGCTAATCCTCTCTCTCCACTAGATCTAGACTCCTCCTGCTGATGCACTTAAGGCTATAAGTATACTAGCACTGATATAAATTCTCCCTGAATTGATCCGTAGGTTTGTTCTTTTCTCTTCATAAAAATTTATACCCACCTTCCCTACTCAATCTCCTTGTCTTTTCTCTAAGAATGGCCATCTTCTTTTGAAGCGGCTAACTAAGACATTAAAGATCTTCCAATCTTCCAAATGTTTCTTTCTCTACGTTGGCAGAGAAAGAAAAATCCGTTTCGTGTCTCTTCGACAATTATAGAGATTTTTCTATCTTGTGACTTGGGGTCATCGTTTGTTTCCATCTTTTAGGGTACCGATTCTTGGATTAGTGTACACTAACCGCTGAGAAAATTAATTGGAATTAATAAGTTCATCAATGTTTCTGTATAAAAATGAAAATAAAATATTAATTGCCTTCAATAAACATTAATTTTGCACTTTGGTGTGAAAGTTTTGTCTGACTACAATCGAGATTCGAGTTGAAATATACCTTACAAATACACCGTGTCCCAAAATAATTAAATGGGTTTGAAGTAGTTGGTATATTGCAACAGACGAAGATGATTGTTTATATCGTACATGTACGATAAGAACGGCTGTGGAAGTTTGCTACCCTATCATTTGTTTTCCATCAATCAGGTGTATTACAAGGTGGCGACTCTGGTGCCGAAGCCCTTTTGTGTCATTGAATTTGCAAGGTGTTGTTCCGCTGTATTATAGCTCTTTTCAGTTCTTACGGCGGGCGCTCTAGAAGCTGGCAGGGGAAGTGGGGAGCGGGGATTACGCAACAGACCAACCAGACAACAGCAGTGGCGCCGAGAGACACGACGCGGCCGGAAAAAGTACTACGTGAAACTCGTTCTACTGGTCGCTACGTTTCTTATCGTGCTGCATTGGTCGCTTCTCCGCTCCCTACTTCCCCTGCCAGCTTCTAGAGCGCCCGCCGTAAGAACTGAAAAGAGCTATAGTTCAGCGAGCTTTTCGACGGCGATTTGGAAGTGATCCTCCGTCCGATAACAACATTCGCCGATGGCTTAATAAGTCTCAAACAACTTGATGTGTCGCAAAGGGAAGACTTCTGGACGTCCAAGTGTGTCAAAAGAAAGCGTCGAGAAATTTTGGACTACCGGATGGATGTGTGCCGTGTCACGAAAGGTTCTCACACTGAACATTTATGAGGTACACTATGTAAACTTGTTGAATGATTGATTGATTGATTTGGTGTTTTAAGTCCACTTTATGCACAGTAAGGCTAATCGGGACTGGACCTACAGTTTAAAGTGGGATCCGAACCACTATGTGCCTCCACCGGGTATCGAACCTGGAATCCCTAGATTTCAAGGCGACGACGCTACCACTGCGCCAATGGGGAGGCGTGAACTTGTTGAGTTGTTGTTTACTCCCACATAAGCTTTGTCCTTGTACCCCACATATAAGGGAAATTAAACGACTATGAAACCCTGATAATCATTTTAGGAAAAGCTGTATTTATACACTTTCAAGAAGTTACAAAACTCGGTGAATGAAAAAATGTAAACTCTTAATATATATTTAATAAAGAAATCAATGAAAGTATACAAGACAAAAGAAAGTCACCTGACATATTATATCTTTATTAAACATAACAGGTGGACAAGTCCGTGTAATGCGCTACGAAGGCAGAGGGTTCGAAACCTGGTTGAGTTTGTCCCAACATTTCACCAGTTCATCCTCATCGTCGGCATTGGCCTCCCCGATGGCGCAGTGGTAGCGTCGTCGCCTTGTAATCAAGGGCTCCCGGGTTCGATACCCGGTGGAGGCACATGGTGGTTCGGATCCCGCTTTAAACTGTAGGTCCAGTTCCGATTAGCCTTACTGTGAATAAAGTGGATTTAAAACACCAAATCAAACACTGCATCATCGTCGGGATTAACCGAAGAGATTGAAAAGCGGCGTAAACTAATCGAAATAGAAAGAAATAATAGGATGCAATAAGCTGCTTGATTCTTATTATACCCCCAAAGTACCGTGAAACCATGTTCATCACTATGTTATAAAACCTAATTTTTTTTTTGCATCGGATTGAATACTGGGGTGATATTTGCTAAAAATCAGCTGAAATAGACGAACTTTATAAGGCATACTTTGACATATTTTACCAATTTCGCGTTTTTACAACAAAACAATAATAACCCCTTTTTTCTTATCCCGCCGACAATTGATAGTGGTGCGAACATTATTGAGTAAAAAGATTCTCAGTCATTGTTGTGTGGGCACCAGAACACCGGACGGGAAGTAAACAAGTTTCAATTATTCTCATTTCTTTACCTTTTTTCGTTTCTTAGAACAATAAGTCAAAACTAAAGATAACATTCGGTACATTACATCTCTATCGGCAATCGAGTAGGCTGTTTTTCAAATTCTAAAAAAAAACCTAAAATGTTTGTGTATTGATTGCTGCACAAGGTGATATGTGCATTGTGGAACAAAAATAATATTCAGTTTAATATGTTCTGACAAAAATTTTGTGGGCTGCTTTTCATATTCTACATAGTTAAGAACTGCCTTAAAAAATTGAAATTCGAAAGTACTCTTGTGCATATTCTTGGCTTTATTTGGAATATTTCTGCATTTTTCTGACATATTTTTAATACATATTTTTAATTTTTATTACATAACTACATACAAATTTTAGAGTTTTATAGGACATATAGTCCCGGGCCCTATTCATCACATATCTAAAATTTCGTGAGAAGTGTAAGCAGTTTTTTTTTATTTCAATGTAGCAATCAATCCATTTGTGTTAAGGTTGACTGAATGCCTATCAATATGATATGCTACCAGCATGACATCTTGCATCCGAGTCAGAAATATTCCTGGTCTTTATCCCCAGCCGGAAGTTAGAGAAGGTTTTCGGTCGATTCGGATGATACGAAACGTATTACGTCGTAAACATTCAGATAACAACCGGATTTCCTTGCGAGGCTGTGCTTAAAAAAAATCCATTTATAGGAACGTGTCTGGCGAGAGGGGGATTTCGATATGGGGCTGTAAGTTTATGTATCATTGTTGGCTCCTAGTCATTCACCAAGAAACAATGAAATATTATTATTTTACTGCAAAATGTATAGGTACCTACTATTGGAGATCAAATTGTTGATATAATGCCACAGTAGGGCATGGAATGTTTTGTTTTCTCAATAAGGTAGCATAGACCAACGTCCCTTGTGACTTGCACGGAGTTTCATGTAATTTTACTTCATGGCGAATGTCACTATACCCTGTACAGTCGGAGAAAGAATTACCTGGGCCACGGGACCTAGAATTTCGTAACGTCTTAAAGCCTGTTGTTTATGCAACCCAAATAACAATTTATTCGCTTAAGTTTGTCTGGTGGATCTGAGTTCTCGGGAAGGATTGAGCATTGATAGCATGAATCACATGACTCATGCCCCAGCAACAACAAACAACAGCTGGGTGCTACGTGGCCTCAAGAAGAACATTTCAGCAACTGGTTTCTTAACAAGATCTACTCGTAAGAAAATATTTTTCGAGTGATACTAGTCATTGTCAAGAAGGTTCACTGAAATTATGGTTCTCATCACAGGCCACAAGCCACAAGCTAATGGTTTAAGTCCAGTTTATGCACTGGACCTACAGATTAAAGTGGGATCCGAACCAAATGTTCCTCTATCTGGTATTGAATTCGGAAGCCTTTGATTTCATGTCGAAGACGTTACCACTACGCCATCGGAGAGGCAATGGAACGCCTTGAGAAAGAGACGAGTGAAACCATATTTGACGTAAATTTTAAAAATAAGACAATATTTTGTGGTCACAGTTTCGAACCGTGGGAGAGGCATATATATTTTTTGTCCCGTCGTCCATTTCACGAGTTTATAATTCTTCCTCACCGACACGATTAACACGAGTGGTAGAAGAAAAGTGAAGTAAAATAACTGAAACAGAAATAAAAGGAAAAAGCGAAACAAATTTTATCCAAATATATTCTTCAGTCACTTCAGTCGTATTCACGGAATGCTACCTTTAAAGGGAGCCGTGGTCTCTAACTTGTCTTTTCCCCTTCCTTTGTGCTCTCGATTCCCTCTGTCACGATTGGTCTAAAACTAATTAATGCGACGTTAATTAAACAATCCAAACAACGAAACAATGCACAATCAACTGCTCAACATTCCAATTTTTTTCGAATCGGAAAACAATTGAGATGCAGTAAAATGAAGCAAGAAGCAGTAATAAACTGGGAATTTGGTACGGTATAGAATTAAATCGGTGAAGATGTTCCATTTGATTGGATTTTTGTTATTTAGTGTCGCTATTCTTTCACTTTTTGCAAATAGCGACGATGAAGATGAGTAATGAGTGATGATATGATGACATTGATTAACGGACCCTCACCAAGAACACCCATGGTCAAGCCGAGATTCGAACCAGGGACCCATGCTGTCGTAGCGCGCTGTGCTAACCACTCCGCCACGGAGGTTGGTTAGGAGTGGAAATTATACCATATTTTGTGTGCGCAATTGGGATCAATCAATGGAATGAGTAGGCATAGTATATTATTAATATATTCATATCATAATATCACGTCATATTATTCGGCACGAAGTAACATCATAGACATTCAATCTTGCATTATTGCTTTCAACTATTTCTTCGACTTCAGGTTAATAACATCAATAAGATAAATTATGAAACAAATGATAATGAATGTGGGATATTGACAGTTATTTCGAACTACCTGACACAAGCAACATTAAGCAGACTCGGTGGGAAAGCTCATTAAGTGGTCAACCTTCGATCTCGTCACCAAAGTTCCCGGATTTGAGTACCATCCTTGTCACAGGTGTTTGAGTATTTCGTCATTAATTTCATGTAATGGTCACTCGTCCGCGACTAGGAAGAAAAGTGATGTTACGTAACAAAACTAATAAAAATAAACATGATCGAAGAGTACTTATTTCATCTCTCACGAAATCTCCTATAAAACCGGGATATATGAAATATATGTATCTTCACATACGTTTTCGATTTCTATATTTAACTAGCCGAGACCGAAAACGGGAGAGCAATTTTCAATTCGAGTAACCGAGAGACTGAGACACTGTAAAGTATTGTTTCTTTCTTGACATCTTCCTAATTGAGTTGTTGTTCTGTTTGTATTGGCAATTATTGTCATTATTTCTCCCCTGTAGGTAAACCATAACGACGATTTATGATGAAATACAGTAGAGCAGATAAAAGGGCAAGAACAAGAGAGTCATGCGTGCCCGGGACTTCAACCCAGAACCTTACGTAACGAGATTTGAAATTTTGGAGAAGGCATCTGTGTTTCGCTTGGCTTTCTCTTTCCTCAACTTCTGTTATTTTATCATGCACGTGTAATTAAAATGGATCTGAGAAAATACGTTGCGATCCATAATTGTGTTAGTTAGATGCTATAAATGTGAACTCCAACATGGAATAAATTATTCCCTTTTGTATGTGGTTGAACATGATATTTTCTTACACTGTGACAATTTCTTTTTTAGTTTTTCTGCACAGATAAGCTAATCTGGACTGGACCTTCAGTTTAAAATGACATACGAACTACTACGTGCATCCACCGTGTATCGAACCTGGATCCCTTGATTATAAGGTGACGACGTTATCATTACGCAATCGAGGAGGCCGCGTGAGAAAATATTATTCACTCGATCTATACAATAATTTATTTAAACATTTACATTTTCGTTTTCTTCTTTCTTTTTTGTTAACTACTCTTCTACGACTCTTTTTTTGTCTTGGAATTTCTTCTTGTTTCAGGAAAAAATAATACATGCAGGCTGTATACCCCCCCCCCATACAAAGATAGAAAGCTCACTCTCGAGAACTAATTTATAAATAACGTAACCATTAGGAAACAATTCGAACGTTAACTGATACAACTGCAGACGAAACAATACTTACAGACGCTAACGAAATATCTATTCTTGTATAAGCTCACAGGCAACAGGTATCTGCTGAGTCATTCACTCTTGCTAACTACGAGCGAAGGTCACGGAACCAAAGGGTGGCAAACAGGCGTCTGCTCTACGAAACTAGGGTTAGCAGACGAGGCCCGTGTTCCTGTTATCAATGACGTACGAAATAAGGAGGAACACAGCTTTCATATCAAACTAGACCTGTGTTTTGGTCCCGTCATTGCATGTAAAACACTTTCTCATCGTGACCTACGTAAAGGTTTCTCTGCAAGAAAGATATCTTACCATTGAGGGGAGGAAAAGTGTGTGTGTGTATCGAAGTCCTTCAACTTTCGTATTCTTCTTCATTTCACAACGCGTGCTGTATCGTCGATTTAATCTAATCTAGTCTTTCTAGGTTCTGTTTCTGTTCGGTAATTTCACATTGTCTTCCTGCTTATGTTATTCGCGACGAAGCTTCTGGTTTCGATAATCTGGACGATAACGGGATTGTGTTGGTTGGTTGATTTGTTGTCTTAAGTCCATTTTATGCACAGTAAGACTAATCGGGAATGCACCTACAGTTTAAAGTGGTATCCGAACCACTATGTGCTTATACAGTACTTTGCTGCTAGATATTTGCATGCTAAGATGTAGGAAATGCTACATTTTCAGTGTGTGGAATTAAGATTTATTTCTGATACGAAGAATCGGAGAATGGAGTAGTGAGAAAAGTATCACCTCACATGTTTGAATTATAGCCTCCCCCCCCCCACACACAGGATATCGGCCGTGGTTTTTAAAACGAAATATAACATGGATGAATTGTGTCAAGAAAATCTGGAGCCTATTCACATCCCTACGGAACTTGGAAGAAAGTCCACGTAGAAATTAGAAAGTTCTGTTCCGACAAAATCGGGACGTATAATAAATGAAAAAGCAAAGTGCTACCTTGTGCTTTACAGCAAGCCATGAAGGCGTGTAGGGGGTGCGGAGTTAGGGTCCCACACTTTCTTGTTACGGCCGAAGGTGGGGATAATGTGATCAGCACCACGCCCCTGGCCGCCTTTACCCCCCCCCCCCCCAAGTTTCCTACAGGTACCCACTTTATACGACGCTGGGTGGGCGCCGGAGCCACTTGAACAGGTGGACAAAATTCCAATTCTCCCCAGTCGGAGATCGAACTCAGATCTCTCGCATGGTAATCAAACTCCCTAACGACCGAGCTACCGCGGCACATATAGTATAGTAGCCTTTGTAATTAAGGCAAGAATTATTTTAGCGTTTTGTTCAACGGTTTTAGGGGAATCATTTTCGGACATAGGCTATAACTCTTGTCGGTTCTGCGACCTGGCTTGAGAAAAGGCGATTTTATGACGAACAACATTCCACCTGATAAGTCACGTGACTTTCCTACATTTCCTGTGTCTGTTGGCTATTGCATGAAAGACGAGTTGCTCCTTGAGACAGACAGAATCACCCGATCACCTAAAGGTGCAATGTGTGTTGCCTACCTTTCCGACATTATTTGCTGCCATTAAAGTCTTATGGGGAAGAACTTTTTTCCACCACTGTACAGGGTATCTCTGGAGCAAGGCCGCGCATAGCGGCAGAGAAGTGACGGGGATCGAGTGGACAGAGCGAAGCAGTACACGATGCTGTGAAGGCTGGTAACTGCAGTCACTTTCCCCCCTCTCCGCGCAATCCCGTTCCACTCACTTGTTCATTGGTTTAGTCGTCTCGCGTCACTATTTTCGCAGAGACTTGTTTTCGTTCGCCTGCTCCAGAGATAACTGGGACAGAGTGTAGAATATAAACAATTTTCCCGCACACAAATCCTCTTACTTAAAAAGCCATACGACATTCTACAAGAAGAATTAATATTTAATCGTTATTGAATTTTCTTCACTTCGGAAGGATGAAATTGAAGAGAAAAATGAAGAGAAATGGACGAAAGTGGGATTAGAATCTTAGATAGAAACTAAGTGTTGTTGTTATATAATATATATGAGAATTGGAAAGTGATTCCTGCAATAGAAAAGCCTAAGAAATGCTAAGTAAAATAAATCAAATCAAATTTTTTAAAGGTATTTCGACTATTTCACAATGTCTTCATATAAATTCACAAAACATGTAAGAGATGAAAATTGTGATGATGATTTTTTTGGTTAAATTTACTAGAATTACGTTTAGTTATAATTTTTGGTTGTATTGGAGTAGGGATGTGAGTGCAATCAATGTAGCTCTAATCTTACCATCTGAAGAAGAAGAACCATTTTTACAACACATTTCAATTATTATTTTCATCTCAATATATAGAAAAGAAAATTGAACCTTCAACTCAGGATGATAATATTCTGAAAATACAGCTACTAAGTGCTCAATCCTGAGATGTGTAAACTTGAGCTGTTATTCATTTTCATTCTAAAGACATTACTCACATATATGCGTAATTTTGTTCGAATGGTCCAGTTGTTTCTTTTATTTATTATATTTTATTGCATATTATTTTTCCATGATATATTGCATATTGGTAGATTAAGGAAGAATCAAATGCTTCAGTTTTAGTCACAATAATTTACATTTTTAAATTTTCAAATATTTTATTTCATACTTCAATGACATCTCCAGTTATCCTGTCTGGAGAATCATTATACTGTTGTTGTGGTTATTTTATATCGCTTTTTATGTCCACATTAATACGTTGAAATAGATGATACTACAAACCATGTGGTATGTGTTTTCCACAAATCAAACTAACGATACGTTGCCTAGTAGCTCGATATGCTAAGTACTCTACCTCAGAGGTCGTCGGCAAAATATGTGTGCGTGTAACGATATTATTAGCAAACACATATAGCTAATTAGGTAGTCCCACTTCACACACGCACGCACACACACTAAATAAGCAAATGATCTGCTTCCAATACAAACGTATTAAAATGATTACTACATATTGTATTAAAATATACGGAGTAATGCATGTGCTACTTAATCGCAAGATTTTCCAGGCAAAGCGTGATAAAAGGCAGTGTACCTTCTCCTGTACTCCTCCCTCAAAAGTTTGTTTCCTGACAGCGTTCCGCTCGCGATACATACAGCCAGCAGACCGGAACAACATTTGCCGCTGGTATGAACAGCTGGAGCAGAAAGGGTGCCTCCACAAAGCAAAAAAGCCCAGGACGAGCTCGCGTGTTTGAGGAAAAGCCGAATGGTCGTTTGAGCTCCAAGCAAAGTCCGAGGAGATCGACGAGGCGAGACAGGCGAGTCGCGAGTTAGACAGGCCTGTCTCGTTTTACTGAGGAAGTTGAGAGTGAAATTCTACTCGTTGCAGATGTAAAATAGGGTCGGGTACCCTATTCTACACCCTCGAATTTTGAAATTATTTTTTTTTTCATTATGAACATTATTTGATCCTATTTGTGAATAAAAAAAAAATTGGAGCGCGGAAAGAAGTATTTACGACTGTACAGCCGTTTAAAGTTGAAATTTTGTCGTTTGAAATGGTTCGCAATTATTTCCAATTTCTAGATCGTGATACTAACACGACACCAAATTTTAACTATCGATCTCAACCTAACTGAACTAACCTATCCACGCGCCAATGGTTCGTGGGGCTAGCGTCAATGGTTCGTGGGGCTAGCGCCAATGGTTCGTGGGGCTAGCGCCAATGGTTCGTGGGGCTAGCGCCAATGGTTCGTGGGGCTAGCGTCAATGGTTCGTGGGGCTAGCGCCAATGGTTCGTGGGGCTAGCGTCAATGGTTCGTGGGGCTAGCGTCAATGGTTCGTGGGGCTAGCGCCAATGGTTCGTGGGGCTAGCGCCAATGGTTCGTGGGGCTAGCGTCAATGGTTCGTGGGGCTAGCGCCAATGGTTCGTGGGGCTAGCGTCAATGGTTCGTGGGGCTAGCGCCAATGGTTCGTGGGGCTAGCGTCAATGGTTCGTGGGGCTAGCGTCAATGGTTCGTGGGGCTAACGCCAATGGTTCGTGGGGCTAGCGCCAATGGTTCGTGGGCCTAGCGCCAATGGTTCGTGGGGCAGCAGACCATCTCCCTGAAAGTCAAGTACAATGTCCCGTATGTCTCGTCGAACAAGGTCCTCTATGTCCTTCATCCGTTGAACGTGTGTCAATCTCATATTTTGTCCTTTTGTCTTAATTCAATGTCACACAAATCAATTCCAATGTCTAAAGTCGCACAAAACAATTGCAATGTCTCAAATATCCAATCCGCCAATAAATTACATAAATAATATATTGAAATCGCAAATTATCCCATTGCACAAGTCATTCATAACAAGAAAAAATTGCAAATTATCCCATTGCACAAGTCAAAGATAAGAAGAAAAAGAAAATGTTCAGACGTGCGCCTGTGACATGAATTCAAGATGCGCCATGATCAAATCCCTGCAAAACCGTTTCGACGTTACGTAAGGAATCTAAATATTGAAAAACGTAAGTTTCCTAGCACGTAGATCTAAAAAAAATTACTTTCCGCGCTATTTAAAAACATCGTTTATTATGAAGAACTAATTTTCGTAACGAGAACATTTGAAATGTGCGAAAAATCGAGGGTGTAGAAAAGGGTACCCGAGCCTTCTAATCCCTAAGGTTAGAATGAAACGATTCCACTTCTTCTGCAAATTGAAGAGGCACTTTGGAATACTACACTCTATCTCGGGAATCTCTGGAGCAAGTGAACTAAAACAAATCTCTGTGCAAGTACGACTCGAAAGGGCTCGACCGATGAACTCGTTGAGAGGGGAAAACGCGGCTGCAACTACCAGCCATTTGCAGCAGCGCGCACTGCTTTTCTCCGCCCACTCGCTTTCTCCTCTTCTCTGCCGTTATACGCGGCCTTGCTCCCACAGATTCCCGAGACAGGGTGTCGTCGCTTTCTTTAAATGTTGAAGGGGAGATATACGGGGAGTTTCATACAATCTCTTCTGCTACAGAGTAAATCTTTATAACGTGCATACCATGGCCGCGGTGGCTCAGTCGGTAACGCGTCTGACTACCATGCTAAAGGTCCCGGGTTCGATCCCCGGCCGGTTCAAATCCGGAAACTTTTCTAACGGTGGAAGCGGCCCCGGCGCACACCCAGCGTCGAATAACATGGGTACCTGGGGGAAACCCTGGGGGGTAAAGGCGGTCAGGAGCGTGATGCTGATCACATCACCCCCACTCACGACCGGATCAAGAAAGTGTGGGGCGTTACCCCCACACCCCCTATACGCCTTCATGGCGTGGTGCTATGCACAGGGGAACACTTTACCTTTTTTTATATATACCATACATCCACATGACGTAAATGAAAATAAATGCAGTTCATAAAAATTAGATGTGCCAAATTGGTTGGTTGATTTACATCAAACAGAAAAATACGAAACTCTTGATTCCTCATGAATATTTCCATCACCATCCATCGGAGAATCTCATCTATGCCTAACCATCACCAGCCAATGTACTCAAGTGCCTCCCCCATGGCGCAGTGGTAGCCTCGTCGTCTTGTAATCGAGGGGTCCCGGGTTCGATACCCGGTGGAGGCACATATGTGGTTCGGATCCCACTTTAAAACTGTAGATCCAGTCCCGATTAGCCTTACTGTGCATAAAGTGCATAAACACCAATGTACTCAATCCGTCAGAACAATGTACTCCCCGATCCCTCTTGCAAGAGTACAAGGGGGTTCAGATTCGTGCAATGAATTATATATTTACCATTAAGTTGACATGCTGGCTACAATGTGTGCTAATTGCAATTTACAATTAGTGACTGATGTACAAGAAGTTTTCAGAGACTGTATATCCGGATTAGAACCAAGGACCAAGGACCCCTGGCGTCATAGCGCGCTGTGCTAACCACTCCGCCACGAATATCGTGTTAAGGAATTTGAATATATGATTGTGACATATACAATTTGGTATGGCTGATGAACTTGCTTTAGACGGCAATGTTGAGCTTAAATAGTTTCACTTCAATGCTCAGTTAAAATGGAAGATTGTATAATCATGTTACCAATGTAAGATATAGAAAGTTACTTTACTTTTTATTTTAGTTTCACTTCCTTAATCTTGAGTTGGTGTTTTGTGTCCATTTTGTGCACAGTATGGCTAATCGGGACTGGACCTACAGTTTATAGTGGAATCCGAACCACTATGTGCCTCCATCAGGTATCGAACCCGGAACACCTTCATTACAAGGCGATGACCTCCTTAATCTGAAGTCGAAAATTAATGCAACTATATTCTATTCCGGGAATCTCTGGAGCAAGGCCGTTCATAAGGGTAGGGAAGTGGAGAAAACGAGTGGGAGGAGCGAAGCAGAGCGTGCTGCTACGAAGGCTGGTGACTGCAGTCGCTCTTCCCCCTCCACGCAATCCCGTTCTCTCACACTTGTTCATTGGCCAAGCCCTCTCGAATCACAACTTGCGCAGAGACTTGCTTTCGTTCGCACGCTCCGGAGATACCCGGGACAGAGTGTAGGACCATTTCGATGCCCTAGCGTGTTGAACATTCTGGCTTTAAGCCACAGACAAGGCGTGAATGTTCAATTTCAATTGTTCTAGAATCCATTATATCCGTTCGCAATTCACCCTTTTCATCCAGAATATTCTGAAGGTCGTATAGAAGCGAGAATGAATAACAAACAGTAAAGTAACGTGTCTAACGATAGTTGGCTACTATTTTTGCTTCCGGAACCCACCAAGAGCATTCCAAGTGCAGGCGACCTCGCGTTTCCAGATCCTACTTCAAACTAAATTAGCCACCTATTAGCAGAAAGTGAAAGTTAATAGCCTCTTTAAGGGGAATGAAACAAGAACAGAAATCGATAAAAAACATCACCCGACATTTCCCTGTTCTTTCAGTCTTTGTATACGAATTAAGTTTGCAGAACGAGAAGAATTGAAGGGCTCGGATGTAAAACATGGTGACATTTTGGTTATTCTTTTATGCCATCCTTCAGTTTTCAAGTGAAATGGCCATGTCATACAATATGCATTGGACTCCGTGAATCCTTCTGAAATCTAGTAAACACAACAGGAAACAATTTATCTACAGTATAGCTTCTAATAACCTTTTTTCTTAATGAACTCAGAAATGACCAAAATGTCACTTATCATATTTTACACCCGAGCTCTTCAATTAAAAATGAACTTCTTTAAAAGAAAAATGTCCTTCGCCACCGTTTGAAATGAATCTTTGTCGATTCCTTGATAGATGAACGAAGGCAATACGTTAAGGAATTTTCAGCATGCACTAAAAAAATGCTATGCCTGGTGAAGACGTTAGTCAGGGGGGAATCTTGAGAAATATGGTCTGTCGTGGCCCTATAGGTGGGTCGTAAAAATCGCAGCAAAACTTGGCGAAAGTTCGAAGCATCTGGCGAGCTACTAACTGCTTTTTCCTTTCGTAGTGTTTGGAAAATAGAAATTTTAAAATTCAAACTTCCTACAAGTTTGCAAGAACCTTGGATGCTTTCCATGTGGATTCTTCTGTTGGAAAACCAAGGCAAATACGTCACGGGTCGGATCAGAAGGGGCAGATGCCTTTGCGAGAAATGAATAATGCGATACATTTTGAATTTCCTTTCTTGTACTGCTGGAGTTTATTGACTATTTCATTAACCGAAGAAAGTTTTCAAAACTGTGTTTTGCATTTTATTTGCCATGACCAGAATCTCGATATTCCTGAAAATATATGAAGGGCTCTGGTGTAAAACATGGTAAATGACATTTTGGTCATTTCTGAGTTCATTAAGAAAAACGTTTATCAGAAGCTGCACTGTAGATAAATTGTTTTCGTGTTGTGTTTACCAATTCACAAGGCTTCACTGAGTCCAATGCAAATTGTATGACATGTCAATTTTACTCGAAAATTGAAGGATGGCTCATTTTACTTTGTATCTCAAAAATTACTAAAATGTCACTTACCATGTTTTACACCTTAGCCCCTCATATATAAAAGCATCCATGTTCCTTTCAGCCTGCCTAGTAAGTAGAAGATGATGTGTTAGTTCTCCTTGAAAGTTAATTGAAAACACTCCTGAAATAACTTAATCAAAAAATTGTTGGCCTCCCCGATGGCGTAGTGGTAGCGTCGTCGCCCTGTAATCAAGGGGTCCCGGGTGCGATACCCAGTGGAGGCACATAGTAGTTCTGATCCCACTTTAAACAGTACGTTCACTCCCGTTTAGTCTTACCGTGCATAACGTGGACTTACAACAGCAAATCAATCAATCAAAAATTGTCGTCTTTAAGTAAATCGATGTGTTCAAGGGGGTGATATTTTTGTTATTTATTTGATATACAATTATGCATGGACCGGGCTCGTAAAAATTTCTCAGCTAACACCCATAAACAGGATGCTTAGGATAATGATGCTGTAACTAGGCTTCCATATTAATAGGGGACATAGAAACAACTCATTTGAAGTATAATATAAGAAGGAACATTACAAACCTCTTTTCTGGCTGTGTTTCAAGCTGCCAGTGGTTCCTTAGCCTATTTTTTATGTTTAAGTGTGTATTCTTGTACGGATGAAAATCTTTCTAGAGGTATGGCTACTTAACTGTCCCGCGGAGAACCGGATTCTATTCTATACTCTCTCAGGAGTCTGTTGAGGAAGCGAAAGCAAGGCATCTTGGCCAGCAGTGACGTAGGGCGCTGTACCGATGAACACGTGAGAGGGAAAAGGGTTGCTTGGATGGGGCAAGGCGACTGCAGCTACCAGCCATTTGTAGCAGCGCGCAATGTTTTGCTCCACCAACTAGCTTTCTCCCCTTCTCAACTGTTTTGCACAGTGTTGCTCCACAGACTCCTGGGACAGTGTGTGGGAGGTCTGATTTTGGGTAAGACTATTTCCGTTCATGCCTTTGCATAAGTGTGTGTGGAGCTCACCCAGTCTCCTCAACGAATACATGTTGCTGATTTCACTACATTAAATGCACAGGGGGCAACTCTACTTTTTATATTATAACAATGGATCTATACATAATCACAAAACGAAATCTTTCTTTCCAGAGCTATTTCTATCCATTAAACCTAATCTATTCAACGTTTGTTTACAGGAGGGAGCACAATTGCAGTGTTAGGGGCCCTACTATAAACTGTTGATTCAGACTTGGTTTGGTTTGTCTTATCTGTGCACAATGTGGGTTAAAACAACAGGCACGGCTATCGAGTGGTAAAAGACAGGGTCGGTTTCCGCAATAACAAAAATTAGTAGAATGCAGCATAACGTGCAAGTGGGATGTTACTGGCATATTAAAATGGCACAAATATGTGCATTTATTCGAAATATCAATTTTAATTAAATCATACCATATGTTGAGGCCAATCGGAGAAACCTCTCCAATGGTAATTCCAGCTCAACAAGTTTGTTGGAAGCATATGGCTTGCACGCACCGTACTTGAATCGGGAAAATATATCACGTGACTGTTTCTCTGATTAAATGTCCATTATGCAACTTTCAGTCCTATTTGCTCATTGCCATATTCTCCTTCCCCACCTGAAATTAATATTTCGCGTCCCCATTACCTGTTTTTACAACGGGAGAAAAATCCATTACCCAAAAAAGAAGACATAATTCATAAACCACCGCAATTCACTGATATGTTATTGGGATACGTTGAAATGTATGTAAATGTGGTATTAATGATGCACATTTTATCTCCAATCATGGCACAGACTAGTAATTTTACATTTAGAGTCATTTATTACGACCTATATTCACCCCATTGGGCATGAAACAGCTGAAACAAAGCTTTGTTAAAAGAATTACGAAGCAACTTGGTGTGATCATATGTCTCTACAATTTGTTCAGTTAGCACATGTATTATTTAGTTCCATCATAATCAAATTTGAGAGTCCAAATCTCGAAATGCCACTCTCAAGTAATTCTTATCTCACTTCCTTAGAAAATACCATAGGAAATTAATGAAAGGGAACTTTCTCTGTTTCTAATGACAGGATTCGATTCGCCAACCACATACATAAATTACTGCAATTTACATATTGCAGTAATACTTTCGGTATTTATTTAGAAGAAATTTAAGTTATAGTTCTCTTCTTAATTTACGTAAACATTATCACAAAAGAGCTGAATTATAATTGCAAAATAAGAAAGAAATGAAAAAGAATAGAAAAATCCGTAAGATTAAAAGGACTGACGCTGTAGCCATTAATCATCGTTATCATAACTACAATAGACACCCAGGAGTAGTTTTTTAACCAAATATAATGTTAATCTTTGCCTGGAATACTGGATGCTTGACTTCAAATAGTCAATGCTGTAAGAGTAATATTTCCTCATGAAATGGAAATTTTTCAGAGAGAAATTACGCTAAATGTTTGATGGATTAATATTTGAATTCCATGTGAAGGTGTCAGCACTAAAACTATTTGTGTTCGACTGGCATTGTCACAAGTACAAAGATTAGTCGGGTTCCATGAAACAAAATGGCTAATGAAAACAATAAAATTAATAACACTACAATTAAAATGATGGCTATAGTATGTACGAGCAAAATGGTACAGAAAGGGGGGGGGGCACAGGCGCAAATAAGGATGAACCACTTTAAATTAGTACTCAGGCTGAGGTTTTTGTTGCTAGAGATACTTATGTTATCCTGCAATGTTTTAATTCTTTCAAATATAATTAATTATTTTAAACGATCCAATGTAGGTTGATAATTCGATAGTGAATACCCGCGTATCCCCGTAACACACACGTAATATTCAACAATTATATTTGTTCATACGATTTGGCAATTTTGTTTTGATGGCCTTTTATCCATAGAAACTAATTTACATATATTCATACAATCTGAATCCAGAAAATTCATCTCCCCGGGTATCGAACAACGGGATATTTCATTACAAGGCGATACACATAACCATGAACTTATCAAGGAGATCAGTCATTCACATTTTGCAGAAAATGACATCAGAATTGTAGATCCATTAACTGAGTTTGCTGACCCAAGTTAATAAAAGGAATTAGCTACCTTTTAAGCGAATGTAAAGTTGTCGATGGTGCGTGATTGAAAATATCTGGCACCAATTTCTGCGATACGAGGTTGTGACAGGCTTAGTATGACTGCAGTGCTACGCTCAAATTCAACGTTCATCGTGTGCGTGCGTGCGATTGCACTTTGTAGGTATTCCGTGCTAATTGGGAATGACTAGCTGCGCCATTTTGTGTTGCGCTGTGCAAACCACACGCTTAACGCACTCTCCTATTTTTCGCTGACCGAAGAGCACTGGGCCCATTTGCTGCAGCGATCGGTTAGCAGTTCTCTCCGTGAGTGGACTGAATGGAACATCAGCTTGTCACTATCTGTAGACACACACGAACCGATGTTGATAACGTTTCTGCATTAAAGAAACTCAACGTCACGTTGGATCTATACTCTGTCCCGGGAATCTCTGGAGCAAGCGAACGAAAACAAGTCCTCTACGCAAGTAGTAACTCTAGAGGACTCGTGAGAGTGAAAGCGGGCAACGCGACTGCAGCCGCCCACTCGCTCTGCCATTACGCATGGCTTTGTTCCACGGATTCCTATCCTATATAATTAACATGTTACTTCACTTACTGTGAGCATACGCAGTGGAGAATTTCAATATTTTCCAGTGAGGAGGAAATTCCACTAACTATATATATATACGATATGTAAAAGGGGCCTCCCCCATGGCGCCGCGGTAGCGTCATTGCCTTGTAATCAAGGGGTCCCGGGTTCGATACCCGGTGGAGGCACAAGAGGTTCGGATCCCACTTTAAACTGTAGGTCCAGTCCCGATTAGCCTTACTGTGCATAAAGTGGACTTTAAACAACAACTCAAAACGATATGTAAAAGTAAAAGTATATAATTGTACAACGCACAACAAAACAAAAGATATAGAAATCTGTGTTAACCTTCAGATTAGAGAATGATGCTTCTTTGCATCTTTGCACTGATTTGGACTCACGAAATCGAAACTGAAGATTGATTGGTTTCCATACAGAAAGATTGAACGCTCAGTTTCGAGAAAATGTGATTTTTCTACTAAATCTATCGATTAATAAAAACACTTTGGTGAGGATCTTATAAGGATTTTATGTACTAAATTCTGTTACAACCAAGAAGATGAACATTGGCTATTACTTCTAAGTCTGTGTTTCCAAAGTAAATTTAGTTGAATCTTTGTTAATGAAATTGAGTTAGGCCTGTTTCGTTCTAAAACTGCACAATCGGTATAATGAAACCAAGGTAAAGGTGGTTTTAGTTTCCTGTGGGCTGTTAGATATTGAAATTGTTCGGTCTTAATGTTCATGTACATTTACATAAAGTACAAATCTGTGATTGACTTATCATTTACTTCGCTTTTCTGTAACTTTAGGCAATCGCGAAGATGAGGATGAAAAGTGATTAAATTAATGATACAACAATCACAAACACATGTGGACAGGTTAAAACGCAAGTAGAGCAGAGAATTATGCTGGCTATGGACTCAGACGCCAGAAACTCGTTAGTCTGCAAGAATGCAGTCCACGGCGTTCAACGTCGAAGAGACGATGACGTACTCACTCACTCCTACAAATCTGCGAGAAGTGCTATCTAGAGTTTGGCAATCTTCTGTTCTGGATTCGAACGCAGAGAAAAACTTTTGTAATATATGTACACATTTCATGATTATCTTCAACCTTGTGGTTCCCCAGAGTTACATTACTTCTTTGTAATTAAATTGGCTTAATTGCATCAGTAAGTCATTCTCATTAAAGGGAGAACTATGCTGAACTTGAAAGACTACGAAGAACCAAGTGTCTCTAAGAAAATGTAAAGTTATATGATATAACTTATATCAAATCATGCCACAGACTTTGTGGTTTACAATTCAAGAGTATCACAAAGCACAAATTCTACAGTCCACAGAAAAATAGAATTTCAATATAAACTGCAAGCCTACTAGTAGATGCCTTTGAAAGCAAAACTGGATAGAATTGTGAATAAACATTTCTCTTTTTGACCTTCAAAGAAACTGATTTTTTGGTCCCTTCACCTTTCCCAGCGCAAAAGCGGAAATGTAGAACAAACTAAATTTCACAGGTTCCGTTCCTCCGATTAAATTAAAGAACGTGTGACGAACTCTGGACGGACCAGAGCTATTGGATTCTCTCATCCCCCACAAAAAAAAATCTACTCGAAATGGAATTTTCCCACCAAACGTTGAACACAACTAGTTTACCTCGTAAACCGTTCATGTGCGATTTTTTGGCTGGAGAATAGCAAAAAAAGCAGATGGTGGATTGTTGAAGTTCGATCCTTTGCTACTGTAAACAGGGACGAGGGATAAAATTTGTGAAAAATCATGTGCAGGTACAGTGCAATTAGGTCATATGGATAACTTTTATTTTTATAGATTTACCTCAAAGTAAGTTTTAAAATAGATATATATTAAAAATACCACTATACAACTCGGCTTGCTTAAGTGAAAATTACTGACCACCACCAAATCTATATACACGAAGAAAGAAAAACCATGCTTGGAAAATCGAAATTGTTTCAGGTGCCCACATAGTGCTTAGAAATGTGAAGAGCATAAATTATTTTTCAATACATTTCCCGCCAGACATAACAGTGTAACATTTTTTCTCTGTTTGTGGGTAGTAAGCATTAGTTCCTAATTGTTTATATCTCAAAGGTAGTGAAAATGGTATTGTATTATTCCACTCATGATTTGCTTTTGTCAACAGGTTATCGATATTTTGAAAATGTATTTCCATATGAATTCATGGAAGCATCTACTGAGATGTGTGACTGACAATTGTTGATCACTTGGATGGCAAACCTTTAATATTAACTTTCTTAACAGTTGAAAATATTATAATTGTATTGTTACAATTTTGAAATAGCTTGGAATGCCATTTAATATATCCGGATCTTCCTTCATCCATCAAACTAGTTTATAATCCCATCAGAGAAAAATGTTGGAAATTCTGAATTCATAGTCATGGAAAAAAATCTATATTCGACGACTTGATAAGAGACGCTGGTCTCAGAAAATCAAATACCATGCTTTTAATTAATTGGAACGTTTGATAACGTTGTTGAACCGAAATATATATCCTAGCTAGTGGCCTATTTTTAAGAGAGGAAACATTTTAAATCCAACTATCTTCTCTTAATTTCACTGGACCAGTCACCAGGTTCCTGGAAAGTAGGTGTATTGAATGTGACACTTTCCAAACAGATTTGTACTAGACGAATTAAGGTCATTTTGAGTAATGACAGTGTGCCAATTCTTCTTACTCGAGTTCTGGCTCTGTTGTGTAGCGCGTTAAGTGGTTGACTTTACATCTCGGCACTGGAGTTTTCAGGTTCGAGTCCCGGCATGAGCATGGATGGACTTGGTGAATGCCCTTTTATCAACTTCATCATCTTCATCGTCGAGATTAGCCAAAAGTGGCAGGAAGGCGACACAAATAAGAAAAATGCAAATATCTTCTAGTTGATAGTTGCCTACCAAATTTACAAAACAAGCTCATAAGCAAGAACATTTTTCAATGAAAAGGTTCAACATGAATAGTCTGGCAAGTGGAAAAACACCATTGTAGAAGCTTGTGTCACAGTGGATTGAATTTTCTGTTGAGGGGAAAAACGCCAAGTGGAACCACTGGTTGATCCTCAGTAGCATTGCTCTCTCACTGTACACATTTGTTGGGATTTAAGAATATCTACCCATAAAATAGCAAGGTGCTTTTTGTTCCTGAGTGGTAAGTATTCTATTCTAATTGCTTGAGTCTCAAAAGCATGGAATACTTGGCTTGCTTCCCCATGTTATTTCTTTTCTTGAAGAACGTGAACTAACTTAAAGCTTTTACACAAATTATTAATATATCAATATTTTACAACGAGGTTGATGTAAATAAATATTCCCACACTTTATGCAAAACAAATGTGAGTTCGAGCCTCCACGATGGCGTAGTAGTAACGTCGTTGCCTTGCAATCAAGGGGTCCCAGGTTCGATACCCGGTGGAGGCCATGGCACAATTTTTCAGATCACACTTTAAACTGTACGTCCAGTCCCAATTAGCTTTCCTGTGCATAAATGGACTTAAAATAACAAATCAATTCAAATGTGAGTTCCGTGAATGACAGTTATAATTTAATTTTCCTGAAGGTCTATCTTATTTTCATTTTTAAAAAGATAATAACTATTAAAAAGTATATGTTCTTTTGTTTTCATATAGAATCTGCAATTATTTCAGCTGCGGATTATACCTAAATTATTTTCTCTTTCTCTTAAAAAGAGGAAGGGGAGAATATTATCCATATTGTGAAAATCATAACTGTTTTTATTAGCATATCACCTTTAAAATGCAGTTCAGTGAATGAAAATTTTCGCATAAAATATTACAATAAAAATAATGTACACCAATATCTAAAAATGGTATCGTGAAGGGTGCCTTAGAGTAAACAAGCAGTAAGTTAAAGTTATATATTTTGAGAATAATAAAACAAGGAACCCACGAACAGAGCAAGTATTTAGCCAGCGGCTGAACTAGAAAGTTCCCTACCGTGGGTAAATAACATAACAAAAAATGATAGTAGCTAATAGGAAGTAAATTACCAATAAAAGCCACAGGAAGCATCGCCACAGTGTTTGTAATTACATTGTGCTCTAGCTGAAATTGCCAGCAGCGAAATGTCTGTATGTTCACGATCGATAATATTTGCATGCTTGGTAAGTTCAAAGACAAATACTCAGCTTTATAGCCCATCATTTACCACCTCTGAGCGAATTAAGGGAGGATATTTTACGGATCGCTTCCAATGGAAAACTAGTCCCAGGATCTACGTTGCCCGTGGACTGAAAGTTGAATGCGGAACCGAAAAAGAAAAAGGAAATAGCTATAAATGGGCCGATTGACTGCAGGCGGCTAACGGCCTACTACGTAGTGAGTGGTTTGTGTGGTCGAGCAATTATTGCATCTGTATTATTAAAACGCGCTCCAGAACTTTAGTGCGTACAATGCATTGAATCTCAATCCTGTGGGATTTGGATCCATAACGAGTGTGAGGAAAAACACAGAAGTGATGATAATGCTCACTGCATTTGACATACTCTACGGTATGGCACATTTGAGAAGTGACGCCGTTCATAAAAACCAAATCTTGTGGCGCAATAGCACTTTGAGGGGCAGGTCTGCTCAGCGGCTTTTTCTGAGTTGTGCGTGGTGAGCGCATCGAATCTAATCGCCACTGATATATTGTATTCTATACTTTGTCCCGGGAATCTCTGTAGCAAGGCCGCGTATAACGATAGAGAAGGGGAGAATGCGAATGGGCGAAGCAAAGCATTGCGCTCAGGCTGCAAACGGCTGGTAACTTTCCCCTCCATCCACAAATTTCCCCTCTCGCGCGTTCACTGATCGAGCCCTTTCGAGTCCTACTTGCGCAGACGACTTACTTTCGTTCGCTTGCTCCAGAGATTCCAGAGGTAGTGGGTAGAATGGAGTCCTCGACTTGTTCTTTGCAAGCAGTTCCCCAATTGTACATTTTATGCTACATCAGCACCGACATTTTATATTTTTGACTGGATCGATCCCGAGACCGCTCGCACCAGTGGTAAGAGCTCTAACCATTTTGCCACTCGGTTGTTCTTGACCATTTACAGAAAATTATCGTTAAAATACCATGGTGAAGTAATTCCTAATACTACAAAACCTCTTGTTAAAATCCATTAGATTGTGACAACAATATGACCTATTGGTAAATATTACTGCGTGTTAAATTTCGCGATGAGTAAACCAACTGAGTTGAAAGGATATTTGGATTGCAGGAGTAAAGTGGAAGAAAACCCACTTAGTAAACTCACGCAAAGAAGTAATTTGTTTGATTAATCTTGTTTTATTCGAAATTTTGTTGTGTAATCTGTTTAGAATTGGTCCCAGCAAAGAAACTTTACAATCATGCTTATTTGATGCATATAATACAGCAACAACTTTATAAAAAAAATATTCTTGAAGCTCTTCTGGCGACAAATGATGTAGAGGTTCTCTCGGGATATCAGCCAGGTGATTTCCGGATAGGCTTCCGAGCTTTCGAGAGCTAACGTCACTTTCATCTTCAGGGAAGATGAGAAGATTTTCTGGTAGCGAATGATGATGAGGTTTTCTTGGGATATCAGCCAATCCCTGATTTGGTTGATTTAGTGTTTTAAATCCACTTTATGCAGAGTAAGGCTAATTGGGACTGGACATACAGTTTAAAGTGGAATCCGAACCACTATGTGCCTCCACCGGGTATCGAACCCGAGCCCCTTGACGACGCTACCACTGCGCCATCGGGAAGGCAGCCAATCCCTAAAGATGAGAGTAACGTTAGCTCTCGAATGCTCGGAAGCCTATCCGGAAATCATCTGGTTGATATACCGAGAAAACCTCTTCAACTTTATAAAAAATGTTTGATTTCTGCACAAATAGTTGTGATGTATTCCGCATTTTTTTGCCAGCTGTGTACTGGATGGGTTTGCTAAATTTACTTGCATATCACACCAAAGATAATCAGTGAATCCCACAACAGTAAGTCCTTGTCTCTAATAAAAGGGCTGTTCGCTTTTTATTTTTATTTTATTTTTAAATAACGAGCTTAAAGCAGCCATCACATATAATATACACAGCGATATACCTTCTTCCCTTTATTACATTCAAGAACCCTACATCGGTACTTACACCTTCTCCGAGACATTATCTTAAAATAATATATGTATGGGAGTAAATGAAAAATCTTAATCGCGGGCACACTCATAAAACGAAGGCCTGCAGGGATATTACGAGATATCTCCTCTCTTGCACCAATGTTCATTGTTTAGTATGCACACTAAACTTTTATTTCGTACATTTATCTTTTAATGTTTAATCCATGTTTGAAATAATGAACTCTAGACGAAATTGTTCCTCGTAAAATAAATAGTTCCATAAAGTTATTTCCACTATCAAAAATCACAATCGTCACTTAGGGAAGGAAGAAGATATCATTTGCTATCCTGCGAGCATTTCCAACCTTCCAGACCTCGCACACTAACAACATTTGTTCCTGAAAACTGGTGTAGCAGAAAATACACATCTGTTAAAATCCGAGAGTTCCCTTGTACGGTTCCCTTTCCTTTCCACATACGTTAATTTTGGTGTAAAATTTATAACAGTTAGGTACGAGTGAATACGATTGTCAAATAGACTAGTAGGACTTAAAACTACGATTTTCTTTCGTGCAAGTTTAGAGCTCTTTTATACTGAATAACAAATATCCATGCATGGTCTAGATATAGTTTACGATTCTATTATTGTGAAATATAAAGAACGATACATTTTGTTAGTCGCCCTACGTGGTGGAGTGGTTAGCACAGCGTGGTACGACGCCAGGGTCCCGGGTTCGAATCCAGGTTCTTTGTGAGTGTTCCTTCATCATTCTTATCATATCATCGCTCATCCTCATCGTCGCGAAAAGCCAAAAAGTGAAAGACGCTATGTAACAAAATTACAAATACAGATACATTTTGTTAGTTTCCTTCCAATCACACAAATAATCCAATAATACACAAAAATTACATAAAATAAAAATATATTTAAAAAATAAAGAAGTCTGCCTCCGTGGCGGAGTGGGCAGCATAACGTGCTGTGAAACCAAAAGTCTCAAGTTCGAACTATATTCTATCATCTGTTTTATCAATTCATCACTCATCAATGCGATTGACACAAGGGCTACTATAACGACGCAAATAATCGAAATATAAAGAAAGCAGAAATATAAGACTAGTGTATGTGGAAATGCACTACACACACACACACACACACATACGAATCCCGGCTTGGTAATGTGTGTTTTTTTGTGTGTGTCCCTTTATCAATTTCATAATCCCTCATCGTCGCGATTAGACACAAGGGACAAAAAATCAACGTTAATAAAAAAAATTAAAAAATACATCAAAATATAAAAGCAGTAAATTTTAAAACGCCCAACTTAATAAAGTAATTGTCTTATTGGAAGATATATATATACCATTTATTTTCCCATTTCTACAAGATTTTCGGAGCATCATAATTCCTCTCTAATCGCATTTCTTTCTATTGGCTCAGGCATTAGAGAGAAGACACCACACAAGTCGCTTGATGTCCCTTTCAATAGAAGCGAAATTTTTGGGAGAGCACCATCATTCTGGAAGACAATAGCAAATGGGTTCTGGCTTGAGGGTCGACATTGTTGCGAGCTGGAACAAGATCTAAACAATTTCCGGGTCGTCGCGATTTGCCGGGTGAAGGATGGGGCGGTGCACCCCAAGCCTTCCCTTCTTCTTGGCCAAATAGCTCCGCAGTCGCGGCGCGGGAGATGGATGACATTGGTTTCACTCCCTCAACGTAAAAACTTTCATTCAATCCGTCGCGATAAATTGGTCCAGAAATACGGCAAGGGAGAAAGATACCTGACACGCCCACATGGTCGGCGATTTACCGATTTGGTTTACTGTTAAAGAAATACCTTCTAACGCGATGGAATTATCGCGTGGCAACTTCAACAATTGTATACAGTTTGAGGTTTAGAAATGTCACCATTAGTTCTTCCCAAAAAGCCTCTAGTGAAAAGGCTATTTATATTTTACTGTCTGCAGTAAATACTCATTTAAATTCATGGCTGCTTAGACCCTAAGGGATCAACTTTAAGAAGAAACATTCTACATGTTTATAGTTTTTTCTGGTGGGATTTTATTAAAATCATCTGGAATACACTTCAAACCATGTGCCCAGTCTCGATTGTCCTATGTGTGTCTAACATTGACTTAAGAATCTGTATCATTTAAAGAAAAACATTTGACGCAAACTGTAAAAATATATTTAAATAAATATGTTTGGAAATATTATGTGGTTACTATTAATGCACGTATACCTCCAGCCGGTTGACCAATGCAGTCTTGAAACAGTTTCGTAGAGATTTATACAGCACAGAACAGAACTAGATACTATTAGCTCCTACCTAACTGGAATGGATAGGAATGCAAAAGGTTTTAAGCTACTGAGTGCTACCCGATCCTTGCATTTGTACTTCATTAGTGTCTAATAACTAACCAGAAAAATGGGTTTCAATACTGCTAACGAGTAGTACTTGCATATTCTAATACCGCTTATTCAATTTCATGACGTGGTTAAGGCCCATAGTGGTTCGGATCCCACTTTAAACTGTAGATCCAATCCCGATTAGCCTTTCTGTGCCTAAAGTTGACTTTAAACAACAACTCAACTCTATTTCATGACGTGTTAAAATTTAAACTGTATATCCTCTCCTCTTCGGCGATGTTCAACATTACTAAAATGTTAAAATAATTTAAGACACACATTACAACAATGGAAACACATTACCCAGGTGGAATCGTTTGATTTAATGATCCACTTAGTATCCTCACGTGTCACTCTGCAATTACAAGAGTAAATTAAAAGTTTATATTTTAACGAAATATATATGAGTAAAATCTAAACCTTCAATTGTTTGCAGAAAGAAGACACAAGTCTCTCCAGATATTCTGTTTGTTTTAAGCATGAGTAAAGTAACACTAAGGCGAACATAAGTTATAAAGGCTAAGCGTGGACAACTTCATATCCAACAATAGGAATCTGTTCATGCAACAGAAATGCTAGACTGTTATGCGCATAACTCTTGTTGGATTCCTGCCCTTGCATGATCGATTGCCTCGGTTGTCAATGGGTGCACGACTGTAAACCGCTCAATTAGAGTTAATCGCCGCATATTCCTGTTCAATGCAATTCTTGTATATATTGAGAGTGATGCGATTTCAATCATGGCATGCAACCTCGAGGTAGTGTGAACATGGATTTCCAGTCATCCATTGGGATTGGAGCAAAACCAACCACGGTAATGTAAAGCTTCGCTTGCGGGTAGGACATCGGTGTGGGAACAGGGAATGTAAAATAGAAATTTCGATCGCTTGGTTACTCCGCATGTGGAAATCGGAAAAGCACATCTAAATGTTATCGATTTCCCTTTTTTTACCTTCGGCAATTTCATGCAACGGTTGAATTCAATCATACCTGCCTGCAATTCAAATACTTGGCAACAAGTTATAAGCAATGCTGTCAGTTGTAGTGTCTTTGTGACAAGAATGTACAGAGTGAGTATATAGAAGTGATGATTAATGAAAACATTGATAGTTATTTTTTTTTCTCTCCTTGCTGTGATGAAACATACAGATTAAGTAAAATATTTAATGGTTTTGTATTTTAGGTGTCATCGAACAATAAAACAGTGATTTTCTGTTTAAATGATGTTAGAGGATTTGGTACAATCAAATATTTATAATTATATTTATTTTGGGCAGACAACCTTGGTTGTGGTAAAATACAAAATGAATCCACGATACAAATCTGTTTGTCAGGGTACGTTCCTACGGACTATGCGACGAAAACATGAGAAGGCGAACAATTTAATTGAAGCCTTACACCTTACGACATACAAATAATTAATTTGTATTTATACAAGTTGTAACTGCTGTAAATAATATGCATTTCTTTTACGATTTAATACTGCGTGCTGCCAGTGAAGGTAAACCATGGAAGTTAGTCTTCAGAAGAAAATGTCGATTCCAGAAGTAGTGGACATTGTTGAAGAATATACAGATAATAGTGGGTGGAATTCAACACATTACACCCCCTCCAGCCACTCTCTGTATTAAGCATCTCCACCACATTTCCTACGCTAATGAACTCTGCAACTTTTATATACTCATTCGGCTTAACAAGAATTTCATATTAAAGTGCTTTGGAGAAATCAAATAGCAGCTGGATTAAAAACGAACTTGGCTGTAACCAATATTGTTTGCACAAAATTGCTTTTCGATACTATTGCACTATTACAAATATGCACGTTATCTGTTCGCTTAGAGGCTTTCCGAGTTTCACCAACTTTACCTCTTCCACGAAAAAAAGTAGTTCTCAGAACTCTCAAAAATTGTATCACAACATTATCTCATTCGGTTCGTTGTTTTCTATAATGATCACACACTTCCCCTTTTGGCAACTTTCCATTGTGCTGTAAGCAAAATCACCCAGCCAGTGACCGGAGGTGTCATTTCTCAACATTTCCCAATGCTAGTTGCAACACACATACCAGACACAAACACAAATGCTATTTTTGAATTGATCTAAAGTATTTGACTGATCACAAGCCTTTAGTACCAATCCATTCCTGAGTCACGCTAATACAAGGGAGGAAATTTAACTATTATGATATCATGGGTACCCGACTCAAGTTCTAGCAAATCTGTTTGAATCAGAAATATTGTAATATGCTGCTTTCTACAAAGTGACAATCTACATAATTGTTTTGGGTTTTCTTTGAAGCGAGAAGTAAAGATATTAAAGTTGGAACTGATTTAATTCAAGACGAATTTGAAGAATTGAGCTGCATTGCTTGGAAGTGGGTTTTGACAGTGAAATAAGAAACCTTATTTAGGTTGAGAAACTATGCAGACTAGAGCGTCAGATTACAAATGCCTATTTGAGCCGGAAAATCTCTCTCCTCTTTCCTTAAAAGAAGGGAAGAACCAAATACGTTTTCAATCAAAGTTGAGTCTTACTTTAATGTGACGCAACACTAGTCTTTTTTACCAAAGCATACCATGAAGCTCAAAACAGAATTCCACGTTGCTGAGGGGGCCTTACAGATAAAAGATTTTTCAAAAAAAAAAGTGCCGTGTGTGCTTTGAAAGTGTAGCCCTTTTACATAGCCAGGTTTGAGAACTTGCTGGGTGAAGGATTCCAGAAACCAGAGGGAAGAAAACGTGAGGTTCTCGTCAGGGAGGAAATGCCTTCACAGAGAGCCAGTAGCCAATGTTTCGTGTGTTAAAAGAAAAAAAGAGAAAAAAAGATTATGAGAAAGGGCGAATCTCCTCTCCTTCGTCCCTTTGTTCCCGTTCTCGAATGGTCTCCAGGAGATGGAAAAAGGCTGTGCGTTCGGACTATAAGAAGGCCAATGTGAGGTTGGCAATAAAATGAATGACAATGAAGTATCAAGCGACGAGGAGGATGAGTGATGGAATGCATGATCAGATGAAGATGGAAACTCTCGGAGGAAGATGAGGCGAAAAATTCCACTATTCGTCCCTCGCATTTCGTTTGAAGAAACGTGAAACCTTCTATATTGCAGAGTTGGAAATGCATTCTGCTTCTCGAGTAAAATCGGTACTATTTTGAGCGTAACTTTCATTTTAAATTTCAATTCTCTCGGGGAAATTAATTTCCTACGATTTTAGCAAAATATGCAGATAGAAAACTATTACCTTATATCGTTTTCCAAAGGCAATATGAACAAATGCAAACTTACTTTAATTATTTTAAATGCATTTATCAAATGCAATAAAGTATATATACACCAGTATTTTTATGATTCCCTCATTAAAATACCCTACCTGGAATTGTTAATGATTTCATATCCCAGTCGATAATAACTAACTAACTAACTAACTCTCTAGCCTTCTTAAACCCGAAGGTTCATGGCTGCAGCAACACAGACCTTCCATCTGTCCCTATCTTGAGTAAGATCTATATACTCTTTTCCATCCCTACCGATTTCCTTTAGGTCCATCTCAACGTTGTCCCTCCATCTTCGTCTTGGCCTTCCTACAGGTCTCTTACCATCAGGTTTCCCAACAAGAATCCTCTAAACTCCTCTTTCCTCTCCCATTCGTGCCACATGGCCTGCCCACCCAAGTCTTCTTGATTTAATTATTCTAATAATATCTGGACATGAATAAAAATTATGTAGTTCTTAATTATGTAACCTTCTCCACTCACCTGTCTTCTCATCCCTTTTAGGTCCAAATATTTTCCTAAGGATCTTATTTTCAAATACTCTCAATTTATGTTCCTCTTTTAATGTAAGGGACCAAGTTTCACACCCGTAAAATACTACAGGCAAAATTACTGTTTTGTATATTTTAACTTTTAGTTTCTTAGATATTAAACGAGAAGACAAAAGTTTATGAAGAGAGAAGTAACATGCATTTCCTGAATTAAGCCTACTTTTTATTTCCTCTTTAATATAATTTTCATTTGTTAATATTACTCCTAAGTATTTGAATTTGGAAACTGGTTCAAACGAGTTGTTATCAATAATTAGATTTTGATTATTACCTAACACTTGGTTTCGGCCTGTAAGCATATATTTAGTTTTCTCTTTGTTAACTTCCAAACCTATGTCTTTAGCAGTTTTGAAAAATATTTTAGCATTATTCTTAATTGTATTTATATCATCCCCTAATAAGTCTACATCATTTGCATATGCTAACAACTGAGTCATACCATTTAATTTTAGTCCTTCTTTAGTTTCTTTTACATTCCGAACAGCATATTCTAAGGCAAAATTAAAGAACAATGGAGATAATGCATCTCCTTGTTTTAACCCATCATGAATTGTAAATTTGTCAGACACATTAATACCCACACGAATTTTACTTTCTGTTTCACTGTTGCATACTTTTATCATACAACAAGCTTCTTAGCTACTAATATATTATATAATTTATCTCTTTTGACCGAATCATACGCTTTTTTTAAATCAATGAATAGCTGATGGACATTTTGATTATGTTCCCACTTTTTTCAAGTGTCTTGTCTGATGTGAAAAATTTGATCTGTAGTTGATCTGTTACGTTTAAATCCACATTGATAATCACGTATAATTTTATTAGCATATGGGGTTAGTCTTGTTAAAAGAATGTTAGATAATATTTTATATGTTGTTGAGAGTAGAGAAATTCCACGGTAATTATTGCAGTTCATTTTATCACCTTTTTTAAACACAGGAACAATTATGGATTCTTTCCACTGTTGAGGGATTTCTTCTTTATTCCATATTAAACAAATTAATTTATGGATTTGACATTTCCACCATATTTAATTAACTCAGCTGGTATTAAATCAATGCCACGTGCTTTGTTATTCTTTAGCCTTTTAATAGCATCTTTATCTTCAGTCAAGTTAGGTTCTGGAACTAAAGGTTCTGCTGTGTGTACTTCATTTACTTCTGATTTATCTCCTACATGAACTTTTAATATGTCATTAAAGTAGTTCTTCCATCTATTTAGAATATCGCTTGGGTCAGCTAGAAAATCACCGCCTTTATCTTTTATCAAGTTTACTTTAGGTTGCCACCCCTTTCTAAATTAATTTACACCTTTATATAAATCTCTGATGTTTTTGTTTTTACTGTTTGTTTCAATTTCGTTAATTTTGCTTTTCAAGTAATCTCTTTTTTTACTTCTAAACTTGCGGTTAACTTCTCGCTTTATTCTATTATAATTGCTAACCTAATGTGCTTAAGGTTGACACTGTCATAATAATGCTTCATTGGGTATCAGCATGTAATAGTATTTTTTTTAAAAAAAAACTAGAATAAAACACAACCAAAATCAACAAAGTCTTGATAAGATATTTTACCAGCTCTGAAAACATTATTGGACAGTCTTGTTAATTGTTACGATGTTCTGTAAATAGTCCAACTAACAGCACTCGTTTTATATCAGCTCAATTGTTACATACAACTTATTCAATTAAAATGCTCAGTCTTTCTCGACATACATACAGTCATAAAGTGAGAATAATAAATAATATAATATAATAATTACACTCGTTTATAAATATGGCCCAATATATTTAAGTAGAACTAACTTATGATTAACGTTGCGTCAATATATTTGCTTTCACCATAGCAAGCTGACTTATGTATGGTACGGGATAATTTCTTCCCAGAAAAAATAACTATAATATATTGATTGAATTGGTGTTTTAAGTCCACTTTAAACTACAATATATGTAAAATACAATATTGCAACAATGTAATTTCCTCAATTTATTTATAATTTCAGGTAAGAATCTAGATTTTTTTAGTCCGTCCTTCATGTCAGCACAATGTAAGTACCATTTTTATTAGACGTTCTTTTTACATAAATTGTTAACATTTAACAACATAAAAGTTTTATTAACAACAGGAGAATTAGCTTAAGTGCAGTGTAGAGCTAGCTCATTATACATTTCTGAAACGGTTAAACATGAGAATACAGTCATTATGTTCTAGTAATTTTCTAATTCATTTTCAGATTATGCGTTCAATGTTAATCTTCGTATGTTCAATGGTAAATTATGTTCTGCTTTTTATGTTTAGCAGACATTTGAAGTTTCTGTGAACATAACTGAACATGATTTTTTATTTGATTTCATGTTTCGTGTTGTATGAACATTATTAATTGTTTACAAATTTATTGAAAGAATTCCAGAAACATTAATTTCAGTGAGGTATTTCCCATTAATTCAATTGGGTCTATTTTCTTACAAAAATGTATTAGTCACAAGGAAAATTATTCCTTGAATTAAAGTAGCACTGTTTAATGTGTAGATTATATATGCAGAATTTGATATTATTGGTTTTGGTAATATTTTGAATTCCTGAGAAGAAAACAGTATTCCCTTTCTTTCTTATTTCTTTTCTGTTTTTTTTCTTTTTTGTCGTGGATTGAATAATGGCATTGTGTGTAGGAAATAGTAAAGATATTTCTTGGAACCTGGTTGCGAGAAATAAGATTTTTCTTCTGCTCGAATCAACTCAGTCAATCCATACTACAGACTCTACCATTCTCGATATTTCTGCCGACCTAGCAGAAAACCTTGTTACTTCTCAAAGCTTATCCCCGCTGAGAAACGCAACAACGATTTCTATACGAACGTGATTCGAATTTCAATTTGAGAAACAGATCAAACAGAAATCTAGTCAATAAATCGAGTCCGAGAGAAAGGTTAAAGTAATTTTTAGTGCTATACTAATTATTATGGATATTCCTCATGTGCAAAATAATGCCTTCTTTTCCTTTAGCCGTCAGAGTTGATTTAATTATGATAAATGCAAGAAATCTCTACTGCTCATCTCAGTTCCATGCTTTGCCATGAATTGTTTGTGAAACCATAATAGATTCTATTTTCATTATGTAATAGTTTAAATATTGATATAGACACACTTGATAACAAGTGTTGTTATTTAGTTGTACGTGTTGCAGAATAGAATTCTGTCAAAAATTGTGCCATAAAGATACAAATTCAAAATGTGTTAATATTATTGTTACAAACGCAGGGTAAAAGTGAAGATTGATGTAGAAAAATCTTAGATTTGGAAGGAAATACCCATTTATTTTATCAATGTCTTCCAAATTTGATGTAAAAGTTCAGCATTGATCGACTTGTCTCTCATACCAAACATCTTTTTTTAGATGACTTGGCAGTTAATACTAAGATCCTGTATTCTATATGAAAAATTGCAGATTTGAGCGGCATGCATGCATTCAGTATATTATATATATATTTACATGGTTATGACCATATAATAATCTGATTGTGGTCCATAAACATGTCATGTTAATGTTTTTCTGAGTCATTGAGCACCAAAAACTACTGAAAACAAGAAAAACTAGTATAGTGAGTTACTGTATATATTTTAACAAAATTGATTCAATAGTTCAAGATCGAAAAAGTAAAAAATGGCGACTAATGTTCAATATTTGGTTTGTCGATATGATAACGCATATAATGCTCCTAACGTGTGCGTCTGACACAATTTAATTAAGTGAAACTGTACGAGTCTTTTTCCCTCTTCCCACTGAGATAAGCCTGCGCGGATGTAGGTGAAAAGGGGGGAGGGAGATAGAAAGAGTTCGGCATTAATATTAGACATATTACTTCGAAACCATCGTCGAATGCTTCAAAAACAGGGTTCAATCAAATTAGAGGATGTTTTGAAAAGTCTGCATCTTCTTTGTCGTAAAGGATACCCTGCCTTTATTACAGCGACCTTTCATATGTCCCGGAAATCCAGGGGCGGGGAGGAAACGGAGGAAGGAAGGAAGGAAGCATGCAAGTAAATATTTGCTCCTTCATCGAGAAATGTGTTTCTATGACCCTGATCAAAAGGCGAATCTACCAATCAGGGAGCAGAATTTGATGTACCATGTTGGCTCTGGAGGAAACCTTAGAACTCTCCATCGGTTAGTTCACTGCCATGCATCCATAGGAGTTTGCTATTTTAAGATATATTTGCTTGTCGTTGACCTGGCTAGGACGCTTTGTATGTGCGTCTGTGATATTTCCACTTTTTTCCCAAAATTATATAGGGTAATGCTGGGAATTTCGCCGTACTTGTGGTTTTTGTAATCGTAGATAGAAACTATAGGTTGGAAACACTCACTGGTGCCTGTAAAAAATCAAGTAACATGTGCCTTGTTTCCGCTGAAAACTACAGTGTGGTGAGCGAACTAGCAAGCAAGCAGTACAGTTTGAAATGCGCAGTTGCGTCTACACAGAAGACAAAGTTTCGATCATTCGAGTAACACATTGTTGCTGTGTTAAACCTTGCCGAAAATCATAATAAATCATGGCACGTAAATTCTATCTTTTTAATTCCATTTTTTTTACAAACACCTCACTTTAAACTTCTATCCTGAAACGAAAAAGAATCCATGTTACATCAGTTCTTGTATTTACAGTCGACAAATATCACAGTTTATAAATATAACAAAATCTAACAGATTGCACAGTTGCCAGTACCTGATTCCTGAAACTTTCAGTGCGGCCCTAAAACCTACGAATGAATCATAACTGAAAGACACACTCATCTGTCGTTTGGCACGATGGAATGGTGTTAGGTTAAAATTTAAGAGATAATAATATTCGGTCACTTTGAATTAGCCTATTAAAATATTTAATATTTTTTTAAACTTCAAATCAATAATACGTATGAAGTGTCTTGTTTTAATTGAAATGTTCCTCAAATATCAGAGCTCAATTTGGAGATCGTATGTTCGAACATATCTTTAACAGTGGATACTTGCAGTAGAATTGAGTTTTTAAGTCCACTTTATGCACAAATAGGTTTTTCGGGACAGTTTAAAGCGGGACCCGAACCTTTACGTGCCTACACCGGGTATTGAACTCGCGACCACTTCATTACAAGGCAGCGATGTTACCACTACGCCATCGGGGACGTAGAATTTAGATTAAGATAAATACTAAAACACTGTGTTCAATATACTTACACGTTTTTCAAGTAAAAGCATCACTAAAATGCCAACTACCCTAAAGTTCAGTTTAAGTTTGAAATTGAAATTCTGGAGGCGTATTTTGTGTGCTTAACTTGTTAGCATTTAGTATCCAACAGGAGAACGTGATCCATTAACCAAGTCCCTAAAAACCCATCAATCACTTGTTCCACACACCATTAGTAAGCTCATGCGAACTTGCATTTTAATGTTGTTTACGGAACCCGAAAAAAAAAAACAATTAACGCGCTTTAAATCTGTGTAATTATAATTCAATTACACGAAACGGCATTGAAACCACGCCATTCGTTTAAATATTCATCAAAGTTGAACTTCGTCGCATCAAATTCTCATAATGAATCCTGCAGTACTCAAGATTTTCGTTACTCTTTTGCCATAGACTGCACGAAAACATGGATCGCCTTGTAATTAACGGGTCCCGGATTCAATCCATGGCACAGTGGTTCGTATCTCACATTAAACTGTAAGTTAAGTTCGATTAGTCTATTTAAGCGTTAAGTAGATTTAGACCAAACCAAAACATTGATAATGATTCAGGACCATGACTCATTGCATGAACAATTTGTGCTTTACATATAATTTTATATTCATTATTTAAGTTGCACAGCAGAGTGAAAAATATTTTGTTACAAAATCAAGCGTATTTCAAGCACCTTTGGCTTCTTAGCGTTTTACATAACCTCTCCACCACTTAGGGCTGCCGTCATTGCCTTGTAATCAAGGGGTCCCGGGTTCTATACCCGGTGGAGGCACAAGTGGTTCGGATCCCACTTTAAACTGTAGGTCCAGTCCCGATTAGCCTTACTGTGCATAAAGTGGACTTACAACACCAACTCAACTCAACTCAACTTAGGGCTGCAACATTTTTTTCGTTGTTTTGTTACGTTTTTCATGTTCTGATTTCTAGATTAACCAGACCTGCAATAGAAAGATTATTGGAAAACCTATTCTTATTAATTTTATGTGCTGAAGTCTGGGGAAATACATTAAAATGTCCACGAAGCAGCATATTCAACAAATGTAAGTTCATTATTTCCAAAGTGACCGATACAATGTATTAAGCTTTTAATACGAAAGTAGTCTGAAATATTGTTTTTATCCTGCTATATCATCGAGTCTTTTAAAATGAATGTTCTTTGAACAAGGAAAGGGATGGAATGGTTAGTGTCAAATAGTGGTGTCATGAGTCATCGTGAATGTTTTCCCAGAAACATACGATATCTTATTTATCACAGCCTTTTTCTTTCGCTCTCTCTACATCCACTATCCTCTGCTCAGTTGCAGTGTCATCTGGAGGTGTCACATCTGCAGATGTTCCTTTCATCCTTGCCTCGCGGTTGTCGAGCGAGTTGACATTCGACTTATACTCTGTCCCGGGAATCTTTGAAGCAAGGCCGCGCCTAACGGCAGAGAAGGGAAACAAGCGAATGGGCGGAGCAAAGCAGTACACGCCGTGGCAAACAGCTGGTTCCTGCAGTCACTTTTCCCCTTCCACTCAATCCTGCTCCTCCCACGTGTTCATTGGTCGAGGTGCCTGGAGTCACTACTTGCGCAGAGACTTGTTTTCGTTCGCTTGCTCCAGAGATTTCCGGCACAGAGTATAGTTACTTCAAGAGGGCTTGCCAATGAAGAAGTTTGAGAGAACGGGATTGCGTAGGGGGGGGGGGGGGATGCGGCTGCTGTTACTAGTCTTTGAAGCAGCGTGTACTGCTTCGCTCCGTCCATTCGCTTTCTCGCCTTCTATGCCTTATGCGCGGCCTTGCTCCAGAGATTCCGGGGATATACCCATCCAAGATCCCGGATTAAAGTCTGAACCTTGGCGTGGGCGTTATTGGTGAGTGGCCCTTCTCCATCAATTTCAATTATTCGTCATTTACTCTCATTGTCGCAATTAGTCGAAGTGACAGAGCAATGCAACGCAAAGTAACCCTTCTAGTTGTATTCTGTAAATTCTATTGTCGGAAATTTGTAGTGAAGACAAAACAGTCCAAACATTTTTCAATCCCTAAGAGCTGCAGGGATTCAAGAGTTCACAATAATGGCTATTGGTTTTGTTTGTACATAAGAAATGGAAGATTTATTTTCTATCATTGCACCCCTTTGTTAACACACCCTGTTCCTTATAGCCCAGAAAAGTCTGTGCCTACACCTGTAGAGGAACCATAAGACAAGTCCAGAGACTGAAGATGATTCCAGTGCTTCAGAGAGCATCGTGCCCTCAGTTTTTTCACAGCTTGAACTTTAATTATTTAGTCAGAGAATTAGGTCTTCCTCAAGAGACTGCTCTACGTTAAAGGGAAATAAATTATTAGCTCCTGAGACAACTTTCACATAGATCAGTGAAAGAACCTTCTTTCATCCTGTACTCTCTTCAAGGTGGTTGCCTTGTTTACTGTACCAACGTTCCTGGACTGAAGCAGACGTTTAACATACAGTATGACGCGAACAAGGGAAGGTTCTTTATTGACTTTCCAAAAGAAGCCTAAAAGCAATACTTATCTACTCAATGCCGCAAGAATATTACATGCGGAAAGAAATTCTAATAGACTGTTTTGCTTTAATTTACTTCGCCTTATTGTGTACCACTTTTGGCTAATTTGTGAAGATGGGGATGAGTGATGATATGATAAAATTGATGAATGGACACTCACAAACATCCATGCCCAGGCCGGGATTCGAATCCGGAATCCTTGTCGTCGTAGCGCGATGTGCTAACCACTCCGCCACGGGGGCCGGCGAAATGCTAATAGAATCTAACCTCAAAGCTTAACGCCCACTGCGACGAGAAGAAACGCGGCAACAGAAAGCAACAGAACATCTGATGTCTGTTTCTATTGAAATCAAATTGTGTAACGCCCACTGCAGGGAAACGCGATGAACCGAAACGCGGAATTACCGTGCCAGAAGTCTGCAGGTTACCTTAAGGGATATCGCCCACTGAAACGCCGGAAACGGGTCCGTTGCCTTCTCTTACCACGTTTCTCCGTATCGGATAATAAACCTTTTCGAGCAAGGCCTCATCTCCAGGAAGCTATCAACTCGCGGCAAGCCACGGCACCTAGCGACCTGTTGAGTGAGACGAGTCTAGGCAAAATGGATAATAAACCTTTTCCTGCTCCCACAAAAATAGGCAATAATTGGGCTGGAGAGTTCAATGAACTAACCGATGACTGAACACTTCGAACCACGTTTCTCCGCATTTCAGTGGGCGTCGAGTTTAATTCTCGCATAACTGAATTACAAGGAACATGATTGGACAATATGCATGCAGCCATCTAAATCCACAATAGGCAGGACGCACCAAGTACCCTTGCTTCTAGTGTAAATAGGGAAACCCAGGATAGGGGCCATCACTGTACCAAAGAGTGGCCGCATAGAGCTTCTTAAACCAGAAAATTAAAACTTAGTCTTGGAAATTTGATTTGATGGAACCGTTCGTCTCCGTGGCGGAGTTGTCAGTCAAATATTTTTCTTGAACAATAGGTGTAAAAGTTTACAACAGAATACCTATGCATTTCAATAACAATATGGAATGTGAAAACAAAGAAATACAGTTGTACTGGATAAATTTATCATAGAGTATCAAACAGAAGTGATTTCACAAGTATATATGATAGTAATAATAAATTATCAGTACAAATTATAGTTTAATAATTCTAATATTAAATTTTATATTGACGACTTGGCAATTGTACAAGAATTTCTGCCGACGATCATTCACACACATGAATATTATTGCAATGGATACAAATACGTATATCAAATATAAATTATACACATGACTACATACATTAGGTTGCAGGTGTATGCACACCTCAGTCGCGCGCACGCACACACACACGCACGCACGCACACGAAATGTACGTTAATGGTAGTTACATATTTGACCATTCGACCATTAGATTTGCTTGCCAGGAGAAACTCAACTAGTGTAGGGAATTGCGTACATGTCTACTGAATACACAAGCTGAGTTAACATTCGGAATATAATCTAGTAGCTGATTTCAATCTACCTAGAGGCAAAGAAAAAGGTTTTGAAAAGAATTTTTGTATTCACAGGCAGATATATGTATGTATATAAGTATATTATATGTATATATATATATATATATATATATATATATATATATATATATATATATATATATATAATGATAGTGAGGTTATGATCATGAAATTCTTGAAGACACATGGTAGATTGATCGACTTAGTTTGTCGCACTTCTGATTCTTTTGCCTAATGGCGTGAATAGGAATGAATACTGCAATGAAATGGGAGAATCACAAACAAACATGGGCAGCAAAACACAAGCCCCATAGAGAATTATACTGGCTGAGAGACCAGGCGCCAGAATCTCTAGCCTGCAAAAATGTATTCCAGGGTGTACTGCGTGTAAGAGAGGTTAACAATTGAGTACCTTCATCGAATGTGACATCTTACATCACGAAGCATGATAGAAGATAGGAAAGTGACATATGTTTCAAATGTTGAGGATTTTCCGTCTGTCACAGTAGTTTTTAAGTATCAGAATAGGAAGTTATTGTTGAATTACAATGGCGCCAGTTGTCACTTTTACTAGGTTTATTGTTTCACATTTACTTTTAATGATTGAATATATTCATTATTCCGTGCATATATCTAACACTAAAGAATATACCTATTAGACTCTGTATCGGGAATCTCTGTAGCAAGCGAACGAAAACAAGTCCTCTATGAAAGTAGTTAATAGAGAGAGCTCGATGAACGCGTGAGAGCGAAAAGGACTGTAGCTACCAGCATTTTGCACCTGCACGCACTTCTTTGCTTCGCACAGTCGCTTTCTCCGCTTCTCTATCGTTATGTGAGGCGTTGCTTCACAGATTTCTGGGACAGAGTATGGAATTTTCATTTTAAAAGAATCGTATACTCTGTCCCACCTATCTCTGGAGCAGGGGAACGAAAACAAGTCTCTGCGCAAGTACTGACGCAAGACGGCTCCGCCAATGAACACGCGAGAGGGAACGATATTGCGTGGAGGGTGGAAAAGCGACTGACGTTACCAGCCTTCGAGCAGCATGTACTGGTCCGCTCGGCTCACACGATCCCATCCCTTCTCTGCCGCTATGCGCGGCCTTGCTTCAGAGATAACTGAGACAGGGTATAAGTCTTGTTCCATTTCGTAAGCCGTATGTTCCTAATTAAATAACTTTGGGTGGAGTTGCGAGATATAGCGTGCCAGCTTATTGTTTAAATGAACACACACTTAATTCCTTCCATTAACGTATTTCTCTATTTTGCAAAATTCATCGTCCGCCACAGGTACAGCCATCGTGCTTCGATAGTGAAAAATAGATCTGCTACAATATCATAAGGAGCGAGCTCTTTGATGTAGGCTCTCTGCGAAGAGCAAAATTTGAAGTGAAATCAAGCAAGAGAGAACTCGTTTAAGAGCACTTGGCACCCATCCTTCCTAGCAGCCGCCCACTAAATCATACCAACCAGTGGAACGGGGAAGCTGTTTTACTGTAATTATCGAAGAAAGTACTCGGAAAATGGGCCCAACCTTAAAGTAGAAGGGAGGAGAAGGGATTGACGGGGGATTTCTCCGTTAAGAAGTTCGTTTTACCTTAGCGAGCCCGATTTTCTCGGACCAACTTCATCACTCCTTCGAACTGATTTACCTCATTCCTACATTTATTTACATAATGATTGCAGCTCTCCTGCTTCTCTAACTAAATAAAAACGGCTCATTTTGAGACAAACTGACACTGGTAACTTTTCGTCGTTTTATGGAAGCCTCATCTTCAGTTTCTTTTATGAGGGAGGTGTTGGGATAAAATCTTAGTGAGATTTAACAAAGCAGCTCGGGGCGCTATAACTTTCGAAATTATATGTAACTTTCTATTGTATCATCATGATAACGTGAAATTTAAGGAAGTGTTCTTTGTTCTTGATTTAACAACTCTTGATTCCTATGATATTATTGCATCTAGAACATTATGTTAACCAATGTTGATACCGTAAGCAATGTTGTGTAATGAAATTATTTGTATAATCTCATCTGCACCTTCTGAGATATATTAGACTTGCATCAGTTCAAACACAAAATTTAACAGGCATTCCTTTCCCGATTGACCTATCTGGCCCTCCCTCCGCCTCCTCTCCCCAGCACACACAAAAAAAATCGTTCAGTTTTTTTTTAGTAAAAATATGCACTTTGAATGGTATTTAGGGGTATTTGAATATATGTACCCCCGGAAAACAGTACCACCTCCCTCTGCCTCCCAATTTCTTTTCGACACCCTCACTACTTTTTACTTTTGTTCCTCCACGGGCCTTGAGGTCTTCACAGTTAGATTAACTGAACGAATCCACAAATGAATGTCATCTGTTTTGCGACCAATAGTACTAATTTGAATTTTTTATAGTTTTTTATGAAAATGTGATAATGAAGGATTCTCTATGTTTTCATAATCAATAAATAAATTTGTTTATAAATTTTAGCGTTCAGACTTGCAAGCCCCTATATATATCTAATCCAGTTTCGTGTACTTTCCCTTGAATGATGTTCGTAAATATGTTTTCGTTAAATTATGAATTGTAAAATCTGAGATACGACTTCTTTACATATCATTTCACGTAAAGCAGAATATTTTAAGTTACACTTTGTAACTTTATAAGATACGTACATAATGGAACATCTATCATGTATGTATCTTCGTTATTTATCGGTTGGCGATCCTTTTTCTAAAGACGTCTGTGCCTCCTTAGCGCCATACAACACGACACCTCTATGCGATGGAAATGTTGAAAATACGATTTGACGTAAAAAATATATGTTTGGGTATATTACTTTGAATACTACATACATTTACTTGGGTCAACTACCTATTGAATCAGCAGGTTATTTAAGGAATTTTAGCCTAAATCAAGATTTAAGACTAACGAAACAACATTTCTAAATGTAAGGCATTCATCATTATTAGCAAAACTAAGGCATTTTGATAAATACATAAAAATTATAGCAGTCAATGTCAACCAAATTTCAATATCAACTAGTAATTGGAGCACATATACTATTTGCCGGGAATCTCTGGAGCAAGGCTGCCCATAACGGTAGAGAATGGGAAAAAGAAGGTCGACGGAGCGAAGCGGTACGCGCTGCTGCAAGAGCTGGTAAGGGCAGTTAACTCACCCAACACAATTCCGTTCCCTAGCACTTGTTCATTGGTCGAACCCTCTCAAGTCACTACTTGCGCAGAATATTGCTTTCGTTTACTCGCTCCAGAGATTCCCGGGACAGACTGTAGTCCCACGACATGTGCACTAATTTTCAGGATATGAATACTAAGACATCTGTCTGTGGAATAATACATGTTTCTATCTGCTTTACCTGTAATCTAAATAAATACTACATAAAGTTCTACATTATACCAGATTAATTGAATATACTTCTTTGTAATTTAAAGGAATGTAACATATTGTCGTACTATTCTCGCAGATGCTTGGATAACTTGAAGACGCACGTGCCTTCCAAGAGACTGGGTGTTCTGATGTACTTCAACATGACTATCCCTTCTCCTTCCCCCCAATACATTATCTGAAGAAAAAAGAAATTTGTCTTGTGGCAGATGAATCGTTGCTCTCGGAGCGCCCACGTAAAGACCTTTATTGGGCGCTCTTTACAATATGGATCCTGATATCGAGCGGATAATAGTCTCTAGCAGACACAATGAGACTCAGGATGAGACTGGAGCAGGTGATGAGACAATGCGGAGCTTGATGAGCTCAGCTCCAAAGCGCGTTCACAATAGCTTGCAGGAGGCAGCTGCTCCAGAAATATGAGTTATGATACACAAGATATCAGTTTCTGCAGATGCATCTTGCCCGGATTCCTGAACCACTATCTTGTAGAGGCGGTGTTCTAGAAGAATGTGTAAAGAACCTGCTGAAAGATGAATGAAGACTGTTGAAAATAACAAACTCGTATCGCTGAATATGTTCAAGTCTAGAGATATTGCCTTAATCAGAAATTATATACATTTTGCCTACCATCCACAAAGAAAACTAAATGCATCAAATCTATTTACACCAGAAAAGATTTGATTGATGCGCTAGAGTGTTTTTTTTGGCCTTTGCCAGGAGTCAAGTTTACAGTTGATGCATTTTTTACATTGTAAAGGTAACTCCAAGTGCATCATGTGATACAATGGAGTATTTCTTTCGAGTGGAGTTGTGCTTTAATGCATGAATTGACACTTATGTTACAGCTTCCTGCATCTTTCTCGATGATGCAGTTCAGTAATTGGTCTGTGCTACTATGCTTTATGATTTTTTGGTTTCAACTGATGCATTTACTTTTTTCCGTGCGTATAAAGCGCTCTATTTCTTATAGATCTAAGTAAATTTTGCTTTATCTCATTGATATTCTTGTTTATGTCAAGTTCATAATGTTCTTGGGGTACTTGGAGTAATGACTACAACTATTCCAAAATTTAATCTGCTTATTAAAGTAGGATTTATTTCAAGTAAAGGTGCGCGTTTCTGTGGTTTCCATCGTACAGTTAAGGCTTAGTTTAGTTCCGAATTGAATTGGTTTATTCTACTTCGCCTTTCTCTAACTTTTAACTAATTGCAACGATGCGGATGAGTGATGATATGATAAAATTGATGAAGGGACACTTACAAAGAACATCAATGCCCAGGCCGGGATTCGAACTCAGGACCCCTGGCGTCGTAGCGCGCTATGCTAACCACTCCGCCCCGGAGGCCGGCAGATTAATTTCTAAGCATGAGAAATATATATACAATTTTTCTTAATTTATGTAGCATTAGGCATGAAGAGGAAAGAAATGTAACCTTTAAAGCAGTGAAGGATGTTTAGTGTTTAGTTTGCATGTATAGTGGTTAATACTGTGGTCTTGTAATCTAGTGTTCTTTGTTTCGATTCCCTTGTGAAAGCACTTAGCAGGGTGGTTAGGATATATACTCTATCCATGGAATTTGTGGTGCAAGGCCGCGTATAACGGTGTAGAAGGTAGTGGGCGGAGCGAAGCAGTACGTGCAGCTATATCCTGTCCCAGCTAACTGTGGAGCAAGGCCGCGCATAGCGTCAGAGAAGCGAGGCAAATCGAGTGGCCAGAGCGAAGCAGTATATGCTGCTGGGAAGGCTGGTAACTGCAGTCGCTTTCCCCCACTCCACGCAATTCCGTCTCTCTCGCGTCTTCATTGGTTGAGCCGTATCGCGTCACTACTTGCGCAGAGACTTGTTTTCGTTTGACTGCTCCACAGTTAGCTGGGACAGAGTATAGCTATTTCTCTTTTCATTCACTAACTTCCCCTCTGCTCGAGCCTCCTCGCGTCACTAATTGAGACTTCTTTTCGTTCGCTTGTTCCAGAGATTCCTGGGACAGATCATAACTTTGAAAGCTGTAGGCCCAGTCTAGGGATGGCCAAATCCGGATTTTTTTAAATCCGGAATCCGGATAGTAAGAACGGAGAATCCGGATTTCGGAGGAAATCTGGATTTCGAATAAAATCAGGATTTCGGAGGGAATCCGGATTTCGGATAAAATCCGGATTTCGAAGGGAATCCGGATTTCTGATAAAGTACGGTTTCGGATAAAATCTGGATTTCGGAGGGCATTTGTGATCAGTGTTGTTGCAGTAGTATTGTACAAAGTTCTTTGTTTCGGCCAAACATGCCCACATTGATCGATGGCTCCGTCGTAGCAGTTGCACAAGAGCGATATTTTCATAGATTGGACAAGTTCGAGCTTCAGTTTAATGCGCAAGCACTTTCTGACGCCGAAAGAATATAATCATTTGCATCTTCTTTCTGAGATTACATGCTTCGGAGTTCAAACAATGAAATCGTATACAACACAAAATGTCATATTTCTTTCTGCTTTCGACCAAACTTTTCTTGCTCTTATGCATTGGTGGAGCGGGGGAAAAGGTGCGAAGGGGTTTTTCAGCACCCCTCAATCCTCCGCATCTGCCATGATACGTTCTGTATGACTTACTAAAACTTTGTCGTCACATTGGAGTAACACCGCTGTCATTGTAGGCAACAAACATTGATGGTAATCTGGAAGAGAACCCGCATTTGTTTTCCTCTATTGGGGGGGGGGGGGCAGGAGAGTCTCTACCATTTTTAGTGGCTGTTGTCTTTCTTCCACTATTATTACTAATTTTTTTGTTATTTTTTTTTAAGACTCAGTATATGGTGATTGGCCTGCATAAACAAGCTTTGTTTGTTTAAAATTACAAAACATGCTCTTGTAGTGGCCAAAACAAACAAAACTGAAACAAGTCACTAGTAGTCTCCAGTTTCATTGGCATATTTTCATAAAAGTCTATTAAATGTTCACTGGTATTTGATGTAATGCATGCATGTTTCACGTTTTCTTTATTTTCAACATCATCCCCCCAAATTTCATTCCACACCCCCTCAGCACACCTACATGATTAACACTGGCGCCGCCGCTGATCTCGTATCATACGTGCAAAAAATATTCAGATTACATATGATTGTTGCGGAACTGATCTCATGTACCAACTTTTTGTTAATCTGTACCAATTATTGATGGCCATAAAGGAAAACATAACGTAATGCAATCGTTTCATAAAAGAAGGGCAATATACTGTATTACTAAGCCCAGTCGGTTTCTTTCATGGGCGGCGCCAGAAAATTTTGACCGGGTGGGCAGGAGCCAAATACTGATAAATTAGGGTGGACAGATATAAAGTTTGAGTTTCACACACAGATATTCCCTCGCCCTCTCTCGAATTCTTTTGTATTTCTTTCACATTTTCTCATTGCTATTGCACGTCTTATTTTCCCTTCCACCATTTTTCTCTGCTTGTATTACCCCCGTTCCCCCCTCTCTCTGTGTTTTAAAAGACACATCTGCGTTCACGGGTAATCCGTTCACCAAATCTTCCGATAAAAAATCTCTCTATCCCCTCCAGTCTACAAGAAAGTAGCGAAAGTTACCGATGTCGTCACCTGTTGTAAAACCTCTTGGCTATCATTCCTATCTTTCGATCACACTTTAAACTGTAGGTCCAGTCCCGATTCGCCTTACTGTGCATAAAGTGGGCTTAAACCACCAACTCAATCAATCTACCTTTCCTGCGTGAATCTTGATATGGCCTCCCTACTTCTCTCATTTATGTGTCCCTTCCTTGATGCCCTTCAATTGTTCAGTATGTACTTTGCTTTGAAGAGTCATAGACACTTCTGGCTTGTAACAATTCCATTGAATGTTAATGGAATTGTTATAACCCAGAAGTGTCCGTGACTGTACAGGGGATATTTTATCTTATCCCTTTAAATTAAGAAGGAATTTATCACAGCCCACACTTTATTAGTTGAACGACATATTACATTAATTGATTTGATTTATTTGTTGTATTTAACTTCGCTTTTCTTCCACTTTTGGCTAATCGCGAAGATGAAGATGAATTGTGATAAGCTTAAGCAGACGAAGGGACATTCAAAAACACCCATGGGCAGATCACAAAATCACAAGAAAGCTCCACGTAGGATTGTACTGGCAGTGAATCCAGACGCCATAGTCTCGTTAGTCTGATAAATGCAGTCCAGGGTGTACTACGTGGAAGACAGTCTGACATTGGGTTGGTAGATTAGAGTATATTGTTAAATTATTGAAAATATGGATCAAAATCAGTTCTCCCTCCAAAATTCGCTTTCCCTCTGTAATCCGTTATCCTTCCAGAACCTGTTTTGCCTCCGAAATCCGGATTTTATCCGCAATTTGGATTTTATCCGAAATCCGGATAGCATATTTTCCGAATCCGGATTTCAAATTTTCCGGGTCCCGGATTTTTTTGGCCATCCCTCCTAGTCCCGATTAACATAACTGAGTAAGAAATAGACTGAAAGGAAACCCAAAAAAAACCTACCGTTCCTTATTCAAAACTTAGTTTCGTATCGACTCTCCACATAAGATTTAGTTAGCATTTAACAAAAGAATTGAATAAGAACGCTTGGAAATTGAACACATAATTTTGAAACACACTGTGTGAAATAAGCTTAAAATGCTTTCAGCTTTGTGTGTGTAATTACTAGAATGCATTTGTAGATGAATTGTTTCCCCTAGATCTGAGAAAAATTAAACTTGTGAATTTAGCTATTCATTGTAAGAAACCTAAGTTCTGGTGGTTTCTTTCTGAGCGGAAACCGTCCAGAGACCAGAAGAAAACAAGGAAATATTATGGAAATATATGCAACAGACATTGAAGAAGCTCCAGAGAAGGTGGAAGCAAGGGGAAAATAATGTAACACCATAGGGAGTTAACGACACACTTTCTGTGTTGAAAGTGCCCTACATTGAAAACACGATTATCTGTATTAACCAGCATTTTGTTGCATTACGCCTTGGATGGGAGCAATCGAATTATGTCATTCGTTTGAAATTAACCAGTTGAATAAAATTAAAATTATAAGGAAAATATCAGAGAATCTATACTCTGTCCCAGGAGTCTGTGCAGCAAGCGAACGGAAACAAATACTCTGCGCAAGTAGTGACTCAACAGGGCTCGACCAATGAATTTGCGTGAGGGGAAGTAACTATCTGCCGTTTGCCGCAGCGAGCATTGATTTCCTCCACCTACTCGCTCCCTTCCCTTCTCAACCGTTATGCGCGGCATTGGCCGAACCCTCTACAGTCAATACTTGCGCAGAGACTTGCTTTCTTTCGCTCGCTCCAGAGATTCCAGGGACAGACTATAGTATAGTATCGAGTATAAGACTGTAACTTAAATTATATTTCGTATTTTATGTCACTTTCAAAGAGTCATTTCTTCATCCTTCTGGCTCTTGCCTTTCCTGCTGCCATTAACTTGGCGCTAGAAGCAAGTGACGTTATGTACAGACTGCCACATACGTACATGCAGGCATGCCTGAACATGAAGACTGCACAAGCTTACATGAACATGTGTGTGAGAATTCTGTGCAGTTATAACCACCTCCACGGGTGACCGAAGAACTGTAAATTTCATTCGATATACCTGTGCAGGTCTACCTCAACTTGTGTGTCAACACGATCTGTCATACGTATGTGTATGAAACTTGCAGCTACAATGAATTATGCAGAAAGACTAGCTTATAGATGTTTTAATTTTTTTCCAACAGACAATCAATGTCCGTTCACCCTTATAAGTAAACACTAAACATTCCAATACGATTGCTATCGTAGAAAGTATCACTCGCTTATAAAATGCCAATAAAACCACTAAATTTCAAATAGACAGACATTCAGTAGATACCTAAATACCATACAAATACGTAGTATTTAGACAAAATAATTTATTTATGAAGTTTTCTTGGTTTACCGGGGAGAAGGAGATAAGGGGCATTTGCCTTATGGCATATGCTTTAAAAAATAGTGCAGATATCACAAAGAAACAGTAAATTTCTGAAACAGAGAAAGGAAACTATGGAAAAAATGAAACAGAAATATAAGAATAAAGAACTAACACGATTTGATTTCTTAAAGACTATTTCCTACTACAGTTCAAAGAAGGATAAGAAGAAATAAAATTGAAAGATAGAGGTAAAATTAGACAAAGGAAACTCATCCGCAAATTTTTAAACACGCCATGAGCTTTTAGCCATGACAGTCCTAAGCCTGTAAAAAGTGTGAAGGGAAAATTAGCAGAGAAAGGGTAAGCGGTGCAACTGACCCCTTGGTTCGAAGAGTTTAGCGGTGTATCTCGCCCATTTAGGTATTCTCGGGGTGCAACTAACCGTCACCCCTATGCCACACCAGCTTAGCGCCAACACAGGGGTAGAATCAGGTTTAAAAGCATGAGCAAACAAAATTTATTTCATGTAGGAATGGCTTCAAGAGGAAATAAAAATTAAGATAATCGAACAAGAAGACGTGAAATTAAATGAACGGATAAATTTATATCAGTTTATTTGGTGTTGTGAATTTTTTTTACAAGCAGAAATATATATATATATATAGCAATGTGAGGTATTCAATTGTATTTTCCCTCACACGGAGATGTGAATATTTGATTTATGTAAACTAAATAAACCATGAAAATCTCTCAGGTGTCAGGTCTCCACGGCTACTGGAATTGTCAGCTGGACCCTGTTTTTTTTATTCCATAACATAGTATTTTTTTATTTTGTGTGTTTATATACTGAAATTTTCCATGCCATCGCTTCATAAGAGAACAGAATTTATTTTTTACAAGAATTAAAATAATTCAATGCCATTACACTGATTACCAGAAAGAAGCCGCCGAATTTTTCAAATTAGCGCTGCAGATGATGATCGTAGATAGTAGGGATTACATTAGTTTCTCCCAAAGAACTTCCCAGATCGTCGTGGATAATCGTGATCTAACCCTACCTCCCTCAATTCTTCCATACTTTTCCCAAGTTCTTCTCTCCATTCCTAGCCTCATTGCAATTGTCATTATCTTATTTGGAGCTTTCAAGTTCTCTGATCATTCCTTTCAAAAGTCACCAAAATCTGTTTCCGGGCAAGTGTCACAAACTCTGCTCAACACATCAAGGCATCAGGACATGTAATGAACTGTGTACATGTATTACAAAAATGGACAATCAAATTCGGTGCCTTTTTAAGGAAGATATATACAGATTATATTACTGTATGTCTTTTCTACTCTTACGGCGGCCGGTCCTAGTTTTGGCAAGGGGAGCGGGGATTACGCCGCAGACCAACCAGGCAACAGCGGTAGCGCCGAGAGTTACGACGCGGCAGAAAGAAGTACTACGCGAACCTCGTTCTACTGGCTGCTTTTCTTATGGTGCTGAATTGGTCGCTTCCCCGCTCCCCACTTCCCTTGCCAGCATTAGGATCGGCCGCCGGCCCTCGTGGCGGCGTTGTTAGCACATCACGCTGCGACGACAGGGGTCCCGGGTTCGAATCCGGGCTTGGGCATGGATGTTTGTGAGTGTGTATTCATCAATTTCATCATGTCATCACTCATCCACCATCTTCGCAAATTAGCCAAAAGTGGCACAAAAAGTGAAGTAAATAAAGCAAATCAATCAATCAATTAGGATCGGTCGCCATAACAGTAGATAAGACCTTTAGGTTAAACACAGAACAACGTCAAGTTCCATAAATTTAGTCAACCGATTTTAAGTAAAATAAAGTTATAACAAAGAGCTCGGAACAACAAGTAAAGTATTGGATCAATCTACCATAATTTGCGAATTTAACAATTTATACATTAATCAAAGGACTAAATTAAAAATGAACAGTTTGATTGTGAATGGTGGTAGTGAGTCACCGAAATCAATAAGCAGAAGTTTATAAGCCTACGTAAAAATCGAAAACTTAAGTTGTTTGCATTTGTGCTGTCATTTTTCTAGAGATACCTATTGTCACGTTGTTCCCTTGAATTCGATTCGATTCATTCCATTTCTGAAAAGACGTCTGTAGTGTTACCATTGGAAATAAATAAAAATAGAAACTTCTTGTTTCATACATTTGTAAATTCAAGAAATTTTAAATTCTTATAAACCTTGGAAAGGACTAAACTAGATAGTTAACCATTAGAATAATGTATTTCTTTATTTTTATGCTCCGCAGCCTGTTCTATGCAATATTTACAGTACTGACTCTGTTGATATGTTCTTGTAAAATTTCATTTTACAATCAAAGAATTAATCAAAGAATGGGTTATTTATTTACGATATCATAATATCAGTTTACGTAATTAACAGTTTAATCTTTCTGTACCGTGAATGGATTTCTCGGCAGTAAATATTTACACAGAACCGGAGAGCGACAAAGCTCATCTAACACACGGGATTACAGTTTGGGTGGAATCTAACTTTCATTTGCAATTCGCTCTTGTAAGGGAGAGATATGAGACTTAGGCGGAAAATCCGCACATGCGAGGCCGTTCGTATCTTTGTTTTCCTACGGTTCCAGCAGAAGACAAGTGGTTCCCTGATGTCGCCCTACTCGTGGGGATAGATTCTCCGTAGGACATCGCCAGCTGGCCAACGGAGGAAAGCAATTCCATTCATCACTCTCTTGGAGATGGCGGAGGGTTTGGGAGGGGAGGGGAAACGGAATCCTATCAAATTGGGAGCAAAATCTTTTTGTGACACAGGCGCTCATAGATCTGAAAACAGGCTAGTAACTTCTATCTCACCGAGCTTTCTGCTTTAACTCACAAAGCCTTGAAGCTTTCAGAGCAGATCGGATTTTGACATCTCGTAGATTCGTACGTGACTGATTCCCAGTTTTTCTCAAAAGTTTTGTGTGTGTTTCATTATCTAATAAATCATCAAAAAACCACAAGTATATAAAAGCGTCATAATATTTACCTACTAAGCAATGATTCGAAATCTTGTAATTATTCTCATTTTCTTATAAATAAATAGAACTAAGGGTACTATTCAAGAATGATATGCAGTGTATATATCCCTGACTAGTACATTAGGCTAATCACAACGAAGAATATGCGAGAACAACAACCGGATTTGTATTTCTTCATGTGATCAACTTTCGATACATCCACCGAAGTTCCCGTGTTCGAATCCCGACCTCTTTATCCATTTTTTGCGATTGTTCCTTATTCGATCTAATCATCACTCAAGCAACTCTAATTAACATAAAAATATATATGTATACTCTGTTCCGGGTATCTCTGGAGCAAGCGAAAGAAAACAAGTCTGCGCAAGTAAGGAAAATGTGAGAAGGAAACGGATTGCGTGGAGGGGCAAAGCGACTGCAGTTACCAGCCTTCGCAGCAGCGTGTACTGCTTTGCTCTGCCCACTGGATTTCTCTCATCTCTACAGCTATTCGCGGCCTTGCTCCACAGATTCCGAGGACAGAGTATATGTAAATGTGTCTCTATAAATTTATTTTAAAATGTGAAGACAAGAGGTGGAAGACATTAAATTATAAAAATGATTCCTAGGCTTTTAAGGATCATTTCCAGTTTTAGCCTGAAGTAACCGAAGAAACTGACAAAGAAATCTCATTCCTTCTCTGCGAGGAGTCTCCGAGTCGAATCCCAGCCTGCGCATGGGTGTTGTTTGTGAGTGTCTTCATCAATTTCATCCTCATCGTCGCGATTAGCCGAAGGTAGCAGAGAAGCAAAGTAGAATAATGTAAATCAACAACTAACCAATCAATGATTCCTCCTCTTAGACTTCAGGATGTAGCTGTATGGATACTATATGTTCTTAAGTTAATTGTAACGGCTATGTAGGCTCACGAAAAATATTAGAAAATATACACAAACCTCAATACCTTGTTTTGGATAAGATCCGAGAGGACCTCACTTTTTTAATCGTTGGAGGAACCATTCCGTCTTATGTGAGGTGCAGAGGTGCAAGTGACCAATTGTGAACGACGAAGGCTGTAAATGTGCGTTGGGTAATAAGTAACCACATCTAAGTAAAATAATATGTATGTCCGCACAAAAATTAAAGGAAAGGAAAACCTTTTTTTCAAACCTCTTGCCTAAATAAACATCATTGAGAATCTGTTATTGTCTAAAAAAATTCTTCAAGACAATACAGGGTACTTGAAATTCGGGGTTCATATCAAGAAAATTCGATCTTGAACGTGCAATACGTGCCAAGATACGGAACCATTTTTAAAAAAACAACAAAATCTGAAATGGAAGGGTTGGCTATATTCTTCGGCACATGATACCCAAACAACGTCCACGTCCTCTCATTCTATCCACTTTCTGGGGTTGAATCCTCAAGTGGCTTCCCTCGGTCCTTTGTGACAAATATACAAGGCATAACAATTACTGGAAGAGCACGTTGCTTTCCAAGCATTCCTATGCAGAACTGATCTCCCAGACGCCTGATTGGGATATCGCACAGAGAAATGCGTGACAGCTTCTGCTTCCCAATAGCTTCCCGGCCCCACGTTTTTCTCTGTGCCTGCCGCAACTGAATATCCATATTAACAACTACCTTCTCTCGTAGGAGGAAGATAAGTTTTGCTTTTTAAACAGCCTCCTCCACCATAGATATGCTATGTATATATATACACGTATATATGCACACTCGAGCGTTCACATAAACAAGTGAACTTTCTTGTGTTCCGAAATTTTCGGTTGTCATCCGAGCTAATCATGCCTAGGATTTGTATGCAATCTCACCGATGGTGTTCTGAATAAAGAACAGACGTTTGCATTACGTGATGAGCTCTGCTTCGCGTGTCCAGTTCAATTTTCAAATCCACTTCTGAGGCCAGAGGTAAATAGACGCACTTCTAAGCAAAGTTAAATGAAATTGCAAGATTTCCCCTGTTATTTGGTTGCAGTTATTATTGGAATCTAAATTAGGTGCATCGAAATATTGAATTATCAACCTGAAGCCACATCTCGCCTCTCTAGTGGAGCGGGCAGCGTAACGGTTGCCAAGCCAAAATCCCTAGGTTCGAACACAGGATGGATATATCATTGTCTTGCTTCATCATCTATTTCATCATTCGTCCTCATGTACGTGATTGACCCAAAGAGGTAGAAAATAAACTCTACCTAAAATAACCAGAAAAAAATAATATTAATATATTTATTTTCATAATGAATTGAACTAAAATATATCGCACTGTTTACAATACAATAGGTCTTGAGTCTTCAATAGGATGATGTCCCAGCCACTATGGTAGCCTGAGCAATAGAAATCAACATAATGCACACATTAGAGTATCAATAAGCACTTTTAAACTCTTGAAAGTGGAGGCATAACGTGGTTCGTATCCAATTCTAAACTATAGGTCTAGTCCAGATTATCCGTTCTGTGCATAAAGCGGACTTAAAAACGAACCCAAGCAAACCATTTTAGTTATTTGCAGTGGTATAGTAAAACGTGTATTTTGGCAGGAGGTGGTGTCTTAAATATCACATTATTTTAAATGACTTCACACATACACACACACACACACACACACACATATATATATATATATATATATATATATATATATATATATATATATATATATGATCAATCATCTATGTTGTTTTAATAGTAGTATATAAACAATAACATTTTAACTTACTGTTTACAGTATGCTTTTGTGTTACAACAAGCTTGGGCAACTCGCTCGTATATGTGGAGACCAGCGAGCGCTCTCGATCCGTGCAAGTTTCTCGCTTGTACACTGCACGAACGAGATTGACGAAGCCTTTTGCCTCTCTCTCTCCCTCCTTCGCCCCCCTTACAACGCTACAGTACCGCTGTTTGCTCTTAAATCCACACGTGCATACCGGAGCATTCTTAACAGCCAGCCCTGTTTAACAAATATGAAAGCCTCTCTAATTTGGTAGCTAAGTGCAAAATGTTAATACATCTTGTAGTTAGTTACATGTAAGCATTTTAACGGCATTTGCAATGGTAATAATCGTGGTGGTAGATGGCAATCATAATAAATCCTATTGGGATGATAATAATAATAGCAACACTAACAAACGAAGTGAATACAGTACCTTAGTGCCTATTTTCTGCGAATTCGCCTTAGTTGCATACGCTGTTCTCTAGGAAAACAAGGAAACAAGAAAGTAACCTATCTTTAACGCAAGAAATGACCTTGCCCCAATGCAATAAGACTGGAAAAAGACTATCTTCTAGCGACCGCAGCGCCTCTGGCGGTAGTTGCCATTCCTCGTGCTATCGCTAATACGGTGTTCGCGAGGGAGTGATCACACTTGGGCGTCTTCATGCTATCCTTGCAGTATTCGTGGAAAGAGATGAGCCACACAGTCAAGAGTAGGCTACAGATCCTTTAGATTCTACGAGCAACAACGAGTTGTGTTTGCAAAATATAAAATATGGTAGTGAACGTGGACAATATGGCAAAAAATATCACGATTTGATATCCAATCAGTTTGAAATATATACATGTAGATTTGTTGATTAATTGTAATGGATATTTATTTTTACTACTTTTTATATACTAGTTCTATTTCGGATACTTGACGTCGATTTTATACCTCTTGGTTTAATCGCGACGATTTGATCTTTTTCAAATTGCAGTATTATGACAATACTAAGTAAACTATATTTTGTAGCCAGAAAGTAACATTGAATGAAGTCATAAATTTGAAATTAAGCACGCCTTTATTTTTACTAGTACTTTGTAAAATAAAACAATAGTATAAATTTCATATATTTATATTCAATTACAAGTAATTTCTAAACTGGCTAAGTTAGATTAGAATTAGAATTCAATATTTCTAGACTTGAAATTATGCTTATGTATCATTTGAAAGTTACATGATATGAATAGTTTATTGTAATATTTATGTGCTTCCGTATGAATACGTCATTTTTTTAAAAAAAAATGTATATTAAAAGTTTTTCCACGACTTGGATATTAAAGAAAATGAGGAACGGAATTTTCCAGGAAGATGATTATTTTCAATCTTCCTGTTAAAATTACGTAACGTCCACATCTCGGGTATTAGCTATGGCCATTTACATAATTGAATTACTCTCATGACACTTGATGGTAAACACAGCACTGAAAAGGATATGAGGTACTTCAGAGGGAACTCATAATGTTACGCGAACGAGGCTGCAGAAAATTTCCCCTTTGGGAAAAATTTAAAAATCTTGAACTTTAATATTAATTCTGATTTATTGCCATACTTTGCTGTGCGCGAAATTATGAGAGTGGAATTATACGGGCTATTGTGCCAAGCAATATCAAACTTGAAAAATATTTTATCATCGGTTGAACAACTTTTTTCGTGTTACCGTAATGATTGTATTAAGTAGGGAAATCGGAATGAAAATTTTTATGTTCCAAGACAGGTTCACAATAATGTACTTTGCTCTCACCTGAGGAGCCTAAATTACTTCATCTGAATGACGAGGAAACTTTATTTTGGGTACATAAATACTGTGACGAAGACAATGGTATTTTCGCTGCAACCACCGTTTTCGTTAACATTTTACATTGTACGATTAGTGAAACTACAGAGTAAATGGAAAACACTGCACGTAATCTTAAATCGTATCCATCTCTATGAAAAATGCAGAGTTACGTATAACAATTCGTTTACTCCTGTATCACATAATACAGTGTGTTTTAAAAGTCCTGCAGGATTCTAAAAAAGCTATAACTTTAAAGTAATAGGTTTATTATAACGAAATATTGCTTTTTTACACAGAGGAAAATGTAAAACTTTGTTCTGCGCACACTTCTGAATGACGTGTGTGCAGGTGATCACGTGATTCCAAGATGGCGTCGATGCATGAAAAAGCTGGGTGCGTGTTATGGCTTGCCAAGTTAAAATCTTGTTTTTTCGTGCGGAGAAGGTTCCAAAAACGTTTGGAAAAGCACCTCCAGCGAAGACAAGTTACCAGAGATGGTACGAAAAGTTTAAGGCTACGGGAAGCATAGCAGATTTGCCAGGTAGTTGGAGGCCAAGAACGAGTGACGATGTGGTGGATGCAGTGCAGGAGAGCGTGCAACGGAGTCCAATGAAATCTCTTAAACGAAGATCCTTGGAACTGTGAGTAGCGAGGTCTACGTTACACAGTATCTTACGGAAGAAAGTGAAAGCCAGGCCAAGGGTTGAGGAGCGGGTGTCTGCATAATTAGCAAAGCTACTCTGTCCCCGGAATCTCTGCAGCGAGCGAACGAAATCTCTGAGCAAGTGGCGATTAAAGAGGGCTCGACCAATGAACTCGCGAGAGGGGAAGTGGATACAGCTACCAAATGTTTGCAGCAGCGCTCACTGCTTTGCTCCACCAACTCGCTACCTCCTCCTCTTCCGTTGTGAGCGACCTTGCTTCACAGAAAAAAAGAAATATTATAGGGATCCCTAAATCAGCATTGCCCCAGCCTCCCCCCTTTCCTTTGATTTCTATTGGCCGACCTGGGTATAACTTGGCCTGATATAACTCATATTTTCCATTGGGCCGCCCCCGTGGCGGAGTGGTGAGAAAATCGCGCTACGACGTCAAAGGTCCCGGGTTCGAATCCCGGCCTGGGCATGGGTGTTTGGGAGTGTCCATTCATAAATTTCGTCATATCATCACTCATCCCAATCTTTACAAATTAGCCAAAAGTGGCACAAAAAGTGAAGTAAGATAAAGCAAATCAATCTATTTTCCATAGGGAGTGGAGGCTAACGAAAATAATAGCACAGAGTCTCCACATGTGTAACTCCGGGCCGTATAACGCGTGAAACTGACAAAATATATTTCATCACCAAAGTACCGCGGTTGCTCAGTCGGTAACGCGTCTGACTACGATGCTAAAGGTCCCGGGTTCGATCCCCGGCAGGTTCAAATCCGGAAACATTTCTAACGATGGAAGCGGCCCCGGCGCCCACCTAGCGCTGAATAACATGGGTACCTGGGGGAAACCCTGGGGGGTAAAGGCGGTCAGGAGCGTGATGCTGATCAAATTACCCCCACTCACGGCCGGATCAAGACCCCGTATAGGGGGTGTGGGACGTTACCCCCACACCCCCTATACGCCTTCATGGCGTGGTGCTATGCACAGGGGAGCAGTTTACCTTTTTAAACTAACACTATTCAAATAATTGTGAATGCCTTCCCGATAGCGTAGTGGTGACGTCATAGCTATGTAATCAAGTGTACTGGTTTCATTTGATTTGACTTGATGTTTGTTATTTTTGTTGCTTTTGGCTAATAGCGACCATGAGGATGAGTGGTGATATTATGTTAATGAAGGTACGCCCAGGCAGGGATTCAAACCCGAAGGAGTCCAGGGTTCGATACCCAGTGGAGGCACATAGTGGTTTCTATCTCGGGAATCTCTGGTGCAAGGTTGCGCAGAAGGATAGGAAGAAGGTGGACGTACCGAAGCAGTACACACTGATACAAACAACTGGGAGCTGCAGTCGCTTTCCCCCTCCACGCAATACTGTTCCCTCGCACATGTTCATTGGTCGAACCCTCTCGAGTCATTACTTGCGCAGAGACTTACTTTCGTTCGCTCGCTCCAGAGATTCCTGGGACAGAGTATAGAATCTCACTTTAAACTGTAGGTCCAATTCTGATAAACCGACCTCCGTGACAGAGTGGTTAACACTGTGCGCATGGCTTTTGGGTGTTCTTTGAGAGTGTCCATTAATTTCATCGTCGCGATTAACATGAAGTGGCAGAAAGGGGATACTAAGTAACCAAAATCTAATTAAATCCAGTCGCGATTAGCCACTTTGTGCATAAAGTAGACTTATGAACTCAAATTCTATTAAGGAAGTTGGGTGAATTTCTTTGCCGCAATTTCCTAAATTTTTAGAGAAATCGAAATGTTTGGAATTATATTGGTTCATATTTCTCAAAATACAGTTATACTTTTCTCTCTGCCGCTTTGCCACATGACGTGTCATTATCCGCTCTGTCTGTTGTCGCATTAAGTCGCCCTCGCCATTTATCCTCCGTATCCTTTTGATCTCTGACGACACGTGTTAACCCGATACTCATCACGGCGTCCCAGGTTGCTTCATTAAAATTGCATTCATTGCCGCAGGAGACTTAAATAGGAGGAAGAGGGGGACTAATTTCGGTAATGCGAATATTAATGAGAGAACCCTCAACAGGACTAATACATTATGATCGACCGCCCCCTTCCCTTAACGGTATCTTTTTCGAATACCATTCCATCTCTTTATGTGTCGTTCTTCTTGGTTCTAGACTGAGGGCGTGTGCTCGTTTAGGAGAGATAGAGCATTTGGATTAAATTTGAGTTCGGTTCCAGCGTACTCTGGCCCGGTGGCAATTGTTCGCAGCAACACTCAGCCGATCTGTTGATTATGTTATCCTCTGCAACTGGCATAGGGACAGGAATCATGCACTTGTTCTTCGCCCACCCCTCTCCGTTATCTATTCATACTTTATTCCTCCCTATCTCACTATTCATCCCTCACACCCTCAATTTTCTCCATCCACCCCCACCCCCTCACCGTCGTCCTCGATGTGGTTGCTGGCTCTTCAATTCTGCCCGTGGATCTTCGCATAAATGAATGGGCGCTCTACCCTTACCGTAATTGGAGATGGAATTTAAGGACTACTAATTAATTAAATAATTAGCATGACTCGCTGGTTGGTGTGGAAACTAAGGACCGCCCTATTGAAAACCACTCGACAGTGCCAGAGACGTATTTCACACTGAGTGAGTGGGTTCAGTTAAAGGTCCCCTCATATTCAGCGACCGGAACTCGCGGTCTCGCTATATTGCCCTTTTATGAACATCGTTCTATTTACTAAACGATCGCCATTATATATATACATAACTAATTTTGAAAATTTCAAGTGATATCCCTTGCACATGATAGATATTGATCATATTTATAATGCAATTTGATACCGCGTTTTGTTCGTGTGTACACATACATATATGTAGTATAGTAGCTATCATTACGAATTACGCCGGCCTTCGTGGCGGAGTGGTTAGCACATCGCTCTACGACGCCAGGTGTCCCGGCGTGGGTGTTCCATTCCCGGCATGGGCGTTCTTAGGGAGTGGCTCTTCATCGATTTCATTATATCATCACTCATTGTCATCGTCGCGATTAGCTAAAAGTGACGGAAAAGCGACGCTAAATAACAAAAACAAAAAACATTACAAATTACATTTATATAATAATATATACTAATGATATCATTACAAATACATTGTACTCATTATGGTACCAATATTTTATTTTCTAGTATATTCTGAAATTATACGTGTATATTTATTAAATACATGTAATTAATCCACAGATCTTTTTTCTTGTATTGTGAATATCAAATTTGATTATTTGTATTTAATTCATGATTGATGAAGCGATCCCTGACGTAGAGCGTTGTGATAACCACTTAGCCACAGGTGTTAAATGAAAAGAACGTTACATAATGTTGGAAGGGGGAACTCTGCTGTAGCTTTTACAGGTTATTTTATGAGCACAACAATAGGTTCCTCCTCTATTTAGGAATTATAAGTATTGAAAATTGAGCTGTAGATAGTCAAGTACAAACCGCGATGGGAACCCGCGCTCAGAAAGCGACTGGCCGTCAACGAATAGCCTTATCACGTATTACTCCTCAAAGGCATAAAGTCCTTAGTTCGAATCCCGTGTAAGGAATGAATGTTAGGTTGTGGTGCTTGTTTCACTCGTTTCTTCATTATTCATTATCATCGTCACTATCCAATGGCGGAGTATCCTATTCTTAAAGCTACTATGTAATGTTGTTATGACCTTATTTCAGTAAGAAAGGTATTGATCCATTATTTATTGGATTCAAGCTCGAAACTGGGGTGAAAGTGGGGGAAAAGAAGGGGGAGCGTGTGATGTTGTCGTATTGGACATAATTCTTGGCGTGAAACAATACGGCCATTTCTGAAGAAACTTAAATGTCAACCCCTCTTGCACGTGCATGCATACTAACGAGGCTCTGGCACCTGGACCTGCAGCCATGTAGTCTATGGGTGTTTGTGATTGTCCCTTCATCCACCTCATTATTGTCACCATTCATCCTCATCGTCGCAATTAGTCAAAAGTGAGAGAAATGCGACATAAAATCTCCTTATTCAATCAATCAAATAATCAGTCAAGATCGAAAGTAAAATTTTTGAAATTCCTTGTGGGCAATTATAAAAAGTGATAAAATCTATAATTTTACTTGAAATGCTGCATATGAATTGGTCTGCAAGAAGGTAATGTACACTCAAATCATCTGCATAGGAAATTTTCATATTGAAGTTCATTCGCTTGAAAATTTAAATTACCAGTTTTGCCAATAAAAACCTTCAAAAGTTTTTTTTTCATTTATGTACATCGATTTACAATAAACTTGCACTTTAAAATGTTCCAATGAAGCTACTAAACTGCACGAAAACTCCATCCAAATCCTTCCTATTTTTAATATGTGAAAAATATAATTATTAATTAACTTATGCAACTGTTAAATTCTCCTATGTTCAAATTTATTTTATTTCATACTTCAAACTGAATTAATACACATTCATTATAATAACACCATTAAGCCTTGTTTCCATGATGTGAAAAACTCAATATGCTGACCAAGGCAGAAATTAATTTTATTATAAAACATAAACTAAACGTAACGTTTCAACCTTCTAGCAAGGTCTTCTTCAGACTCTGCAACAAGTACAAATGTAACAAGGTACAAAACAGTTGGAAGGAGGCCAAGGAAATAGAGAAGAAAGGTGAAGAAGACACAATGAACTGGAATGTGTGACTGAAGATAAACAAAGAATAGAAGAAGGTGTTAGTAAGAGTGGAAAGGACAAGAGAGAAAGAGGAGAGAAGGAGGAAGAATAATGAAGGAAAATGAGCGTGAGATAACGAGTCCAACCACATTCCAGATGAAAGAAAATGTTTAGCTATATCCCCTTTCAGGTGAAAGTACAGTTGACCAGGGAAAGCCACCTGCTAGAATGTTCCAGAACAACTTTCAAATAGTCTGGAGGGGAGTAATTTTTGTGTATATATATCGTCCTGTTTTGTACCTTGTTACATTTGTACTTGTTGCAGAGTCTGAAGAAGACCTTGCTAGAAGGTTGAAACGTTACGTTTAGTTTATATTTTATAATAAAATAAATTTCTGCCTTGGTCAGCATATTGAGTTTTTCATTTCATTATAAAATTACCTTGATTACTGTTTACAGCTGTAACATTATTTTTCGGTTTTTGAGGTGAAAAATAACACGATGAACATATTATATTAAGGATGATGATGTCATCGTTGAAAATAATTGACAATCAAACTCATAAACCATATAATTTCCTCGTAAGCACGATTACAGAAACACGTGTGCATACGTTGAAACCCGGTTTGCTGTGTTTTTGCTTTGTTCAATCTCCTACATGCCAAGCTCCATGTCGACGTTGATTGCACAAAACTGGAGCACGCAGTGTTCTCTTAAAATTGTGCACGCAATGAAATTTTCACTGCATTGAACAGGAATTCATCTTCATTTCCCAAGCGCCGAACCACTTCCGTTTTGTTCTCCGTGCTCATCGAATTGGCGAATTTCCTGATGTTGTTCGTCACTGATGAACGGGACGGTAACAGCTGACCGCGGTTCTGGCTCTGATAATACAATGGGGAAAGAAGAGGGGAGCGTGTGATGTCGTATTCGACAGAATTCTTGGTTCATGGCGTGAAACAATACGGCCGAACTTCCAACAATGGCTGTATTGTTGTTGTAGACATTGTCGTTTTCAATTAGAATGATAGTCACATCACTGCACTATTCAACTTTTAATGAAATTCTATCATTTTCATATTTATATGAATATTATTATATTACATATATATTTGTGAATTTATATGAATATACATATACCGGGTGTTTCATAAATAAATAAGGGGTTACAAAAAATTATTTCAAAGTATTGAACTTACGTTAATGAAACAAGTCCAGAACGAACGAGGAACTTGAACAGTTTTCTTGTGCACCTATAAATGATCAATGTGTACACCACGGGTGACACTGTACACAGACACTTCATGTCCCACTCACATCAACATGGGCGTGTCGATAGTGTATGTCGCTGCGATGATACGCTGTCTGCGATATCACGACGCATCGGTAAGACGAATACCTTGTCTTCGAAGAAACCCCACAAAAAGATGTCGAACGGTGTAAGGTCCTGTGATTTTGGGAACCAAAACGTTGCACAAAACACTGAGTGATGTGGGTGATTCGAGTGTCACCTAGCGGCAGGGATATGAACTCTCAGCTTAGCAAAACATGCACCCAAAAACTGTTTGCGTTCCTCGATCGTTCTGGACTGGTCTCATTAACGTATATAGTAAGTTCAATAGTTTACTTGCAATACATTTTTGTAATCCGTCAATTATTTATGAAACACCCGGTATATATTGAAGTTTAAGTCCATTTTATGCACAAATACGCTAATCGGGAGAGTGCATACAGTTTAAAGTTGGATTCGAACCACTATGTGCGTCCACCAGGTATCGAACCAGGGACCCCTTGTATATAAGGAGAGGACGTTAACTCTTCGTCATCGGAGAGGTCATATTAAATATTTGAATATGTGTTTGTGTGTGTCTGTGTCTGTGGGCGCGCCTTTATATGTATGCATGTGTGCGTGTGTATACCGCGTGAGGCACCTAAAAGTACCACCTGAAATAGCGAAGAAACCAGAAACAGTAGCGATGTGAGGTTTGCGGGAAACAATAATATCAAATGGGGCTCGTAAATCGGAGGTATGGGGTGGGTCGAAAAATATCGACAAATGGGGCATCTGGAGCAAAGTCATATTTTTTAAATAGAACGATATACAATAACATGCATAATATAAAAGAGCACACGCGGAGAAACACAACGCCGTTGGTCTCATGCATCTACTGCACATAGGAACGAAGATATGGCCATGTGAAAATATGTAAACAAACTAACAAGTGGCCCACTTGACCGTCAGTACCACGGCATGTACAAGTATGAGATGTCGGAAGCCATTGGACAAGATGAAGACAGAACGTGTTAAAGGAAGAAAAAATACAGTAGACATCGTCAGCGCCATGTATTTGACAGTGTTACAGCATAATGAAAATGACCATGACAGTATGTAGAAGAACCACTGCGTAAGAAGCGAAAACCTGTCAAAGTGTGTGTTCAAAGTGGTGGCCGTTAGCTGCGATACAGGCAACGAGGCGCCCACGCGAAGATCGTTGCACAGAATGTAGCATCTCGTAGGGAATGTCCCTACAGGCCGCAGTAATGCGGTGTTGCATATCCTCTGGAGTTGTTGGCACATCCCGGTAGACAATGTCCTTCAGCTTTCCCCACAGGAAAAAGTCTAACGGTGGCAAATCTGGGGAACGAGCCGGCCATTTGACAGGCCCTCCACGTCCAATCCAACGATTTGGAAATGTATTTTCCACACATGCTGTAGCGCGTCTTGCACTGTGAGCTGGGCACCCATCATGTTGGTACCACATTTCCCTCCTTGTCTGAAGTGGTATGTCCTCCAATAGTACAGGCAGTTCATGTTGTAAAAACTGTATGTATCGGTCAGCATTCAGTGTCCCTTGTATAAAAAAAGGGCCAATGAGATGTTCACCCACTATACCACACCACACGTTCACACTCCATGGGCGCTGGCGTTCCACTTGGCGAAGCCAATGTGGATTTGTCACCGACCAATAGTGCATGTTCCTTAGGTTGACATTCCATGATTGGTAAAAGTTGCCTCGTCAGTGAAGAGGATACGTGACAAATCGGGTGTGTCGTGTCGTAACATCCATGTGCAAAACCGAACACGGTCCACGAAATCATTCCCGTGAAGTTCCTGATGGAGGGAGATATGATATGGGTGAAATTTGTGTGTGTACAGAATGCGCAATACACTTCGCTGACTCATCCCAGCATCCCTGGCAATTTCACGGGAGCTAACGTGCGGATTCACAGCAACAGCGGCGAGAACATTTGTTGCACCTGCCTCACCTGTAGTTGGCTTGTTCCGCACACGTGCTCGTGGTGTTACACTTCCGGTGTCTCTTAATTTAATAAATAACTTACCAAACAGACGTTGAGATGGCTGTCGTCTGTCCGGATATCTCTCTGCGTACACACGGTAGGCTTCTGAGGCATTCTTTCGGCATTCCCCATAAATCAGGATCATGTCCGCTTTTTCTATGTTTGTGAACACCATAATCTTCGCTCTTACCACTACGACTGCTTGCTATGAACTAACACGATCTCGTGGACCTGCTATCAAAACTTGCTCTGCGTAAAGGCAGTTCTGTCAGGCACCTGAGAAGTCTTACATGCCGTGGTACTGACGGTCAAGTGGGCCACTTGTTAGTTTGTTTACATATTTTCACATGGCCATATCTTCGTTCCTATGTGCAGTAGATGCATGAGACCAACGGCGTTGTGTTTCTCCGCGTGTGCTCTTTTATATTATGCATGTTATTGTATATCGTTCTATTTAAAAAATATGACTTTGCTCCAGATGCCCCATTTGTCCATATTTTTCGACCCACCCCATACCTCCGATTTACGAGCCCCATTTGATATTATTGTTTCCCGCAAACCTCACATCGCTACTGTTTCTGGTTTCTTCGCTATTTCAGGTGGTATTTTTAGGTGCCTCACGCGGTATATAAATATATATGTACTATGAATGAAATAAGAAGTAGGAATTTTTGTGGCCTTTCACGGATGACGTAGGTAACAATTTTGAGAGTGACTTTTTTAATTTGCAAGTCAAGTAGTTTTATTTACAACCCATACTAAATAATAAATTAACACAAATTAATTAGAAATCTAATTATGGTCTACAGGTATATGAAAGTACAACTTTCAAATATTCCTGTTTGTACGTACATTTCTCATGAGTGCTCACACATAGGACCATAGTAACTTATGTAAACAATAGAAGCAATGCTATGTCGTGATCTCCTACTTTCACACCGTGCTGTTGTTCTTGTTCATGGCTATTTCTAAGGCGGAAACTCTTGCCAACCTCCGTGGCGGAGTGGTTTGCACAGAGAATTCTACGACACCAGAGGTCCCGGCCAGGGCGTGGGTGTTCTTTGTGAGTATCTCTTCATGAGCTTCATCGTATCATCACTCATTCTCATCTTCACAATTATCCAAAAGTGGTAGAAGTCCAAAAAAAATAAAATAAAACTAATCAATCAATCTACCTATTCGCTCTTCGTTAGGCTATAATATGAGGACAACCAAAACCAACCCCTATACCAGCCCCAATTTTGATCATTTTTTATCACTACCATGAGGATTGATAAGTTCTATTATATAGTGAGCCTCCTCCTCCTCCTCTCACTACTCGCCATTGCCAACCCTCTTACGTCAGTCTATCTTTGACCTGGCGTCTAATATACAGTGTGTTCCGTTCATATCTCCCTAATTTCAATTAATTACTGTGAACGAAGTACGATGACTTGTGAAATAACTGAAACACCAAATGAAAGGCCAGATCTTCAAGTTTTGTTTTCATGACTTGAAGTTATCTGTTTGCTCACTACGCAGCACCAAGGTCGCATAAATAAAAATTTCTGATTGAATGATGTGGTCTAATGAAGGACAGGGTCATCGGTCCGTTTGTTTTCAATGAAGATACAGTAAGAGGCCCTTTACTTGGACATGTTGGAGCAGTTTGTGTACCCCAGGTAGTTGCTCTATAACCGGACAGTATCTTCCAACAAGATGGGGCTCCCCCACATTGGACCCTGGATGTTTGGAGGTCCCTCAATTCGACATTTCCTAATCGCTGGATTGGACGCGATGGACCGATACGGTGGCCGCCACGTTCACCTGACCTCACTCCGCTGGACTTCTTCCTCTGGGGTTACGTCAAGGATCGTGTGTTGCGACTCCAGTGAATAACATCCCAGAGTTACGAACCCGCATACGTGATACGATTGCAACAGTAACAGGGGACATGTTGGAGAGAACATGGCAAGAAGTTGAATACAGACTGGATATTGTTTGTGCTACCAATGGGGCACATGTTGAGGTGTATTAGTGTGTGGAAAATAAAATTTATGAGTTTTTCTTCAATTCTCTGAAATGTCATTGCTCTATTATTCATACTTTCTTTTCCACGATTGATTGAAATTAGGGAGATATGAACGGAACACCCGGTACATTCAAGGCTGTAATTTTCATGTTGATATAACATTCTTCGATAATTTCTTCCTTGTTTGTGTAGACTGTTTATTTTATATCTCTCTTGTTTCTTAGGTAATAGCTTGGGTGCGGTTATGTCCCTATGTTTTTTCTTCTGTCATTGTTGAGAATTTGTATCTTATCATTTCAGTTTCTATCGTAATTTAATTTCATAATGATAATAATAATATGATATGTAGATATACAATAAGTGCAATTAATAATGTAGAATAAAATATATATTTATAAAATCTATAATATTTAGAGCTTATAAAATGAATCAGATTGGATAATCCTGAGGTATTCCTTAAAACGTATAACTTCATTTTCTTCAAAGATATCCATTATCGATATCTAAATTAGAGACTTGGACTCGCAGTATTTTGAAGTTATAAATATAAGGGATACAAGGCATATTATAGAAATAAATGGAGTTTAATAAAGAAGAATATCTACTATAAAGATTATTGAGATACTACGTAATATTACTCCACTTATTCCTCTTCTACAAGTTAATAATTAATGATTAAATAATTTGTAATCGTGAAATGAGGATCAGATAAAGAAAAACTTTTTGATGATCTGCTACAAGTTAAATGATTCATACTAATAACCACCATTCAAGATTGATGTGATAAATCTTGACATAAGTTGGTTAAAATAAAGTAATTAGGATAATATTATTTATCCTGAACTATAGTGAAGGACATAGTATATACCTATAAGGAACACTTTTTGAAGTGAAGAAGATACCTGCTAAAGAAATTGCATAGAAACTAATTCCTTCTCCACAGGGAATCAATCCTCTTCTTATACTTCTCTTCTTGTCTTTCTCTTATTATCCAGCTTCCTCTATTCCTCTACAGGGAAATCCAATTCTTCATTCTTATTTATCAATGGTTTCCTTATTATTAGTAAAAACTTCGTATTGCTTCAGTCCTTTCATTTGTAGACTACTCTTCCTAATAAATAAATTGTATTCCACATTTGCTAATTTCTTAAGATAATACAACGATATATTTTTTGATGTCATAAAGATTTCTTTAAAAGAGAATGTTCTTCCTTCTTTGATCTTCCTGATACTATGTAATATTTTCTTCTGTTGATCTTTGAAGGATCATCGTCATAACATTTCACCTGTTCCATTACAATGCTCTTCTGTGGTCTGTGTATAAAGTGGATTCTAATTTGTTCTGATTTCTATGACTACCTCATTTCTTACGGGATCCGATTCTCTATTTTTTTTTCTTGTTAACTGATAATGATGTTTTTCTATTGTTGTTATGATTGTACATAGTTTACTTAAAATTCTTGTATAATTGGCTTGAAGTACTTGTTTCCTTGGAGAGATTTCTTGAAGGCCAGACCTAATATTTATAAAGTCGATTTCTGCATAATATAATGGTCAGAAGTCCCTGTTCTTTGGCAGGTACTACAGAGATCTGAGTTTCTTATACTCTGTCTCGGCTATCTCTGAAGCAATGCCACGTATAGTGGGAAAGAATGGTGGGGGAATCGAGTTGGCAGAGCGAAGCAGTACACGCTGCTGCGAAGGCTGATAACTGCAGTCGCTTTTCCCCCTCCACGCAATCCTATTCCCTCTTACGTGTTCATTGGTGGAGCCGTCTTGCGTCACTACTTGCACAGAGACTTGCTTTCGTTCGCTTGCTCCAGAGATAGCAGGGACAGAGTTTAGTTGAAATATTTTTAAGTATTGATAATACGGTCCATGGCCTGTACATTCCATAGTTCGAACCTGGGACCACTGGCGTCGTTGGTTGATCATCTATGATTGATGAAGAACATTTGCGATGTTGAGTGGTCGACTCACATCACTGCTGGGAATTCCAGATTTGACTTCTGGACTGGGAATGTTCCTTTATTAATTACATCTAATCATTATTCATCCTCGTCGTCACGATTAGCCTACGGAGGCAGAAGAGCGAGGTAAGATATGAAAAATACAATTACGAGACGCCTACGGTGTACAATGCATAGGCGTTTGCACGGGTGTTCCCTTAGAAATTTAGTGTGCAGAAATGTTGTTACAGTTACTATACAATATAGCCTAATTCTCTTTATAAAAATAAAGTATTTTCAAGACGACAAAAGTTCCAAGCAACTACGGCGGGTATATTTCCTATGTAACTCTACTATCTCACTTCGTTCTCCAGAAAATTACTTGTTATTAAGATTCACGCATTTTATTCTTTAGCCTTGTCGCAGAATATATTGATCACACATTGGAAATAAATTAATTATGTGTAGTTGTTTTGAATCTGCTGTTCGAAATCATGTCTATATGAAAATTAGATGAATCACAGAGAAGGAAAATAAAGAGGGAGGGGAACAGAGAACTTTTGTGCCACGGAAGTTGGAATTCTTCTAATAAAGTGATTTTTCGGTGGGTCCGGACACACACCATTACGCCCCTGTTTAGTGCACATCAATACAATAAAACAGTGAGATGGAATGTTTTTTTTTTCTCCGAATGATCGTTCATCAAGGCTTTTGTCCTCCTTAATCAGAGGGCCTGCGCACGGCTATGGTACAAAGTTATTGATTCTATAAACCTCTTACCATATATTTCCTTAAAGAACATTAAAAAAAGTACATCCCTTTAAATTCACTTAATAAACATTTCAGTAACATTTTAAATGTACTGTCTCACATTTTTAAAAACTTTCATTGCCATTTCCATAATCGATTGATTGATTTGGTGTTTGAAGTCTACTTTATGCACAGAAAGGTTGATCGGGAACGGACCTACAGTTTAAAGTGGGATCCGAACCACTGTGCCATGTGCCTCCACCAGGTATCGAACCCGGGACCCCTTGATTTCAAGGCAACAACTCGATTTCCACAATCAATTGGTTATTTGGAAAGAGAATACGATAATCAGAATATTGAGAATTCTTTTTATTATGTATGAAAAACTTTCTGGACGAGGAAGTTCGAATTTTGTAGTAATTATTGGAAAATATAATCAACTTAGTGTGACTGCTAGATAATTAGATTTGGGAGTAGTATTGATCGTACTCATCTGCAGTCGATTATTACGAACCCGCACACATAAGCGGATATAAGTTGACATCCACAAAATTAGGAGAGAGCGGAGAAAACCGAATGTCACGCGGCATATTTCGGACTACCTGAAAAATGGTTCATGAATATCAAGTGAAATTGAGTACATTAAGTTCGTATTACAGAGCATTAGCAGTTCACATAAATGTTTTAGTGTTTACTAGTCACAGTCTAAAATGTTTGAAATGGGAAGTCGAGGATATTAATACTCTCAAACCATTTACGAAATAATGTTTTTTTGTGTTTTTTTTTAACACTGTAACGACGGACGGGTCTTTTAGGCCCGGTTTCAATTTTTATACCTGTCTAATTTTTTAATGCTGCAAATTAATGTGTTCTCCTTCCGTGACTTTTCGTCAATTTCGAAGGCCTTTGAAATCATTTATTGTAATCTTTGGTTATTTTTTATGTTTGGTCAGAAAATGTATTACTCGCGTTGCAGACGGACGGGTCCTTTAGGCCCGATTTTAATTTTTTTAAAATATAGGCCTATTTTTCTACTGCAGAAATATCCCTCTTTGCCTCTGTGACTTTTCAAGGATAGTCACGACCTTGAAAAGCGTATTCCTGGTCCCCTTGGCTGAGTGGTTAGCACATCGCACTGTAACGTAAATGGTCCCGGCTTTGAATCCCCCTCGGCAATTTTCTTTGTAAATGTCCATTCATCAATTTCATCACTGATCCCCATCTTCGCAAATTAGCCAAGAGGCACAAACCGCGAAGTAAAATAAAACAAATCAATCAATTGAAATTCTATACAGTACCCTTTGCCTGTTCAGTTTACCCAGGAAAAACAAATAACCTAAGTTGCAGACGGATACTGCAGAAAATGATTTTTTTGTTTGTCGACAATAGTCTGCATAACTATTGTTGGTTATTTCAGTTTGTTGGTTTCAAAACACAGGTGCCGCAATTTTCCAGAACTTTCTGAACGAATCTGCATGCACTCTTTGTTTGGTGCAGAGCATCTGTGTAGTTTGGACGACGAATTTGTTCGTTCTCACGAGTTCTTGTGTATAATTGAAGAAATACAATGGCTCGCGTACCAAATACACGAAAGATTAGGTCTCGTGTCTCGTCTCCAGGTAAGCTCAAACCTATAAGAGATGTATTCGAGACTGTTTACCTCCGAGAAACGTACATTCCTGATGGCATCATGACTGTATACGAACAACTGGTCAATTTTAGAGAGCGATGCCCTTTTACACAGTGCATGCCGTCGAAATCTGCTAAATACGGAATCAAGGTGTGGCTGATTTGTGATTCTCAAACAGCTTCTGTTTTGAAGGCTCAAATCTACAAAGGAAAGGAAGCTGGAGTTAATAGGGAGAAAAATCAAGTAGAGAGAGTAGTGAAGGACTTAGTGAAGGAAATCGAAGACAGTGGAAGAAACATCACGTGCGATAATTTCTTCACCAGTGTATTTCTTGCAAGGGATCTACTTGCCAAGAAACTTACTCTAGTCGGCACGATGCGAAATAACAAAGGAGAGCTGCTGCCAGAGTTTACTGCCACAAAGCAGCGAGTGTGTTGCTCCACTTTGTTTGGATTTCAAGATGATCTGATGATAGCATCATATTGCCCCAAGAAGAACAAGGTGGTGATTCTACTTTCTAAGTTCCATGAACAGCCGAAAATCGACGCTTCCACAGCACAGCAAAAGCCTGATGTTATAATTACTTATAATAAAACAAAACTTGGTGTTGACAAATTGGACCAAATGGTGCGAAACTACAGTGTGAAACGAAAACCTCGGAGATGGCCAATGGCTATATTTCATGACATGATCGACTTCAGTGCACTAAATGCATTTGTTTTGTACCCAACAGTACATCCGTAAGAATTGGGAGCCAAATCGGGTAGACGTAGAAGGTTCTTGCAGTACCTGGGAAAGGAGCTCAGTGGCAAACTAGTAATGGACGAGCAAACCAACGGGTGTTCAAATGAAGAGCAAGGTGTACAGAAGCAATCCAGGAGGAGGTGTTATATTTGTCCATCAAAAATCGATCTGAAAACAAGAACAGTGTGCTCGAAATGTATGCAAACGTTTGTACTCAGCATTCACGTGTTCTATATAACACATGTTAATTGAAGTTGTAAGTTATTCTTGACAAAAAGTAGATAATAAAATTATGTAAATTCTTACAAATCATTACTGATAACTGGACGTATGATAAAAATGTTCCAAATGTAAGAAAACTATTACAATCAAAACTCAAGGGTTTCTTTATAACATATGTTATTCAATATTTAAATTTCTTTTGTAAATCATGTTACATATTAGAAACATGTAAATGGTTAAATGTCATTAATAAATAACCTGAAACATTATTTTCAGTCATTGATATCAAATAGAAAATTTGTACGCCTGAAAAAAATGTATAATATTTCCCCGGGTCGAATAGACCCGATCCGACAATAACGTATAGTCATTGTAGCCGTCGTTATAGTGTTAAGGTATATTTTCCTTATTTTGACGTTCACATCCATTACGTAACTCTCTCTGAGTTTCGTTGTTATTTGAAACAAACATTTGAACTGCAGAGTTCCGAGAACACAATCCGAAAATCGCATAATGGAAATGCATCAGAAAAATGAAATTAAAGAGTGAAGTTGATGAAACAATACTCGGAAGAATATCTAGCATTTCCGATAATTCGTTCGAATGATCCGATGGTGTCTTAACGAAGGCTACAGACAATTCCTTCCCCTTTATTTTTCCTTTTCGTGCCTGTTACTTTTTCATCTTCCTCAGCCGACCTCCGTGGCAGAGTAGTTATTACACCACGCTGCGACACCAGGAGTCCCGGGTTTGAATCCCTACATATCATCACTCATCTTCGCGATTAGCCAATAGTGGCAGAAAAGCGAAGTAAAATCAACCAAATCAATAAACAATCCTTGTTGCGATATTAAGAAAGTCGATGAACCAGACGAACAAGCTATTCCCAAAGGACCTCCCCGATGGCGTAGTGGCAACGTCGTCACCATGTAATGAAGGTGTCCCGGGTTCGATATCCAGAGGAGGCAAAAGTGGATCGGATAAAACTTTAAACTGTAGGTTCAGTCCCGATTAGCTGTCCTGTGCATAAAGTGGACTTAAAAGCAAAACTCAAGCTATTCCCAATATTCGAAGCAATAACTAACGACTTTGAGGCTCTCTAAGAACTCGATTTTGTCACCACCCAAGTATTTTCCCATATAATTTAGATTTGGACTATACCACTAGTCCTCTACAATTATATATTCTACGGGATGACAATTTGACTACCCTTACTTATTAAAATATTTAGCAGAATCGGAGGCATATGTGGGAAGTACGAAAAGTAAATAGTATATTTAATAGTTTATTGAGGAAACAACGACTAGAAATTTGTCGTATATAAGATTAGTAACTTTAACAATAGAAATTTTTCAACAACAAATTTAGTATTACATGTATATATGTCCGATTGACATTAATCATTCAATTTACAAATCTAACCACATTTCATATAGGGCAAAATAAATGTACCGAAATCAAATTGTGTTTCCTATTACGTATTAAGGTTGGTTCAATGTTCTATATTATTCTTGAGTGCAAAATATATTATTAATCAGTAATTTTGAATAGGGAAGTTATGAATCTAATTGAATACAAATGAACATGATTAGTGGATGTCGGTCAACTCTGAAAGGACCATCTGCGTAATGGTAGCATTAAACATAACATAAATAAATAGTGCACACATTAAACTAATTAACTAAATCATTTAATATGAATCTTAGATTAAACTTAAATATATTAATAATACTACCAGTACACAGATGATGGCTTCAGCTGACCGATTCTACCAGTTCAAGGTAGAGCTACCAGATGTGAACCCAACCGCTGCCAGAGTACGAGAGAGAGAGAGAGCTCCGCACGCCACGCGAGAGCCTTCCCTTTCCATAGTAAAATGACTTGGTGACGTATTACTTCTCCGAAAAAGGAAAAAAATGAATAACGAATAGCAAACAATCTGATTCATGTTCCTTTGCGAGCGAGAAATAGCGTTACAATTTCGATTTTTATCTTGCAAATTATAATTTGTAAAATCTTATTTAACATTAATGATGACTAGATGGAATAGGTGAAAGGAAAATATGTTCGAAAGAGCACTTGTTTTTTCTGTCTGGAACTCGAACAGAGAACCTTCGGAAGTGAGTTCGGGAATCGAGCACACACACACACGTGTGGGTGAGCAAAATAAATAAATGAAATGAATACAACGAGACGGAAATAGACATCGAGAAGGTAAATGAAAACACGGAGTGAATAAGGCAGATTATAGAATTCTACATTCTGCATTATATTAACCACTATCAACGAACGATATCGCAGCAGTGCGAATAAACCTGTGTCATTGATCTGTTTCACAATCCTTGCTTGTTGGAACCTCAGAGTTGATAACGCTCGCCTTCATCCAAGGGGGGACTTGGGGTAGTTTCATGGTTGGATGCTACCTGCAAGTTCGCCAAACTACTCTAATCTCACGTCGAAGAGGGGAAAGAAAACTCGTGGGGGTTGGGAGGTTCGCAGTTACGCTATGATGATGTCGAGTCCATCTAATCCCCATTCACATTATCTCCGGCCCTGCTGACGATCCCTACCTCCCTGGGCTAGCCATCCAAGACAAATCGTCACCTCCCCAGCAGCTGCACAAGTTTTCTCCGGCCGAGGAATTTATTTTCGTCAAGTAATACTCATCAGAGAAGCTATCAGTACACGAGAAATTGCCTCGGAGAAATCTACCAACAATCTGCTTCCCTACATCTTGATTACACGATGATGCAGCCTCCAGACAGGGAAGGAAAATGACCACATCCGCTTACGATAGTCTACGAAACGTAAAATGTACCAATAAAAATCTCTGCTTTAATTTGCACCTCAATTGTACAGTCAACGGCAATAAAAATGAGACACCTAGATCCTGAAATACTCGCTTCCCTGCAAGGCGTTGTACGTGTTGCCTAACCTTACGGCGGTGACAGAATTTGCCATTGAAAATTTGCTTATAAAGTCGCCGTAGAGTTAGGCAACACACACAGCGTCTTGCAGGGAAGCGATCATTTAAAGATCTAGGTGTCCAATTTTTATTATCAGTGACTGTACATTCCGAGTAGACGCTAATATTTTAAAATGCGCTCTGTAAGTGCAGATGCACTTTATAAATGTATATTCATTAGTTAATGTCGTTTTCCTGCCATTTGATGACGCAAATATGAATTATAATTGCCTGCAATAAAGGGAAAGACCGGAACTAGAATCCAGTAACTTTGGAAATACTCGAACACACAACCCTCTTGATTACCAGGATGTTTTTTTTAAAATTATATTCAATCGCATGTCAAACACTAGATATTTTCCCAAGTATACACGAAAATCATTACCAGCTGGCATTTTGAGGAGAATTCGACACTTTTTTTACTATTTATTTAATATTTTTTTTAGAAAATTGGCGTGATGCTGATATATTTTTACAATCGACGTCAAAAGCTATTGCAGTTCAATAGTTAAAAATGGAACCGTCGGCTGGCTTTCCCGTTGCCGTTTGCTCTTTCAGAATTTATTTCCGTAGATGCTACTACAAACCGATTGTACAAATATGACAAAGGGAAAATTATTTTCATCTTTCAGCTTAAAATACAGGTGAACATGAACAAGGAATGGCTCTGTTCATATTGTCTTTAATATAGAGTATATCCAGAGTGTGTACAAAATGTGTGTTATTAATTACTAAATTTATGAATATTAAAAATATTAAGGTAAGTGCAAATTCTTACTTTGACATGCGATTGAAACTATACTAAAAGTAATAAATAGGGACGTGAAGTTTTCGTTTTAACGATAACACCGAAAAATTGAGGAAACCGAAATATAATGTTTAAAAAATGTATTTGGGTAGGTTAAGGAGGCAAGTTTTCGGTGTTTCGGAATCGCGAAATAATGCGAATTACGCTATTTTTCAAAATAGCATTTATTGCAGTTTGGCATAGAAATGACTGACAATGCTTTGACCTCGTCCTGAAATAGAATTCGCTGCGGGGATCTTCTCTGAAGAAGGGAAAAACACCTGTTGTGTTGCGGGGGAGGTGGTTAAGGCTGGGTGTGTGTACACAAAAGGGTATTTTGAGGTGTAAGAGGGATTTTTTGTCATTGTTAGGGAAATTTCAGTCAGTCAGAATCCCTGACGCTTCATGGTTTGTGCATCGTCTTACATTTCCTTTTCCTCCTGTGGCGTACTTCGCAGTATGTCAAAGCCAGCAGTAAATGCATTAGTTTGCTTCTGAAAGACTTTATGCTTAAGACAGAAATATATTATATTGTAATAAGTGAATTGCAAAATAAGACGCAACACGGGAGCGGAAGAATTTCTTGATTAAGCATAATGGAAGTGAGAGGCACATGGAGAAGAAAAGTGTGTTTGTTTGAATTGTTGTCTTACGTCTATTGTAAAGTGAAAAGTGAATTTAAGAACAACAATTTTTGAAATTTTTATTCCCTGAGAGTGGAAAGTTGGAAATGCGTTGTATGATTGTGTTTAACAAAGATTTGGGTGATATCCTTCAATAACAATTTCATTTTATGTGGCCGATGAGATAAAATATTTTCCCAAATTCACGAAATTTGGTCATTTCTCACAAGGGTAAGCTTTAAATTTATTTATTTTTGTCTTTAAAACTAAAATTTGCATTAATTTTCCATAACTAAAGCAATGTGCAATTATTATGCATAGAAGAAACAGTAAAAACGCATGTCAAAATAACACCGATTTTATTTTTTTATTTATTTATTTATTTATTTATCTATCGAACTCAACAGGTACATACCTAATTACAGAGCCCATATGAAGGATTCTGTAATATAGAGATAAATATTATATATATATATATATATATACACCTACATAAAAATACATTTAAAATTATTTCCTATATATATATACACACGCACTTGATCACATCATTTCATTAGGAAATTATGTGTTTAAGCTTAGGTCATTGTGTTAATAGTGGCTTCACTGAGGTCCCTTAGGTTCATAGAAAAGATGTCAATGGTTTTATTCTTGATTAACAATTTATTGTAATTGGTGCACATTCTCCACAATGCAGATTTCTTTTAAATTTCCGATCTATCCTTCTTCATAAGAAAAACTTCGTTTTTGAGTCTAGTTTTCGACGACGGGATTCAATTAATAACACGGAATTTTGCTTTAAACTGCGAAAACTAACACCGAATTGCAGTAAAAAATAACACCGAAATTTAGGGAAAAATAAAACGAAAACTTCACGTCCCTAGTAATAAAATGCGACAATTTCATGGAATAATTTACTCATCAGTAATAAATGAGGTGAAATTTAATAATTACAACTCGTTAAATTTTCAATATTTTGAATATTTCCTCTATCATCCGCCCACTGTACCTTCTTTTTTATTTAAATTTGATTTTTATATAAAATTGCTGCATGGTTTTTGGCAACACACACAGCGACATGTGTTTTTTATACAAATACTTTTTCTAGTAAATGGCCCTGTAAAATATTTGAATAGTTTGATTAAAGCAATTAAAGAGTATATGTAAATATACATTTGTCTGTTTCTGATACTGTATATATGAACCTACTGTGGAAGTGTTTGTTGAGTGTGTTAATGAAACTATAATAATTTCAGTAAATTCTTCCAGTGAGAATAAAACATTCTGGATGTACTCTACAATTGTAACTTAAAATATTTTTATAGTCTTGGTAGCTGAATTCTGGCAATTTTCTAATGACAGTTTGCAAAATCTCAGCTGCCATGCTTATTTACAGTTTAATAATAATGACATTATTTACTGTTTAACATGATTAGTATTTTGTATATTTTTCTACACAAAATGTTTGCTTTTCTTGTCCATAAAATTTATTGAATTTTAAATCAAGATAATACAATACATTTCCTTTTGTATGAGCTTCACCTCATCCATACATATATTTTGTTTCCTTTCTTTTTCTTTCTTAGAGGCTAATAAACACCATTAAATGATTACAAGATTAATGTACTTTCACCAAAAGTGATTCTGATATCTACAAAATCCTTATGTGCATTATTCTATAAATTATTTATTTAAAATGATTTCAATCAGTGATTTTGTATAAAAAAAATCACCTGGTTTAAATCCTGATTTAAATGAACCTGATTTAAACCAATCCACCTTGACGTCAATATTTTAGAGTGATTTTACTATATTTTTTGTTGGCGTACATTTGGAACTATACATTTGGAACATGATTTGTAAATATTCTCACTTTTAAAACTTGTCTATTAAAGCTTGGCATGAAATTGTAAAGGTGGCGAAAAGCGTCTGTCTTGCACATCTTGCAAAATCCCTTTCTCGCGTTATTTTTCATCTTCTTAATGCCCGGAAGATCTCGAATACTTGCCCTTTCAAGGAGGGCAGGGAGGGAGAAATATGTACTTGAATGACTCATTCAGCTGTTCCCGAGAGCTGTTCAAATTTTCCCGGATCAATTACTTCATTTCCGTTTCGTTTCCCACCATGTTTGCGTCCATTAGTTTGGGTGCGTAATTTCAGCAGTCCTTCGCGCTTGTCTTTGCCTCTGGGTGCCTCCGCGCTAATTAACCAGGCCCTTGCGCCGCGGCCCCCCGCAATGACAGCGCCCCGCTAGTTGCCGTCAGTTTTGATTAGGAAAAGTGGCCTGCCGCAATCTACGGAGGAAACTTTCTGGTGGCCAAACTGCTGGAGATCAAATTCACATTACGAGCTTCTCCCCGCCGCGACGTTGCGGGCAAAAAGTGAGGAGGCTGCTATGAGCAGGCCGCTGGAAGTTACACCACGTGAAATGAGCCAGCTTCAAGCCGTTAGCGACTTTCATTCACATCCTGGCCGAAAAAGAAAGTAAGAAGTTAATTCGGAAAGGCCAAATGAAGAACCTTAACGCAGAAACGCAATTCCTCTTAAGAGGAAATTGGACGACGATTATTGCTTCTTCGCGTGGACAAGTAAACAATGAAAAAGCAAATATATTGTGTTAGGTATGTGAATTTATGTATGCAGTTTATTGTTCAAACTAATCCTACGTGTAAAATAATTCTTGAAGCTTTCCTGGCGGCGAGTGATGAAGAGGTTTTCTCGGTATATCAACCAGGTGATTTCCGGATAGGTTTCCGATCTATCGAGAGCTGACGTCACTCCCATCACTTCAATCCCTGAAGAACAGAGTGCCTTTAGCTCTCGAAAGCCTATCCGGAAATCGCCTGGTTGATATACCGAGAAAGCATCTACAAACAATGTAGTTTTATTTGAAACAAATCCGCATGCATTACAGATGGCTACCGATATTAACCAGCCTTCGGAATGTTAAGTTACAATATCGTATGAGAACCAGAGGGACGTAACTCCAATTTATCGAATTTACAGGGAAGAGGAAATAACGAATTCTTGGGAATATGTCTGACTCTTAAAAATTGTCAGTAAATTGGAGATATGTGACTACAACTTACTGCTATGTTGATCTGACTCCAAATGAAGATACTGAAAACCGCACTTTTGAAGTTACGTTACTCTGGTTCTCATACGACGAATGATACTCAACTATTTATTTCAATATAATGATATGGCGCATTTATAACTAAGACAGATAGAATTGGTTTTTGTTGTGTATTCTTTATTAAAGTATTTCAACTATAGGTATTTTTTACTCTTACGGTGGTCGCTCTATATGCTGGCAAGGGAAGTGGGGAGCGGGTAATACGCTGCAAACCAAGCAGACAACAGCGGTGGAGCCGAGAGATACGACGTGGCGGGAATAAGTACTACTTGAACCTCGTTCTACAGGCTGTTGCGTTTCTTATCGTGCTGGATTGGACGCTTCCCCGCTCCCCACTTCCCTTGCCAGCATAAGGACCGGCTGCCGTAACTGTAGAAAGGACCTATAATTGCAAAGCTATGAAAAATTTAATTTCTTAATTTTGTTTATTTTTCATAATATTTGATTCACAATCTTCTTTGACATTCTTTACACTTTATAAGAAAGTCTATTAAACATGAACAAGAATGGAGAGAGTATTTTTAAATATTAATTATTGTACTTATTATCTTTGCGATAGTTAAATGTATTTTATTTATTTATTTATTGATAGAGCCCAAGCCGGACCCCGTGGCCGAGTGGTTAGGACATCGCGCTGCGACGCTAGGGGTCCCGGGTTCGAATTCCGCTCGAGCATGGTTGTTTGTAAATGTCCATTCATCAATTTCATCATTTCATCCCTCATCCCCATGTTCGCAAATTAGCCAAGAGGCACAAAACTCGAAGTAAAATAAAACAAATCAATCAATCAATCATGATAGAGCCCAACAGGCCAAGCCCAATTATAGTGCTATAATTATAAAATATTACTACAATAGATTCACTTCAGTGTTCCAGGAATAGTAATTTTAAAATTGTATAAACTCATTGCACAAATATCAATTGTGTTATTTACACTTGAAATTGTGTTGAAAGAGTTGCACACTCTCCACACCGGAGAGCTAGAAAGAATTGACGTTTTCGCTCTCTGGCAATGGAAGATTTTGTGCTTGGGACATGTTTTGGAGAAGGGAACATTGAATGATACGGCTGATAACAAGTTGGAATCGTCTATTATACCGTTTATGACTTTATACATAAAGAGCAGGTCATTTACTTGTCGCCGGAGTGCTAGTTTGCTGAAGTTGTTCTCTGAAACTAGATTATCGTATGAATCGAATGTTGGATATTCTCCACAGGTTTTGAATTTGAGGTATCAAAGGAACTTTGACTGAATACGTTCTAGTGTATGAATTAAGTCTATTTGAGTGATTCCGGATTACTGACGCACATTCTAGTTTTGACCGTACGAGGGAATAGTAAAGTACTCTCACTGGTTCTATTTTCGTGAAGTCGTGGCTTGACCGAATTATAAAACCTAAGTTTCTGAAAGCGTCGTTAGTAATAATTTCAATATGCTTATTAAATTTGAGCTTGTAGTCGAAGGTCACTCCGAGGTCTTTAATTTAATTTTTGCGCGTGATTTGCATATTTTTAATGGGGTATGAAAAACCACATAAGGTGCTTTGCGTTTTGAGTAAGTGGCAACGCTGCATTTTGTTGGGCTAAGATCTAACTTGTTATTTTTACACCAAATCTACATCTTCCTGTAGTTTCAAGCAGTCTTCAGAGGTAGTATTTAACAATCTAATTAACCAAATTGTATAATTTACCAATACCTGCTGTGTTTCTCTGGACAGTAAACTTCTTTCAGTATAGCACAAATCAACACACGCTCAGGTAGTCCGCCTTGTAATCAAGGATTTGCGGGTTCGATTCCCGGCGAAGACACATTGCACAGTGGTTCGGATTTCAGTTTCAAACATGGATTCAGTCTCGATTAGCCCGTCTGTGTATAACGTGGACTTAAAACATTTTTTTACGGTACAAATGAAAGTCAGTCAGAAAGAAGGTAAAAAGAAAATAGCTTTCAGTAAAATGTAGGAGAAATTAACACTTTTCTTTCACAAAATTATTAAAAGATGCAAAATATGCTTATAATATTCAACTTGCGATAGTATCCAGATCATACCCTAAAGTGGTGCGTAGAACGTTTGTTTCATCCTTGTTTTAAAGTATGTATGCTTACAGGGAGTAAATTTAATCCCCAAGAAGAGTTTAATTTTGAATTAGAACTAAGTTCACAATAATTGAATGTTGTTGGAATATATATATATATATATTCCAACTGAGTCAACTGCTGGATCTCGTTTTATGTTGTAGGAGAGTCTTGTTGTTAAATCGTAAATTCTCGCTCACAATGTAGAGAAGAGCTTCTCGGCAACTTGAATTCTAATTGTTCGTGGAAAGTTGTGTAACAGGGATACGATGCGAACTTCAAACAGAGAAAATTCCAAACAGAGGAGATTTGTCCATTTGGACAGATGGAAACTGGACAGTTACAACAAATGTGCTTGCACCGAAATTCCCGAACAATACAAACCTTTTACCTCAGAGAGCTGTAGAAGCAGAACGGTATTCGCGTTGCAAGCCAATGAAATAAGAAAATACACAAACGTCTATTATTTGAACTCGAATTTAAGATGCAACTCGGAAATTATGAAAACAAAGCGTATAATGAGCAAAGGTCTATGTAGTCGTATGGTTCAGGTCTTTAAAGTCTTTGGATTCTAGTGCTTGCTACAATATGTTTAGTTGTAAAAATACAAACTTTGAGTGGTTAGCATGTGATATGAAGCTCCGTTGTTTGAATCTTGATGGAAAATAAAGGTTAAAAAGTATAAATAAATGATATAATAAAGGCTTGAAAACTAGACAATGATGCTTATATCACCACCTCCGTGGCATAGATAGAGAATGTGTGGAACCTTACCTCCACGCTATCTATATGCCATCATGGTTTAGTGAAACCTTGTCTCATGATTGATTGATTGAGTTGGTGTTTTAAGTCCACTTTATGCACAGTGAGGCTAATCGGGACTGGACCTACAGTTCAAACTGTGATCCGAACCACTATGTGCATCCACATCGAACCCGGGACCCCTTGATTACAAGGCGACGTCGCTACCACTGCGCCATCGGGGAGGCCTTCTTGTCTCGTGAAGAACGTACTGCATGTAGCACTGGAAGAAAATACAGCGTGGTCCAAAAGTGAGGAGACACCCGAATAAAAGTTGAATGACATTCTTTTCCGCAAAACTAACATTGTAGATTTATAATAGGGGTGGTGGAAAATGTTATAGGGCATATGACGATGACGGCCGCCATCTTGAATTAAACTTCAAACTTTGAAATGGGAAAGGGGTGATATCAAATATCAAATCAGGCTAGAATTTCACGAGAAATGCAATGGTGAAGGTTTCTTCGACGTATCTTTAACCAGTAAAAAGTTATGACTGAATTCTTGTACCAATTTGCTCTGTTTTGAAGTGTCAGAAGAAAGCATTAAAATGTTTTTAGCGCCTCAGTAACGCATCGAGAACAAAGTGACATCTTGGGAGAGAAGTTTGCATGCCATTGCATACGATTTTAATCGGATATATTCATGATAGCTGCGCATTACGAATGGTTGTCTCGAGCAATGACAGTGCAATTATTCGGGTGTCTTCACACTTTTAGACCACACTGTATAATTCCAAGGTTGTATGTATTTTCGCCAGCCAAAGATGACGCCGAACAAGTAAACAGAGAGAAAGTAGGAAAAGAGTTAAACTTTGTGGCGTCGTATTAAATTGATGTTTCGTCAGTTTGCAAAGAGACGGATGTTATTTTATTCAAGTTCATGCTGAAATCGTATTGCATAGGGTTTGTTCTTGATAATGTCACTCGTCGATTTTAAAATAAAGAGTATGTCACGCTATATAAGAATAAATCCTTAAGAAAGTAAAACAGAACCCTAACATAAATATTGTTTTTGTTATAAGCTTCCTCATTCAATATATGAAACTAATTCTCGCGAAGACTACTATCAACAACTAAAGGTATACTGTCCCTGAGGATAAAATATCCATACCCTAGTTAGAAGGTGAGGTTGTAAATGGCACTTATACTCTGTCGCGGGAATCTCTGGAGCGAGGGAGCGAACGAAGGCAAGTTTCTGAGCAAGTAGTGGCTCTACCAATGAGCAGTGCGAAGCAACGGGATTGCGTGGAGGGGAAAATGGGACTGCAATTCGCAACCTTTGGAGTAGCGTGTACTGCTTTGCTCTGCCCGCTTGCTTTCTCCCCTTTATGATGACCTTGCTCCAGAGATTCCCGGGATAGAATGTAGCGCTTATAAGGACTAACACGGACAGCCAGACTCCACAGAGGATAATACTGGGTCCAGGCGCCAGAGCCTTGTTACCCTGCACCGGGTGTACTACGAGGAAGTGAGGTCAAAGGTCACCTCTTACGCCCCTCTTGATGTGCTACACACACACTTCACTTAGTGCTCCGGGAATTTGTTTCTTTATACAGCAGACGATACAATCAAACCTACAAGGGTATCAATATACACTGTATAAAACACACCTTATTACTAAATTCATTGACCTTGTGCAAAATACTCGTTTGGGAACGTTCAAAGTCAGCAAATGCGCGTTTTTGTCTTGACGCTATGAAAGAATGAATAGAAGATTAAGGCGAAACTATTAATTACCATGACGTGTTGATGTATAGGTGAATCAAGAGGAGCGAGTATGAAAAAACCTTGTGGCAGCTGAAAGTGTGGACATCAATATTCAGGCAGACTCGCAGCATTACGACGACATCCGACCTCCACGGAGTCAGTGGACAACATCCCACGTCCTGAAATTTTCAACAAAGCCTTGCATAGCAAATGAACCTCGTCCCATTTCAGGCTCCCCAATGCTGAAACGACTGCACACGCTCTGTATAACCGACATGAATGTGGTAGCTGTGACCAAACTCGCCGGATGATCATTTTTTTCCCTCTGGTATCACCGTGGGCTCGTGCAGATACATCCCCTACGAGGAAGCTGCCAAAGACCACCATGTGCGCAATTTCCTTCTCTTTCCCGTCTTCCTTCAGATTATGGATGGGATGGAGCCGCTTTGGAAACAGTAAAAGAAGAAAGCCCACGTTTGATGGCGGATTTCTTATGTTGGGACCTGTTACCTTAACAAGTGAATGGTGTTCACTACACACTTCTCTCTCTCTCTCTCTCTCTCTCTCTCTCTCTCTCTCTATATATATATATATATATATATATATATATATATATATATATATATATATATATATATATATATATATATATGTGCCTGCAAGAATATCTCGCTATGTACCCAAGATTTCATTCATGGTGTTCTTCACTAGTCCTTCCTAGAGAATAGCGTTGCGCGATGTACACTCTCTTCCGGGAATCTGCGGAGCAAGCGAACGAAGAAAAAGTATCTGCTCAAGGAGTGACTCCAGAGGACTCCACAAATGAACTCGTGGGAGGTGAAGTGAACATGGAGGGGAAACGAGGCTGCAGCTACCACCGGTTTGCAGAAGCGAGCTCTTCTTTGCTCCGAGCACTCGCATTCTCCATTTCTCTACAGTTATGTGCGGCCTTGTTCCACCGATTCAGAGTATAGAACAGTAGAATAGAAATCTCTAGTACAAAAATGTTTGGTTTTTTCCATGCAGCTTGTAATCTTCGCCAAACATTAATTGATTGATTTTAGTTTATTTTACTTCACTTTTCTTCCACTTTTGGCTAATCGCGAAGATGAGGATGAATGGTGATAAAATGAGAAACAATCAAAAACATATGGGGACGATGCAACGCGACCCCCACAGAGGATTATGTTGGCTGTGAGACCAGAGTTCAAGGCCTAGTCTGCAAAACGCAGTGCAGGGTGTACTGTGTGGAAAGGAGGTTGACATTCGGGTGTTTTCGGAAAGGCTCACCCCATTCACCCCCAAACATTAATTAACCACCTTATCTTGTGACACACAGGAGATTTACTACGTAGATATTTATAGCGTAGGACTCGAATGTTACAGACTGTGACATTGCTCTATCAACTTTTCTTTTTAAAAAAATTAAAGCCTTAATATTAACCACTAATCCAGTATTTGGACGAAGGACCCATGAAGTCGAAGCGCGGCGCGTTTGGGTTGCCATGGAGGTCGGCTACCAGCTGAGTTATCGAGATCTACTCTTTAAGGATTTTATGCTGAAAAGAGCTAATCGGGATTGTGTCTCCAAAGCATGATTGCTCAAACATGTCCCCGGCGTGAATCAAGCCAAAGACATCTTGATTATAAGATAAAATGCATATCTCTGCCTTTTCATTCCATTCTGTCATGAACTAACGTAAAAAGTGTAGAGCCCCACACATTCTCGTCCTCGGCCACAGTGGGGTGACGTCATAATCAACACGGTCTGGCTACACTTTCCTTATATAAATTTCAGTAGATAAGTCCTGCATTTTTAAAAATTTAACTTCGTATTTTCTTCCACTTTTGGTTAATCGCGAAATTGAAGATGGGTGATGATACAAGTATGATGAAATCGATGAAGGGATGCTCACCAAGAACACCCATGCCGGGATTCGAACCCTGGACTCCTGGCGTCGTAGCGCGTTGTACTAACCACTCCGCCACGGAGCAACTATGGGAGAGTAAAGGCTGTTGCAGTGTAATGCGGATTACATCACCTCCACACACCCTATGAGCCTCAATGTGTAGGGGAAGTCTTTACATAAATTCATAAAAATTAAATCACACAACCAGAGTGAGGGCTAGTAAATCATTTCCAGCCAACATTACAGAAAGAAAACATGTGGCACCACCACATTCTTCCGTGATTCTAAGTACATATAAATATAAATAGTAGACTATTAGATAACCTTTCTCTGCAATTTATGCATTTAACAGAAAATAAATAACGCCAAAAAATCTAGATAGACGTCCAACTTCAATTCATTTTGTACCTTTTCCTCTTTGAGATTAAAATACTGTAATTTTCAACGGAAAGAAAATCAAGACATGATCCACGATATTAATTCCTTTCTTACATAAGAGTTAATTACGCCCATTGTCTTCCCAAGCACCACGTTTTCTTAAATTCATATTTTTCAAATAAACCAGGCGTTTTCAGAAATTATTTTGCAACTTCACGAGTCTTTCTAGGATGGTTTCTTCGACCTTGTTCAATGCTCTTTCATTAACGTTAATTAGATCAAAGGAAGACACAAGCTATTGGCTGGAAGCTCTTAAACTCATACAATGTACGTCTTTCTAGAACTTTCCATTTACGACACAGGTTGTTGATTAGCTAGCTTGTGCCACGATGATTTCACGTTTCATAAGCATTCCCGTAATTGAATTCTCATTATCGTGCCCCTTTCCCACTGTTTCAATTTATGTACTTGATTTCAAAATGTAAACTTTCATCCTTTAAATCCTCCCTAGTCACTTATTTATGACCCAGAATATAAATTTAATATTAATTTAAATAGTTATTTCAAATTATACACTATCCCCGGAATCTGTTGTGCAAGGCCGAGCATAGCAGCAGAAAAAGTGAACAAATCGAGTGAGGAGAGCAAAGTAGTATGCACTGCTGCGAAGGCTGGTAACAGAAGTCGCTTTTCCCCTCCACGTAATCCCATTCCTTCTCACGTGTTCATTGGTGGAGTCGTCTCGCGTCAGTACTTGCGCAGAGACTGGTTTGCGTTCGCTTCCTCCAGAGATACCCCGGACAGAGTATAGACAGAAAATATGATTCACTAAAATTTAGGTATATCCCTTCTAAAAATCCTACTGTTATAGATGTTTGCAGTCTGAAAAAGGAAATAATTGTTTACTCAAAATGAAATTAAGACAAAAGGATTGAAATGCAATTAGAATGATTGATTGTTTGATCATACAATTTACAGGAATTAGTGCTAATGTGGTTCAACTTGTTTCTTTATTAAGAACTTTTTTAAGATCACAATAAGCATCAATGTAGATCAGTTATTAATGGATGGTTACGGCACATTTATTGCTCGTGACTATCCAATTTTCAGTCTTAATTTAGCTATGTTGTTTTTACGATGGAGTTTTTATTTTGTAATCTGAAATAATCTTCTAGTCTCCCTCTTCTTTGTAATCAAGAGGTCCCGGGTTCGATACGCGGTGAAGGTACAAGTGGTTCGGATCCCACTTTAAATTGTAGGTCCAGTCCAGATTAGCATTACTGTGCATAAAATGGACTTAAAAGAACAAAACTCAAACTCATGTCGTCTTCGGCTATAGAGGAATAATTTACCTTTTTACAACAAAATTAAATTAAAACTAGTTGTCGCAGTTCAATTTTTTTAGTAAGTAGAAGAAAGTCACCAAAACTGGCATAGGACTCCTAAACCGATACACACCTATTTCACAGCAGAGAAGTCCTGACACTTTGCGGTAAGAGGATAACTTTATTCTTTAGGCTCCCAAGATACTGTGCGACCAGTGAAACGATGGTTGGTGACTGTTTTCTTTGTGTAGGGAGAGGTTTTTGTTGTGGAGTGATTTCAATATTTTTGCTTGTCTGTGCATAGAACTATATTATTCATACTGGAAGGAGGAGTAAAGTTATACAGTTTTATCAGGTCATTGTAGATAGAATAACGATTCCGAACATGTATTTATTTCAGTTGTGAAGATGTGATGTTTGTACATTTTTGAGTTTATTGCTATTGATGGTGTCGTTCCCTAACCCAACATACGTCAATAATTGGGTTCCCTAAACCGTTGCGCTAGAAGAAGATATCCTAGATGCTGCTAAATGTATCTTTGTGAAGTACATTATTCTGAAGATGCTAGTGCTGAGGAATGGATAATGTGTACCATATGCAACATTTAAACTCCTGTTCAATGTGCAGGTGCAGAACAGACCTATAAGTCTGTGTTTTCTGTAAATGACTTGCCATTGAGTGCTAAATAGTCCAAAGAAATTACATTTGTTTCATGATGAATAAAGGAATTGCTTTATTCTCTAATAGAAAGTATTTACATGTATTTATTTGTGTTGCTTTGTAATTTGATTCTTATTTGATTCCTTATTTAAACAGGTATGTCGGATTAGGAATCAATTTCCTCAGATGGCATAATTGTACCTGTTGTGAAAAAACTATTCTGTGGGGAAAAAATGTTGTCGTAATAGACATTGTTATACGGCTTATACTTGGGCATGGAATTAATGAATACATTGATGTAGTCCACTTCTGAAAATTCCTCCTCTACTCCGAGTTAAGAGAAAGAAACAAAAGGGTATGTAGGTTTTGATGACTTTCCTCTAATGATGGAGCTTTAATACATTTATGCAGGTAACCAATTTTATCTATCTATATCTACGAATGATTTAGTGTACTCAGATGATAAAATTTTTATTACTTATTAAAATTCATGAACATACAGAAAGACTGGTCTTTAATTTTATTTATAACTTTGATAGGGCAAATGCAATGATATATTCATGCCTTAAACAGCGTACAAATCTAGGACCTCTGACTTGATAATGCGTTATGCTGACCACTCCGCCACAGAGAACGACGTGTATTAGTACAATCAAGTTAATTTGAACATGTAATTATATAGTGGCTGAGATATGATTTTGTATGACAACGATTATACGCCGAAAGTTATTTACCCAGACACTTCATTAATCCTGGTTGTAGGAAAAAAAACAAAAAAAAAACGATGGAATGATGTTTATCGATGTCTATGTGTGATCTCACGTTTTTTTTTATTTCTAGACACACACATATGTATGTGTGTTCATTTTTTAACACAGGTTATTTTGGTCCTTTGTATATTAATCGCAAATTGTATGCGTGTACGTATTCGTGTGCGTCCTGAAATGATTTTAAATCGCCTCAGGTTTTTCAATTTTCTACACTATGAAGAGGGGCAAATACAAATGTACTACAACTGAACCGTATTTTCATAAAAGTGCATTTTTTTTTGTTTTGCATAGCAAATCTTTGTATGTAACTGCATTTTGAAGCTTTAGATTATATCCATTTCCCGGGGTGAATTGAATTATTGTTTTGATGTCTACTTTGTGCACTGAAAGGCTAATCGGGACTGGATCTACAGTTTATAGCGGGATTCAAACCACTGTGCCATGTGTCTTCATCAGGTATGGAACCAGAGACCCCTGTACAAGAATTGAATTTTTCCAGAATGCCAAGGATATATTTTGCTTGCATTGATTGCTTATATCTGGAAAAAGATTGCAAAATTTTGTAAATTTTAATATTGAATATTTTGTTTGTCAGTGTTTCTCAAACTCCTGATATTTTATAGTCCTTTGCAACCAAAAAGGAGAACACGGTAACAAATTTTCTGCAACCGTAAGCAAATCAACCGTTGATACGTTTCAAAATGTCATTATGCATAGAATAATGTAAATTTGAACTGTGAGGATTATTCTCTCATGTCACAGCTGTGTGCGCACGCACAAATGCACTGAGGTTTGTGCAGGATTCACGGTTGACCCACTAAATGAGGCTTTGTTCTGCGGAAAGAGCACTCGAATGAATACATTGAACAAACTAATGAATGTTGTTGCGGTTTAGTAGTTCGCTTGAAACAAAATTCTATGTGGGGTGTAAGCTGTAAGGATAAAATTTTCAATGATTAACTTCAAAGCACCTTCATGAGCACAATTGATTGAAAAACAATGGTTGTTAAATATATTGCCGCTGAAACATTTACAAAATAATATGGGACAATGGAAAGAAGGGAAGAGAGAATATGAGATTCAATGTGTGCCCGTGTAGAATTTACGGAAAACTTAATTTATTTTTATTTTTGTGTAAACGTAACTATTTTATAAAAACATTTATCTTTTGTTACATAAAATTATTTATAGTGGAATTACATATATACAGGGTGTCTCATAAGTAATAGCGCAAACTGACACAGGTGAAAGTACACGATAATAGAAGTAAAAAAGTCTCAGTAAACATGGGTCTGCAAACAATCCGTTTTCGAGATAATTGCGAATGTGTGATTACAAGCCGCCACTGACTTCATTGTTTGAAAACGTTGTCCTAGTTGATAAAATGCTAATAGTATGTGCGAATGTGTGGTTACAAGCCGTCATAGATTGCATTTTGTAAACACAGGGTGCTTTACTCCTTGCGCGGTCCGAGGTTTGCTCTTTGTTTACAAAACAGAACATTTCCGAGAGGTGGCGTTCTAATCAAACAGAACATTTCCGAGATGTGGCGTTGCAATCAAACAGAACATTTCCGGGAGATGGCGTTGCAATGAAACAGAACATTTCCGAGAGGTAGTACGGCTTGTACCCACACAGTCGCACACATTATTAGCATTTTACCAACTAGGACGACGTTTACAAACAATGAAGTCAGTGGCGGCTTGTAATCACACATTCGCGATTATTTCGAAAACGGCTCGTTTACAGACCCATGTTTACTGAGACTTTTTTTGCTTCATTATCGTGTACTTTCACCTGTGTCAGTTTGCGCTATTACTTTTGAGACACCCTGTATATTATTTATATGGAATTATATATATGTAATATTGTTTATAGCTGATGATATTTTTATTACAAATAATTATGAGACGAACTTCTTTCATAATACACTTTAGGTACTTAAGATTACAAATTGGATATGACGATGTCATTGCGTAATTTTTATTAGTCACTCCAATCGAATGATCAGTTATTTCTAAGCCGGTTCGTAGGCCGAACGCGTTAAGTCGTCGACGTTCGATCTCGTTCCCGAGTTCAAATCCTGGTATGGACATTGGTGTTCTTTGTGTATATTCTTATCTGATCATCACTTGTCGGACCCTGTTGCCGAGTGGTTAGCACATCGCGCTGCGACGCCAAGGGTCCCGGGTTCGAATCCCGCTCGGGCTTGGTTGTTTGTGAATGTCCATTCATCAATTTCATCATTTCTTCACTCATCCCCATCTTCGCAAATTAGCCAAGAGGCACAAAACGCGAAGTAAAATGAAATAAATCATTCATTCATTCTGATCATCACTTATCCTCATCGCAGCGATTAGCCAGAAGTGGTAGAATGTCAACGCTAAAAACTAAAATAGAAGGTAGTTTTTTTTAAATAAATCAATTGACTAGGCTTTGCTGCCTTGTTTTTATCCATGCCAGTCTCATGTTCGCAGGTGTGTGCCTGTAGATTGACCGTATCTCCAGCAACAACATTTTGAGTCAGCACAAGAAAATATCAACCTTACAAGCGTAGTACACCCTGGATTGCATTTTGCAAACTAGCGAGGGTCTGGCATCTGGACTCACAGCCAGTGGTGCTTGTGTTGTGTCGTCCCTATATGTTTGCGATTGCTCCACCAATCAATTATCACCATCCCTCGTCATCTTCGCAATTAGCCAAAAGTGGCAGAAATGTTAAGCAAAATCAATCACTCTATCTCACATACTGCTTTTGTTTGCATCTTCTTTTAATCCTGAAATCACGTACAACATTTAGTCATGTCCAATACTTTCTCAAAACCAGTCTGCACAGCAAGCCATTTATTCCTTCACATCTCATCTTCTCGCATCATCAAAAATGAGCTCTATTTTCTCCGGCTGGCAAGAATACCTTCATTGTTACCGCTGTTGTTATCAAGAATAAACTGCAGAAGTTTTGCTCGTGGCACAGATGAAATTTCCATATTTCAGTAAGCCTCCAGAAAGGACACATTGTCCATAAATTCCTCTCAAGTAGTCCAGCGGGAATACAGCAGTGTCTGTCTTCTCTTGATATTTGTGTTTCCTATTCCTTCGCATGTTTGTTTTTACTCTTCTTCCGGGTCCTCTTCCCCCCCCCCACCTCCCTCCGTACTCCTTTTGTCCCAAGGCACTGGAAACTACTGGGGGACATTTTTCCTTCATTTTCCATTTATGTGCTGGGAATGGAACCTGAGGTCCGGTAGAAGGAGAAGAGGTTTGACTAAGTTCCACTCCAATACACTGGCTGGGAATTGGGCGGGAAGGCAAACAGGGGCTATTTGATTATCGACCCGACTCCGAGATAGAGGCGTTCTAAATCCAGATGCGAGGCGACAACCATGGCTTCGGATTTGCGCAGGGCAGAACTTGGCAGATCAGGCGCTCGACAAGATGGAAAGTGTCACAGGGGCTCCGTGTCTCTCCTTCCCGTCAAACTCCTTAAACTTGTGAACTTGTGTCAGCTCGTAATCTTCAACCGAAATTATCCGGGATCTCGCAGGAGGCACGTAATCCTTACAAACCACACGTACTTGATGTATTTTAGCAGGAGTGCGCGGTGACAAGCCGTTTGCAATGAAATCTGTATTAACGAAGGAGAAGGATGCTTCATGTGGGTTGGAGGGAACTCGCTTTTGCGTTGCGGTATCTTCAAACGTGGAGCAGCGAAGCCAAACTTTGGAGCATTTGTTCAATGAACGAGTCCATTTGTACCAGATGCTGTGTAGTCAAGTTTCACTTAGATAAACTAGTATTTTCCACATTCAACTACGAATACAGCTCCTAGAAAAATGCCAAACGTGATAAAATGCAGTGATCATTATGGTTGTGTAATTCGGTCAAACTCAAAATGTATTCATAAGTAAAAAGTATAATCATGAAATCTTATCGCTGCAAAATAGGTGGCACAAATTTTCTTAGTAGACTTATAGCATGTGTGAAAGTAGTTGATATTGAGTATGTATGCATTCTTGCATAAATTATAATTAATAACGCCACTGTATACTGTTATCGTAATGTCGTTGATCTTTTTTATAAGCATATAATGATTGGTTTGGGTGTAATATATGCTTGAAACTGTCATACTTAATTATCGCTATACTTTAGTAGGATTAACTTCACAAGCATATAAGCGTGATGGTTCCAACATCAATAACGTGCATCTCATTCTTTTTTGCTCTTAACCATATTCGTATGTAATTATCATTTTGGCACTATGCTTATGCTGTTGAACTGATTAAACTAAGAGACACGCTTTTTACCCCCAATGGGATGACTGTTTCTAGCGTATTTTGTTGTGTAAAATGTGAGAATGATACTGAAAATTCCCCACCATACAACAGTTTTCCATAATTTTTATTTCCATTGTCTCAACACTCCTGATTCTCGGCACTGTATGAGAAGAACTTATCAGCGATTGGATATTGTTCAGACTCATCGAAATTAATTATGAAAGCAATGGAATTTTTCTGCCATGGGTTTCAAGGAAGTATACGAAACATGTCTTAAAACTATGTTATGAGGTATATATGCCGATCTTATGGTCACATAATTACAAGGAGAGTGCGAAATATTGCCGTTTTTGTTTTTGTGGAACAGTATAGAAACAATAATTATGTTGGAAAAGATAATGGAAACAGAGATTAATATATACCTGAAGAGAGGAATAATGTTCGCATCCAGGAGAGCCAAAGAAGGTTTTCCCTACTCCCTGCATAATACTGATGTAATGAAAAGCAGTGTAAAAACAATGGAAAAGACTGAAATATGTTCAGTTGCCTTTCAGGAAATAGCAAGAATCTGCAACAGAAAAATGAGAAAATTGCTTAAAGACAATAACTTTGGCTCAGAGCTTAATATTGTCGAATTAATGAACATCTCTGAAATGGAATTCAGTTGGCAGAAACCGCTGTTACTTGAAAATCTCAAGTCTTCCCTCCATGACTTCTCATAGGATGATATTTATAATAGACCTGTGTTATATCAAGATGATTCAGATGAATGGTATTCGGATACTTGAATTATCTAGATATCCATAAGATATTCTGAAAATTAGATAATTCGAGTGATGAAAATTCAGAAAGGAGAAATATGCATGTTGAATATGGGGAATGAATCAGAATGCTACCATTTGAATTATTCGAATACCTTTCAAAGCAGATAGTAAACTGGCGAATATCCTTTACATACCTGTAGGAATTTGGATATGTTACTTGTATATTAAGTTATGCTTTAAACAGAACATCCAGATATTTCTTCACCAGTTTATCTGCATACCAGTTTGCCAACCAAGATTTCTAGGTACCAATCACGGACAGTTATCCTAATTTCAGAAACTGGATTATTAGCATCTGTAATATCCGAATACCCATTATCTATATTATTATCCGGATACCCACTTTATTGAAATATGCTTGCCACTTTGTCACAAATTCTTAGAATAGCATGGACTACAGTTTAATCATTACAGTTTTGGCTGCCAATTGTCAACTACATAGGGCACAATTGTTACATACTTTCCGAACAAAGCAATCGTGAACATTTGGTCGGTTATTATCAATCTTTACGTGAACACTTCACAAAGTATCTGCTCAAAAAGGCCAATGCACTCGTGTTTTAATCACCATTAGCTCGTGGGTTGATTTGAATAAAGTTTGAATATATGTGAATTCACTCATTGAAAATTCTACAGAGCCCAACTGCTTATTAAGAAGGGAGAACAAAATCGCTCTGACCTGTAGTAAAATGCTGAGTTGTATAGGTGTCCTTAGCATACATAATGACAAACACAAGAGCTGTTTTGTATTCTGTCATTATTGCTCTTTCGAGATAATATTTGTTTGGGGAAGTTGCTTTTTTCATGGCCCATAGTTTTATGGAGCAGTCGTTGTAGTATACTCTGTCATTATATCAGATTATCAAAGTTACAGTTACCACCATTCCCACATTTGGTATGTGACTGTTAAATCATTCCAGGAATGAATGTGATTGCCTCCCTTTGAAGTTTAACGTTAAGTGATCACCCATCGAAGTCACGTAATTAAGAAATGTGTGAGCTCTAATTCCACAGAAAGACATCGTGATTCTCCTCCAGCCAATCTAGCCGAATGCCAGAGAGACACCTTCATGAAGGCCACGGACGCTCCCTTCCACCATCGCTGTTAACCAATCAATACTTGAATTAATTAACTAACCAACGTTGGTTGAAAGTCGAGAACGCTAGCCTGTACGGGTAGACCCGTAACACAAACCAGCAACTCGGGTATTTTGTGTATATTTTTAAAATTTTGATTACACTCAAAATTTTTAGAAAAAATGCATCTCTTTATCAGCAAAAAGGTGATTGAACAGGTTGTAGAGAATCTTAAAAATGGAAAAAAATGTCGCTCCTTGACGTGCTATTATTCTTTTCTGCCTTTTTATCTGAAGCTGTCAATTACAGTGACTTTGCCAAGCCAAGAGGGAATTTTCGCTCGGTTGAAGAACCTGTTTCTGGTTCGTTGCCTCCTCCTCTCGACTATGGCTCGATTTAATAATTAATTTACCCCTCTCTCCTTCCCTCCAGACGAGACTGCGTGGTTGCCTGATTTAGATGATGAGACGAATTACATAGTTCTGATTACCTCTGGGACATTTTGCTGCCTACTTGTAACCAAGATGAAGATGAGCCGTGACGCCCGCTATCATATTGATTGCATACGTGCAAGTCTCTATTGGCGAGCAAAATTAGTTCTTCCTTGTGCAACGGGTTAGGTTCTGGTTTCATGATACAGGATTTCTAATTCTCTTCGCTTCGAATGGCGTTCGTCTATTGCAGAAATCGTCCTTAGAAACACTAGATTGAGTAATTGATTGAATTTGAAATTTCGTGCGTCAGCACTTAGGCTATTTTGCACTCGTCACATTATATGGTGTCCAGCCCCTTGCCATAACTAAATTGATTGAATTCAAAATTTCGGGTGCGTCAACACTTAGGCTATTTTGCACCAGTTATATTATACGGGGTCCAGCTCCTTACCATAACTAAATTATATCTAATATAACATAACTGTAATGTTGGAGGACTAAAATATTCTTACTTAGGCTAAATGTTGATGCTGTAACTGGGACACTCGGCACACATAAGGACAAAACACAGGACAACACACGCACACAGCCCTACAGATGATTACACTGGACGTAGGTTCAGACGCCAGAGCCTAGTTAGTCTGCACAATGAAGTCCAGGGTGTACTATGTGGAAGTGAGGTTGACAATTGGGTGTGCTACGTGGAAGGGTTACCCCTTAGAAGCACTAGAATAACGCCGCCGATTCATTCATTCATTGATTTCTTTTGTTGTAGTCTACTTCCCTTTTCTGCCACTTTCAAAGATGAACATGAATAATATTAAATGGATGGAATAATATGGGTAAAAAGGGTAACTTGGGTGTTACAGCCCGGTAACTCCTACTTGCAGGCCAACGAAGCTCTAGCCCCTGAATCCACAGCCAGGAATATTCTCCCTGGAGTCGTGTTGTTCTGTGTTTGTCCCTGTGTGCCCTGAGTGGCCCTTTACAGCGTCAGCTTTTAATACGTAAGGAGATTTTATCCTCGGAAACAGTAGGCTATAGTTTTAGATCTTGTTAAGTAATGAATGAATGAATTAGTTTTAAAAATTGAGTGAGAAATTTTTAATAGACATCTATTATTTTCTTGTTTGGGACATGTCCTCAATTTTGTTTTAGTAAAGGAGCTAAATGAGTATAGTTCCGTTGTTACGTTCCCAGTTTATACTCTGCGGATGTACTTACTGTTAATCCATTCCGGAGAACACAGGACGTATCAGCCTACTATGAGGCCTCTCAAGACTTGGGAATAACTTACGGGTATGTTTAAGTAAAATATATTAAATCTCGCAGAGTTAGAGTACCTTAAAACTTTAGTTGGTCTTCTTATCACACACTCGCACTCGAAAATAAACTTCTTATTAGAATTAAAACTGTATTAAGCTTGAAATTATTACTCGAGTACACAAAACCTTCAGTTTTAAAAGTCACTTTCTTCAGACATCAGAATCAATAAAGTACCGTACATAACAACCAACATTCAATTGTATCAAGGTTAGTCAATAACAATTGCACACACTACAAAACTGAGTAACACAAATTATGACGTCATAGAATAACACAAGTATTTATTTTTACAATTAACATATTAAACACTGAATTCATAAATTAAGTGGGTGCGTATCATCGTATTGTGTGACGGGCAAAAATAAATAAATCAATCAATCAATGAAAGAACAGCCACAAACAAGCGTGGACAGAACTCAACACGTGACCCAAAGAGAATTATACATACTGGCCGAGAGTTCAGACGCCAGAGCCTCGTTACCCTGCAAAATGCAGACAAGGGTGTGCTAAGTGGTAGAGAAGTTGGCATTTTGGTTTCTGCAGAAAAGGGGCATCCCTTACACCCCAATGATCGCAACGAAACCGACCGTTATATGCACTAGATCTAGAAAGCAAGTTTCTCTGGCTACCTGTAATCCCAGGCGCAGAACTTATATACAAGTTTGTGTTACTCTAAGAGGATCGCTTCGCGGTACAACTTGGCATGCAGGTAACTCATGCTTTAGGCACTTAATTAAGAGGTCTACAGATGGGAATTTCCGAGTATCAGATTAAAATTCAAAACCACCCATGTTCGAGAGCAAGTTCACCTCAAACTAAATCTTTCCTTAATATTTTTTCAGTTCTAAATTTGATGAAATTCAATTTCTGGAAAGTATATTTAATTTGAAACTTTTTTTTCACTCTTCTCTGTAATTTTGTTTTTAAATAATAACGAGTACGCAGCTCATTCAGAGATTCTTCACAAATTATTGACCCGTTGTGGGTGTATTTATATACATACACATTTATGTATGCATGTCATCCAAAGTCAAGCAAAGAAACTGCTAAACACAAAAACTGACTGAAAAGCACAGTGTGCATGCTATATCTACCTGGGTTATCAGAAAGGAGAGAATTGTTCAAAATTCTAACTTAGGACATCATTCAGCAGAAAGAAGACCATACCAGAAAATCCCATACAATATTTAACAAAAACTGTACACGTAACACATCACGCGAATCTGGGCGACTTTACATAGGAGAATCTGACTCTCTCTAGAGAAGAGGATAGATGAAGAGAAGCAGCACACATGCAAAGGTAAAAAAGATAGGTAGAAATTAGCCGAACGTGCATGGATTGAATCACATTGAATTCAGTGGAACAAAATAAGAGTACTACACAAAGAACCAAATTGGAAATTCATGAAAATCAATTCGAAACAGCTCTCAAAGCAATGACACATAACATTACAAGACATCCCAATGTAAAATTGAAGCAAATTTGGTTCCTCCTCTTCTCAAAAATAGAAATAGTAGCATAAGTGGAGCAAAATGTAATATAGAATTCTGGGAGCGCTGTGGAGTAGTAGGTTATCGCTCCGGATTTGTGGTAAAATGAAAATCGCAGGTCTTACGTAGTCCGACTCGCACCAAGGCAAATATAAATTTGTTCACCTGAAGACGTGAGAAGAGGTGCTCTCTCGAAACGTAGACCCTGTCTCACTTATGTCTGGAGCAAGGACACGCATAGCGTCAGAGAAGGGAGGAAATCGAGTGAGCAGAGCGAAGCAGTACACGCTGCTGCGAAGGTTGGTAACTGCAGTCGCTTTCGCCCTCTCCACATAATTCCGTCCCCCCTCACGTGTTCATTGGTGGAGCCGTCTCGCGTCACTACTTGCGCAGAGACTTGTTTTCGTTTGCCTGCTCCAGATATACATGGAACTAAGTATAGTGTTGGAATAAGTATAAACTAGGCAATTAATTATGCCCAATTAACATTGCATGCTAATAAACGGATTGGATTCAGGTATTTGGTTTATTTTACATCGCTATTTTTGACACTATTAGCTAATCGCAAAGATAAAGATGAGTGATGACCTGATGAAATTAATGAAGGGATACTCACAAAGAATACCCATGCCGGGATTCGAAGCTGGGATTCTTAGTATGCTAATAAAGAACCATTGTCACTAACATTCAGGGAATTTACTAAACGAACAGTTGATGGAATACATCAAATTGATCAACGTCATTTAGAAAGTGTTGTGTTGATTTAACTTTGACTTATCTGTAGCGTAAGTACGTCCAACTAGAGTACCACAACGTCTCTTTCATAATTGACCATTCTCCAATTCACCTCCCTATCCCTAAGTGACGATTAACCAGCATGCTAAAATGTACCGCTTTAAATAACCTCTAAATAATAATGTATTGCTAACAAGAGCACACCGCAGAGAGATCAAAAATAGCTTCACTCATCCATTATCATTTATATAATTTGAACAATTACTGAAAGAATCCCTGACCCAGAACTGAATAAAATGGGTACTGCTCGTAAAATTATTTATGAATATGTGATCATATTATTCAACCATGCTCTCAGGATAATATTAAAGGGAGACTTACATGTGTGAGGAATTTTCAATGACACATGATACATTATACGTGTAGCATATATTTGGAAATTATATTAAGAGATGAAACTAAGTGTAAAATACCTGAAACCCAAACTAATCGTAGTTTGCCATAGTTGCATATTGCAGAGTTTCTATTAAGGCATATTTTCATTCGGGTGTTGTACCAGACCGGATTACAGCTTGTTGCATGTTATTGTATCTGTTTAGTATTCGTGAACGTGTCAATCGTGATGATGACGAGGATGGATGAACTGATTAAATATACAAGGAAACATATATGTACAATGTACATATGCTGAACATATGTATTGTGTGTGTTTGTTTATGTGTGTGTGTGTGTGTGTGTTGGATTGTTATGTATTTATCAGATTCTTGTTTGTTTTCTTGCATATTTAATCAGTATCCTCATGTACGAGAATGTAATATGACGATACTATACTCAGTCCCGGGAATCTCTGGAGCGAGCGAACAAAAGCAGTGACGCGATACGGCTCGATTAGTGAACACGTGCGAGGGAACGGGATTGAGGGTGGGGTGGGGGGAGCGACTTCAGTTACCAGCTTTTGCAGCAGCATGTACTGCTGCAGCCCTCCTCTGCCCTTATGCACAGCCTTGCTCCTGAGATTCCCGTGATATGAACCTTTCCTTCATAACCGTGTAATAACAACTATTAGTCGTTTTCGATAACAAAAGAAATACAAATAAACATTTACGATGAAAGCTCTCTCGATTAACATTTCCTCTTCGAAATTGAACTCAGGGCTCTGAACTTAACGGAGTATACCATCTCTGGAGCAAGGCCGCGCATAGCGGCAGAGAAGGGGAGAAAATCCAGTGGGCAAGGAGAAGGAGTTCACGCTTCTGGGAAGGCTGGTAACTGCAGTCGCTTTCCCCACTCCACGCAATCCCGTACCTCTCACGTATTCATTGGCGGAGCCGGCTCGCGTTTCTACTTGCGCAGAGCTTTGTTTTCGTTCGCCTGCTCCAGAGATAACCGAGACAGAGTGTAGTTATCAACTGCTCGTATCGAGTAACAGAAGGTTGAACCTGAATCTAACCTGAAATTATATTTCTAAATCACAGTTTCAACAATTGAAACAATGAGTAGTAGTTCAAAATTCATTTTGCACGCTCTGTATCCATTTATTGTTGTTGTTTGTACAAATGACATAAGGTAGGTGAGCGTTCCAAAATTCTGTACACGCTGTTCAAACACTACTGGCAAAGGAGGGCTTAACCTCTCGGTCTATTTTCCAATGGACTTTCTGAAGACAATTCAAGACATGTGCAGTCTTGTTATTAAATCTCACGCTCCAACTAGTCCACAAAAACAGAACTTCCGCCGTGGAACATTCTACTTGTGCTTCTCCCTGAGTGGAAACGCATTTCAGAGATTCCCAACATACTTTCCCCCAGATTCTTTGCATTCGTTGGGGGTGCTCGTCACCCCTCACGAGGTGGGAACTTTAAACATGACTCGCTGCTCCAATAGCCGGTGTTAAAAGTAAACATTACGCTGCTGCGTAGTATCCTATGGTGTAGTTTCTGGAGAGCAAGGATTGCGCTGCGTTTCTGAACATCAAGCAAGATCTAGCTTTCTCTTCTGGCTGCCACGTTAACATCTTGCTACAGAGATTTCTCCTCTGTATTTTTATTTTTCAGCAGTTGAAACTACAAAGAAGAAACTATGAGAACAGCTGCTGTGTTTGCTTTATTTTTAGAACAGTGTTGGCTCTGTGAAGAAGTCTCATACGTCTGACAATCTGTTAAGAGTAGGAAAACAGTTTAAAGCTGGACTTCTCAGTCTTTCCAAGTAAAGTTTCTATTTCTCTGCATTTGGTAATTTAACTTTAGTTTAAATGCTACTAAAGTGTTAATTTTCATGCATTTGAGTTGACTTCACTCACAGCGTCATGTTGCATAAATTAACTTAAACCCTTTATAATACACAGAACTAACTAACTCTCTAGCCTTCTTAAACCCGAAAGTTTATGGCTGCAGCAACACAAACATTACATCTGCCCTATTCTCGGCAAGATCAATCCAATCTTTTCCATCCTTACCGATTTCCTTTAGGTCCATCTCAAAGTTATCCCTCCTTCTTCGTCCTGGTTTTCCTACAGCTCTCTTACCCTCATGTTTCCCAACAAGAATCCTGTAAACTCTTCTTTCCTCTCCCATTCGTGCCACATGGCCTGCCCACCTATGTCTTCTTGATTTAATCATTCTGATAATATCCGGACATGAATAAAAAATATGTGGTTCTGAATTATGTAACCTTCTCCATTCACCTGTCTCTCCATCCCCTTTTAGGTCCAAATATTTTTCTAAGGATTTTATTTTATTTTACACAGTAACATTAATTTCATTGAATAGGCAGGGGTGAACTAGCTCAACCAGAGGGCCCGGAGCAGTCTGACTTCACCACAGTTGGTTTTTGATAATAAAGGTTTTTTTTCACACATCCATTTTTACACACTTTGTTTAATATTTGCAGAGTGTAATTACCTAGAGTTATAGCACGCTCCTTGAAAGCACAGTCTGAAATATTGGAAACAAGTAAATAACTTACAAAAATCGTCATCGAGAGCATTAATTAATCGTTTGAAACATTCTTAAAGGTTTAAGTGCTGTATCGAACGGTTTACATAGGTTATATTTTAGTTAGTCAATATTAGAAACCCTCATATGCTTACCAAATGCAATTCTACTTTTTACAATCTTGTTCTGAAGTGTTAACATTAGGAATTGGTCAATTATTTATAATGGGGTAACTTGGTGGTCTAGGTTTATACAAAATGTGATTTCTTGAACTTTAAACGAAAGTGCTTTAATTCCTCAAGTTGACTTACTTTTCCCTTTAAATTAAACTATCATGAGATATGTATAAATTTAGTATGATGAGAACGCAAACCTTGAAAAATACTGCTATAAATATTTAAAAAATATATGTTCCAGTCCAGGTTAAGGGTATTTATTCTTATTACTTTTCGTAAAACATGCAATCAAGTATTAACATAATGTGCCATATACGTACGAGTACGTATGTTGTTTGTAGCAGTCATTGGAACCTGATTAAATAAAGAGATTAACGCATTGAAGCTATTGGTAGTCTTCCTAGCTTATATTCCCTATCGAAATGCTGTGCTGTCCGTAATCAAGTACTTAGCGCAGCAGACATTTATACCATGTGTGGATTGCATGCAACTCATTCCAATTATGATCTGCACAATGAACCACAATTCCTGCTCCCCCTGCCGCACGGGGGACCACCATAGTACTTCCAGGATTTCAACTCTCCACTCCATTTGTCTTTCGTAATTGATCTAACTCCTAATTACAGCATTGTTTGCATCACATGGCTGTCTGCACTGTGCTGCTGCATGGTTTGGGTTCCATTGCAGTTATTGAATATTCAAAAACATTTACAACTGTGAAAGTAGATAGCAATGGTGTATGTGAAAAATTGTGTAATTCAGATAATGTTTCAGTTGCATATGGTTTGCAATGAAATGAAAAATCAGTAAAATGTTGCAAAAAACACAGTTGACGTGCGTGTTATAACCACCACTGCCAATAAGGTTATTTACTACATAATTGTTCAAAGAATTCTTGAATCTATTCTCATTAATATTCATTACAATGCAAATACAAAGCATGGTCATTGTTTAACAAAGGACAACCAAGGTATAATTATTATGATATAACATTGCAACTATTACTTGTCTCTTACAAACTAATACTAATAGACTTACCAACCTACAGTATGTGTGCAGTCTTCTTAAAAAGTGTGTAAGACAGAGTATAATATATAACTTGTCGTTTATGTGCGTTTTTGTGCCAATAATGATGTCCGATGCTTTGATGGCGGATTTCACATGGGTTAAAGACGTTCATATGTGTTATGGTTAGAGAAAACTGTACGACTTTATATACGTAGGCTATATAAATATTTGTTTCTCGTAGAACTCTCAGAATTGTGAGACCATTCAAGACGAACGTGTATTCGGCAACAATTGGAATATGAGGCAGAATTATCATCACAGATGAGCTGTGTTTTTTCTTATTTCTAGCTCGGCGTCCACCTAATTTCTCCTTCTGTTTTCTGCGTCAACGTGAATCATGAAGTGCAAAAAAGTGTTCCTGAAAAATTTCTAATCGTATCTTCAAGTATTAGTGATATTCATATTGTATCTTAAGATACCTGTCTGTATACTTTCATAAGCGTAGTTCCTTGTGTGATGATATACGTAAATAAATTCAGTTTCATTCTGCGATGACAACAGGCGTTCAACTTCCTATCTACTATATAATATTAATATACATTCCATAGCCTATTGGGCTATGGAATGTCTACTAACAACCTAGTAGACTTGATCTTGCACAAGATTCCTTGCGTCAACTATGTAAAAATATTGTACACTTTAAAACTGAGCATGATTTTTCTCTTTCACATTAAATATCAATTAGTATTGATTCCTTTAAAATTGTACCATTTTTTTACTCCATTGACTTTCAATTTTAGTTCTATATATACAAAATTGAATTACGTAATGTATCTAATGTAATTACATATGTATTATATGAAAATATAGAATTACATATAATTACATTAGATACATCTATTTTGTTCTGCAAGGATTGGGAATGACGTTTCGTATCTGACAATTTTTCCGTGCTCTTTCTAAAATTCTTAACATCACGCGGCAATCTTAATGGAATCCCAAGTGTACCAATGCAACGATATTTCCGTCACATTCCTCATTTTCTCCTCAAACAACAGTCGTAACTCCGGAACTACCTCCCATGCACGTCTCTCCCTTCTGAGGGAAATTTCATGGGTGGCTAAATGCTGGTGGGATATTGGCAGAGCAAACATTAACTGGAAACTGCTGGAGACGCAATTAAACGTGCTGACACTTTGGAAGGCTCGATTATTTTTCTTTCTGCTGTCTCGTGCACTGTAATATTGGGCCCTGTCTCTGGACATACCATTGTAGATTCTTAAGCCAAAGCCATATTTTATGTAATGCAAGGCTGCATAACTATTATTCTCATTTTAGAGAAGATATTAAGTAAAAATGTCAAGACATTTGTACTAAGTACAAACAAGTCTTCCATATTTGGCTAATCGCAAGGATGAGGATGAGTGATGATATAATGACATTGAAGAAAGGATCTCTTACGAAGAAGACATATGCTCATACATTTGAAGACAAACTATTTGATCTCAAAAGTATTCTTGTCGTATTTATTTACTTGTGCAGACATATTCGAAGTTATCACATTTGCGTTTAAAGTTATCGAAGTTACGTTTTAAACAGATATTTTGGGTTGCATATATATAATGTAGTACCAAATTCTCCATATTCAAAATAATTATGATAAGACACATTGTATAGTTATGTCGTTCATAATGTGCATCAAATATCTCAATATCTTAATAACAAGTACGTTCTAAAGATTGCGGACATTACATGTGAAAATATCTGTGGAAATGAACATAAGTAGTGCAGGTGCACGGGTTCACAAACCGAAAATGGCGCTCGGTGGCGCTCGCAGTGTTGCCAACCCCCTATTCGAAAAAATCACCAAGGTTGTTTTTGGGTATAACCTAACCTCAAGCAAGGAGCTGGCAACGCTTGAGGCTTTCTCGCAGTGTTGCCAACTCACCCCAAGAATATTTCACCATGTGATATTTTACAAGCGAAGCTAACCTACAAATGGGAGTTGGCAACACTGATTAGTGGAGGTGCACGGGTTCTGCAACATTAATTGGCGATCAGTGTTGCCAACTCACCTCAAGAATATTTCACCATGTGATATTTCACAGGCGAAGCTAACCTACGAATGGGAGTTGGCAACACTGATTAGTGGAGGTGCACGGGTTCTGCAACATCAATTGGCGATCAGTGTTGCCAACTCACCCCAAGAATATTTCACCATGTGATATTTGACAGGCGAAGCTAACCTACGAATGGGAGTTGGCAACACTAGCAACGTCAATTGCGGTTCAGTGTTGCCAACTCACCTCAAGAATATTTCACCATGTGATATTTGACAGGCGAAGCTAACCTACGAATAAGAGTTAGCAACACTGATTAGTGTAATCAGCTCAGTTGAGCGCCATCAATTGGCGATCAGTGTTGCCAACTCACCCTAAGAATATTTCGCCATATGATATTTTACAAGCAAAGATAACCTACGAATGGGAGTTGGCAACATTGACTAGTGGAGGTGCACGGGTTCACCAGCATCAATTGCGGTTCAGTGTTGCCAACTCACCCCAAGAATATTCCACCATGTGATATTTTACAGACGAAGCTAACCTACAAATGGGAGTTGGCAACACTGACTAGTGTAATCAACCCGGTTCTGCGCCATCAATTGCGGTTCAGTGTTGCCAACTCACCCCAAGAATATTTTACCATATGATATTTTATTTCCAAGTCCCGGGGACACCAATGTATATCGTGATTTTTGTAAACCTCTCTCGGGAACGATGTGCCACACACACGCGCGCGCGCCTATCGGCAGATTACGTTTCGCGTATTTATTTGTTGCGCTGACACAGCGTGATGAGTAAATAATGCATTTTCTCATTTTTGAAGTACGAATGCATTTTATCGTAATCTTCCAAGTCCCGGGGGACACTAATGTTTGTATATCGTGACCTTTGTAAACCTCTCTCGGGAACGATGTGCCACACGCACGCGCGCGCGTGCTTTTTTTTTTATTTTCTGTATTATGGCGCAAACACATCTAGAAAAACTACAATTTTGTTCCCTCTCCTCTCTGCGTGTGCTATCAATGTTGACACAATAACGCAAATTCAACAATACGTAGGCTTTGGGACGACGGAAGTTACACAACGGCAAGCCTCGTCAGTACACCTACCCCCAACATCCGGAGTGTGCAAGTACATAATAGCGGGCTGCTTGGGCGTATACAATTTGTTTTGTTTATATTTTGTTTCAGAGCGGGTGAGATGCCCGAAGATTATTAGATATCTGGAGCATGCAGGCACACAACAGCGAGCTGGGATGGAAGATCGTCAGCACATCCGGAGCGTGCAGGTACATAATAGCGAGCTGCTTGGGCGTTAGCGTGGCTTCGCCGGATGCAATACACACGATGCTTAGGTTACAACAGGTTGTTAACATTAGCTTTGGGGGGGAATGTTCTAGAGAAGATTGTCTCAGAATATTTTCATAGTTTCACACCTCTATTAGATTGGTAGAAAAATATATTAGTGGGCAATAAAATCTGAAGATTTGTGTCTAGCAAAAATAAGCTAAATAGAATTATACATGCATACAATATTTATTTTTTCTATCTACAATCATATTTTTCTTATATATTTTTTTAATTTTTTTTATAGGGTTGATTAAAGCACATATTTGAGGAAGACAACACTCTACCACCAACAGATCACATATAAATAAACATACCCCGAAAAAATGCGCTCCATGAAAAGTTGCCCTGTGTGCGAAAAAACTATATCAAGCGAACATTTTGCAAGACATTGTCGCACCTGCGTGCCAGGCAAGCATTTGGCTGCCACCGAACTGTGTTCCGGATGTAATAAACATATTACAATTGCGTATGCCAAAAAGCATAAGCTTACTTGCCTAAGCAAAAATACATCTGGGGCCCAGCCTTCGACCTCCACCAAGAGGAAGGCGGAAGCAGCCTCCATCAATGCACCACTCGCCAAACGCGTCAAGCCTGCGATAAAAGCAGACCAGTCTGCTTTCCAGCGTTCGTTAGAGGACTTTCCTTTTATTTCGGAGGGCTCATGCGACGTGCGTAGCTTTTTAGAGAACGTGCAAGCGCAAATTATTTCCGTCCTCGGCGATGCGCTTGCAACGCACTCCACTAAATTCTACGCATCGCTTCGTTGCTGGTACAAAAGGCCGTCTGATGAAATTTACAGCTTCTGCCACAACACCAAGGCGAAGACGCTGCATCTGGCGGATGTCGACAACCTCGAGGACATCTACAACAAGTTTGTCGAGGAGCTGGTGGCAAAGCAAGAAGAACATCAAGCCAAGGGCTCGGGGGGTTCGCTGTGTGGCGAGCCTCACGAACTGCGCATCAAACTTTCCAAGTTTGTGCCTCTCTCCGCCTCCAGCTACGTCCTCTTACCATCTGCCATCGCGAAAAAGAAGGCCGTCCTGAACATTCAGAACAGAGACGCCAAGTGCTTCGTTTGGTCTGTGCTTGCGGCGTTGCACCCTGTTCACTGGAAAAAACAACCACGCCGAGTTAACCACTACCTACCCTACGAGCCAGAGCTGGAAGATGCGATGGCTGGGATCGACTACCCGGTGGAGGTCTCGGACATTCGCAAGTTCGAGGCCCGTACACGCAACCCTCGGTTGGCCATCAACGTTTATGGCCTCACCGACAAAAATGTGGTGTACCCCATCCGGGTAAGCGACGTAAACGACGATGGTGTGCAGGAAATTCATCTTCTGCTCATCAAGGATGAAACTCGCCATCACTACACCCTCATCCGTTCTCTCTCTAGACTTGTTTCGAGCCAGCTGAGCAAAGACAAAACCCACATAGAAGTTTGTCCCAGGTGCTTGTCTAAATTTCGTAATCAAAAACAGCAGGATTACCAGCGCATCAGAGGCCGCAACATCGCTGCCGAGAAGCTCGCTAACCACAAGCTCTACTGCAAAGCCAACGAACCTGGGTTGGCAGACTTGCCCAAACCTGGCACCATGAAGCGTTTCCACATGCACGGTGCCATGGTGGAGCACCCTGCTATCATCATCGCGGATTTCGAGGCCTTCCTCAAACCCCTGTCTACTTGCGATCCCGATCCCGAAGTTTCTTCCACTACCCCTTACCAACTCCACGAGGCATCCAGTTTCGCATACGTTGTGGTGCGACGAGACCAGCACATCGCCCCCGAGCCTTATGTGTACCGTGGTCCCGACGCAGCCAAACACTTCCTCGAGAGGATGGTTGTCGAGGCCATCGAGATAGGGAAGGTGCTGTTGACCCCCAAGTCTATGCTCCCACTGTCCCCCGACGATCAACGCAGACACGACGAGGCCATCGCTTGCCCTGTCTGCGTCGAGGAGTACACTACCAAAAACCGTAAAGTCCGTCACCACGATCACTTTAACGGTAGGTACGTTGGTCCTTGGTGCAACGATTGCAACCGTATGGCCCGGGACCCACGCTTCATCCCTGTATTTTTTCACAACGGCTCGGGGTACGACTTCCACCACCTGATCAAGCATCTTGGGTACGACGACATGCGAATCAACGTTCTCGCCCAGAACGAGGAGCGTTACATCAGTGTGAGCAAGCAAGTATCGATCCCAGAATCCGGCTCTACCGTCGAGCTTCGCTTCCTCGATTCCCTGAGGTTCCTCCCGGCCAGCCTCGATGCCCTTGCAGGGAAGCTGAGCAACGAGCAAATGCTCATTACCTCTGCAAATTTTCCAAACTTGGACGCCGGTCTCTTCAGGCGTAAGGGGGTCTACCCCTACGAATACGTCACCGACCCTACCAAGTTTGCGAAGACGTCGCTACCTCCCCAGGCGAAGTTCTACAGTCAGTTACGGGGCTCGAACATCACCGACGAAGAATATCATCACGCCCAGTCCATGTGGCGCGAGCTGGATTGCCAAAATCTCGGAGACTACCACGATGCCTACCTCAGACTTGATGTGACGCTCCTCGCCGACGTGTTCCAGACGTTCCGGGCGACTGCAATGAACATCTACCACCTGGATCCCGCCTACTTCTATAGTCTCCCCGGACTGGCGTGGTCAGCCATGTTTCTGGTGACGAAAATCAAGCTGGAGCTTCTTTCGGACGTGGACATGATGCTGTTTGTGGAACGCGCCGTGCGGGGTGGAATGGTCCAGGTGTCGCAACGGCACGCGCGCGCCAACAACCATCACATGGCTACTGGCTACGACTCCTCCCAACCGTCGAGCTACATCATGCACACGGACGTGAATAACTTGTACGGGCACTCCATGATGCAGCCACTCCCCTTTAGAGGGTTCGAGTGGGCTGACCCTTTCAAATTCGACGTCGAAAGTTTCGACGATTCGGAACATGGGTTCTTCGCCGAGGTGGACCTTGAGTTCTCCGAGAAGCTACAGGATTTGTTCTGCGATCTCCCCCCTGCACCCGAGTTCAAGTGTCCACCCGATTCCAACCAGAAGAAGCTCGTCATGGATTTCGAACCCAAGAAGAATTACGTCCTTCACTACCGAAATCTCCGGTGGTTGATGCAGCAAGGGGTCACGGTCCACGCAGTTCACCGCATCCTCAAGTTCGAGCATTCTCCGTGGTTGCGTCCATATATTGAAGTCAACACTGAACACCGCACCGCAGCCACGTCCGAGCTTGATAAGGATTTCTTCAAGCTCATGAATAATGCGGTGTTTGGCAAGACCATGGAGAATGTACGGAATCGCGTGGACATAAAATTGGTGACGAGGAAAGAGCGATGTCGTCAGCTTGTCGCAAGTCCATTGTTCAAGTCTCGAACAATCTATAACGAGCAGCTGGCTCTGATTCACATGAAGCAAGGTGTGGTGAAACTCACCAAGCCCATCTACGTCGGAGCTACTGTTCTGGATCTGAGCAAGCTTCACATGTTCGAGACATACTACGACATATTACGTCCACACTACGGCCACAACATCTCGCTTCTCTACACGGACACGGACAGCTTGGTGTACCACGTTCGCACAGCCGACGCATACGGGGATATAGCCACAGTTCCAGCTCTTAAAGAGCTCTTCGACACCTCGGGCTATCCCCAGCCGAACCAGTACGGCATCCTGGCCCGCAACAAGAAGGTGCCTGGCAAACTCAAAGACGAGAAGGACGGAGACGTGATTCTCGAGTTTGCAGGTCTTCGCGCCAAGGCCTATACCATCAAAGCCGAGGGTGGCGTTACCAAGAAGGCCAAGGGTGTCGGCAGACAGGTGGTTCGGGAGCATCTCACATTCGAGGACTTCGTGGATTGCCTCAAGACCAGGTCGTCGGTTCTAAGAGCAGAACAGCGTATCCAGAGCGTCGACCATGTGTTGACCACCAACAAAGTGAGGAAGATTGCCCTGGATCCCAACGACGACAAGAGGTGCGTCCTCCAATGTGGAATCCACACACTGCCGTGGGGGCACTATCGCTTAGCAGAAAGCAAAACCTGCAACATATGCCCATCTTCAACAGAAGATTCATAAAACAAAACAAACAAAAACAAACAAAAAAAAAACAAAAAAAAAACCATTTTGTTAGTCATTACAAAAAAAAAACAACACTGACTGTTATTACAAAAAAAAACTTTGACCGTATTTTAAATAACCAGCATACCTATGAATCTCTTTGGTTTCCGAAAACAAACCAACATGGAGACTGTACATCGCGCGACGACAGATCATGAATTTCTACCTTCCATGTTAACTAAACTCAACGGTCTACTGATTGTTCACCTTAACAGCATTTGGACGAAATTGGATGACGATGTGGGCAAGATGTTTTACGTCTTCAACAACAATTTACATTTTTACAAAATTCCGATCGATGGAAAACTTCAAATCACCGTGAATCCGGAAAACGTAGGCGAAATCAAAATATCTACCGGCAAGAACATTTTTCGAATCAAGCACGACAAGATGCTTTCTAACATTACGTACGATGTTTCTGCAGGAGATTACCTGTACGTGGAACTCCTAGGAGATTACGACAAACTTATTCCTCTCTTCGTAGAATTACGAATCGTCTATCCTATTATAAATAACCGTTAACCAAAATGCCTAACGATATTTTCGGCAACACCAAGCGTGTAGACCACGCAGAAGAGATTCTCATGTTAGACGTCCGAATTAAAAAGTTGAGGAGCGATTTGATCGCTTTGCAGGAGACCTTAAACAAAAGTTTAGAGTCGGAGATCGCTACGCTCCAAACGCAATGTCTCGACCCCATTCTGAAAATCGATTCCGAACTGAAAACGCTCATAAAAAATTATGTCGACGTACCTTCTTACGACAATGTTCAAAATATACAGTTGAGCGTGGATAACCTTCAAAATGATTTGGCCAAATTACAACAATTTCAATCGAAAAATGAAGATTTGGAAAAATTGAAACTTGAAATCGAAGAACGAACTTCGGCAATCGAAAAGAATTTCTCTGAACTTCAAACCGTCGTGAAGGATATTGATGTAGAACGCTTGCATGTTGTTGTTTCCAAATTACAAGAAGAATTCGCCAGCACGTTGGAAGAAATTAAATCCAAGTTACAGACTTTGGAAGATACCATGACCAACCTACCATCGTCAGACGAACTGCAGGTCATCGGCAAAAGCGTCGCGAACATAAAAATTCAATTGGAGGCTTATCAAGATTTTGAACACATTCAAACCACCATCGCTACGCTTCAGGCATCTCTGGAGTTGATCAACGAAGAAATTAAAAATATTCACGCTGAAGCGAGCGCGTTGACGAGCATACAAGACACGTTGAGCACGGTTCAGCAGAAGATCGAATATTTAGAAAATTTGAACGTCGAATCGAACCTTGCTCATTTTCATCACGTACTGGACAACATACAGGGTGACTTGGAATCGTTACGGACGAGCGTACCTTCGAGCGAAGATTTGGAAAAATTGAAAACGGCGGTGACGGCACTATCCGATTCGAGCGACATCAAAAGTTCGTTGAGCGATCTCGAGAGTAGGGTTGCCAATCTCCCCACCTCCAAAGAATTGCACGCTTTGAAAAGAAGCATATCACGTATGCTGAAACGACTGGAAACAGAAACGGCGAACGTGGAACAGATTCGAGACGAACTTGCTTCGCTGGTGTCGACGCTGCCCACTTCGCAGAGCGTCGCCGACCTTCACACGCAGTTTACCGAGATGCGAAGCATCGTGAACGATCTTACCGAGAAAAGTTCGAAATTGAATCAAGTCGAGAACCTTCAGAGTATCGTCGTCAACATCAGAGATCAAGTTGGAGTGTTGGAATCCACGCAGGAATCGACGCTGGCCTCTTTCGGTGCCAAATTACAAGAACTCAACGAAAACTTCAAGCAGTTGAACGTGGAAGTGAAAATCAAGCCGTCATTTTCTTCCGTAACGGATACTATAGTCGAATATTTGTTGCCCGTACAAAATACACTGGGGCAGCTTCACAGCAACCTCGTTAGCGTCGATACTAAATTTGCTAAACTGCATTCTCTGCAAGCCATCGAAATCAACAGCGTACCCAATCAACAGAGAATCTCCACGTTCGTTGAAGGTAACAAACTGTACATGTTGCATCCTTATCATCCGTACTACAAGTTTCTCCTCGATGGCACGATTCAGATAAACGAATTTTCGTACTGGTCTCACGGCAGAAAAGCTAGCGTTCCCACCATGACCTTGATATCGAATCGTGGTGTCCAGAAAGCAGGAAACATTCCTCTGGCACGTTGGAACGAAACGCGCAACATATATGAAATACACGAAGACGAAGATCTTACCGTTTTTGACGTGAGTGCCGGCGATAAGCTGATCATTCAAAACACGAGTGAAGTACCACCCTCTTTGAATCCCATCACGCTGGTGCTTCTCTTCAAACGTAATCTCTAAAAAAATGTCTAGGCAAGCCATCGTCCAAGAATTGCATAAACCCGCACGCCGCAACTACGAACGTTTGTCGGTGGTGACCAAGGGAATCGATGACCTCTGGCAAAGTGACCTCGTGGAGATGAGTAGCGGCAATCTAAAAAATGTGCATAAATTGAACAAGGGCAACAAATACCTCCTCACCGTCATAGACACGTTTTCGAAATTCTCATGGGCTCTACCTTTGAAAGCCAAAACAGGAACGTGCGTCATGGAAGCATTCAAGACAATTTTTCGCAAAAGCGGCAGACGACCACGGTTTTTGCAAACAGACAACGGTAAAGAATTTTACAATGCCGTATTCCAAAAGTTTATTCAAAAACATGGCATTCGACATTATTCAACCTTCAGTCACATCAAAGCCAGCATCGTGGAAAGATTTAATCGAACCTTGAAAACACACATGTGGAAACGATTCACGCTTCGAGGAAATTACAAATGGGTCGACATACTGCCGGAACTCGTCGACACCTATAATGATACGGTACACAGAACGATAGGCATGAAGCCAGCTGACGTTACGAAATCTGACGAGCAGCGTTTAATTTCTACAGTTTACTGTCCAAAGTATACTCCCACAACTACCAAGAAATCAAAATTCAAAATTGGAGACCAGGTGAGGATCAGCAAATTCAAACGCACCTTCGAGAAGGGGTTCACAAAAAATTGGAGCACAGAACTTTTTACGGTGGTTCGAGTTTTACCCGGAAACCGACACACGTATATAATAAAGGACAGTGGTGGTGAAATTTTATTGGGGCGCTTCTACGAGGAGGAACTCTCTAAAACAAAATACCCCGACACGTACCTTATCGAAAAAGTTTTGCGTAAGAGAGGCGACAAACTTTTGGTGAAATGGCTGGGACTTCCGGACACGAGTTGGATCGATTCAAACGAAGTGATTCTATGAGTGCGTGGAATGTCGTGAAACGTCTACCTGATTCGGAAAATCGAAAGAAGAAAAGGAACGGTGAGTTGCTTCCCGACAGCATCCGCTGTCTGATCGTAGGTCCTTCGGGGTGTGGGAAAACAACACTGCTCGTGGACAATTTTCTCCTCGCACCGAATTGGTTAGATTGGAAGAACAGGCACCTCTACGTATTTTCGAAAAGTTTGGAGCAAGCGAAATACCAGCAACTGATGAAACTGTACGATGGTCTGGACATTGCAACGTTCGCTTCGGAAATAAAACCCCTCGACGATTGTCGTGAAAATTCAGTTGTTGTGTTCGACGATGTTATCCTGGAAAATCAAAATGAAATTCGCAATTTTTTCACGCAAGGTCGTCACAAAGGAATAGATTGCTTCTTCCTAGCTCAAACGTTTTCCAAAATTCCAAAACAGTTAGTACGCGACAATGCTAATTTCATATGTTTGTTTCGTCAAGATCACACCAACCTCAAGCACGCGTACGATGACTACGTAGGCGGAGACATGAACTACAATCAATTTTCGGAACGCTGCTGCTCCCACTGTTGGAACAGTGACGATTTCGGATTCGCGACGATCGACATGACGAGAAAACCCAACGACGGAAAATACAGAAACAAAATCAACGACTTTCTAAACGTTGCAACGTTGTGAGAAACGACGTGTATAAATAACGCTATGACGAAACGAAAAATCGAAGACGAAAATCTCAAGTTGCGAAACTACCTCGCGAAACGCTTCAAAGGTTGGAAATCCGAGAATCGCGGATTCTACGAAGAGAAGAAACGTCAAGATCAACCTGTGATCGACGCCATCAGCGATCTAGGTAAAGAAATTAAAGGCGTCACGGAACAAAATAAAAATTTGATCAACGAACTCGTACCACTTGCAGCTAAAAGTTACGCCGTACCCACGCCTATTTCGAGCATTCCTTCGACGCCGTTCGAACTAAGAGACGTACCGGCACGACGTCAAGCCATAGGTAGCACGTCGTCGTCTTTGGATAAGATCGAGTTGGGACCTTTGGCACGAGACTACCTGAGCACGGGGAAATTCGACAAGGATGAAGTGTTCGGATTGTATCCGAGCATGGAGAGCAACGAAGGCGGCGGTGTGGTTTGGAAGATTGGAAAATCGAAGGTGACCTTCGAAGGCAACGACATTAAAGTTAATTTAGGCGAGAAGGATAGTTGGAACAGGTATCCGGGTACGGTGGGATTGTGGGAACTCGTTGCCAAAAAGCAGCCGAAAGATTACACCGACGAAGATTACCAGAGTTACAAGGAAATTTTGATCATGACGGATGCCTTATACCAGAACAACGACGCCTCGCAGAATAGGGTGAAATCGAGCAGCGGCGAGAAGTACAGAAATCTCATCAAACCGATATGGAACCAGGTGAAAACAGGCAGCGGCGTCAAACTCTACAACACCCTACCCAAAGAGTTTGTGTGGGTGGACGACGTGCGCAAGCTCATAGACAGGTTGTTGGTTATTGCAGGAGAGGAGAATGCAGGCAATCGTAATTTCTACAACGAGAAGGTAGGAATTGTGGACATGATCAGCACGAAACTTTCCAACTTCATCGTGAACAACGACAAGGGCATAGGTTACCTCATTAAAATTATCAACACGCTGCCTCCGAGATTCTGGAACGTGGCCGAAGGAAAGGGACTAGTGAACGACATCATCAACAAGTTACCTTTCGAGATGCATTTACCCGGCTACCAGTACTGCGGACCAGGTACCAAACTCGAGAAAAGATTGGAGAGAGGAGACAGGGGTGTGAATCCGTTGGACGCCGCATGCAAAGATCACGACATCGCTTACAACACCACTCGCACCGATCTGGATGCACGTCACGAAGCAGACAGAAAATTAGAGCACGCAGCTTTCGAAAGATTCGTCAGCAGAGACGCTTCGCTGGGAGAAAGAGTTGCGGCACTGGGCACCACCATAGCCATGAACACAAAACAAAAACTTGGGTGGGGTATATAAATAACATACAGTAAAAAAAAACATCATGTCTGGTATAACCGACTTGCCACACGAACTACTGTGTAAAATATTCAAACATGCAGTAAACGGAGATTGTGAGGATATAAGAAAATTTTTGATCATAGCGAGATCAACGCCGGAATTTCGCATCCCTTGTGAAATGGCTGTCAAGGATTATCTTCGGGAAATTAGCGGCATGAGGTGCAGCAATCTCGACACTCTTTTTTCGGTCGCAGGGGAAAAATTAAACAATAGGTTAGATGAACTGCACGAGGCGAGGCTGGGGAGAAGACGATTCACAGATGATTGGCATAAGTCGAAACAAGAGACGGAAGATATCATCACGCACATCATTGCGTTTTCCGAAGCACAAACTTTCTTCCTCTAACACAGACAAAAAAAATCTTCGATACAAATCGTGAAAAAAAAATATATATATAAATAACACACATCGTGAAAAAAATCTTCGGTATATATAAATAACACACATCGTGAAAAAAAAAAACTAAATTTCTCTAACACACACACTGAAAATTTCTCTTCGATATGACAGCTGAAAAAATGAGTGACCTCCAAGCATTAAAACAAATGCTAAATTTGTCAGTAGAGTATGTAAAAATTCGGGAATTGGAAGTGGACAAACCTTACACGATAACTTCCGGTTCAATTGTTTCTACCCAGTATGGTCCCAAGGCGCGTCTGTTGCTCAACGCACAATACAGTCTATTTTTACCAGATCGATACGCTGACATGTTATCCAACGAGAAGCTAGCTATTTTAATCGAGAACAAAACTCGAATCGTGTACAAGGGTACAAAAGAACTTCTTGGTAAAAAAACAAAGCACGTAATAGAATTTGTGTAACGACTCTGCGCGAAGTATATCCTTGAAAAAAATTACACGGACCAAAAAAATCTCAGAATATTTATATATAAATAACATACCGAAAAAATTACACAAAACAAAAAAATCTCAAAACATATATATAAATAACATATCGTGAAGATAACATATAGAGCATCAACATGAAGCCTAAGGGTGTCGTGTACCAGATACCATACTCCAATCTGAAAAATCTAGGTGCCCTCGATGGGTTACTCACCAAGAAACAACGTGAGAAGAAACGTTCTTGCTTAACAAAAGGACACGGAAAGAAATTACTTCTCAGCACACCTCAATTGAGACGCTTGCAGCGTTCGCGAAAACAGCAAAAGATCGGAGGTTTCATATTCAGCATCCCAGCCATCCTGGCAGCATTAGGGGCCGTTGGAAGTTTGGCCGGCGGAAGTGCCGCCATTGCAAAAACCGTCATCGACTCGAAGAAGAACAAGGCAGAATTGGAAGAACAGAAACGTCACAACCTGGCTATGGAGAAAAAGGGGAAAGGTATAACCAAAAAACAAAAAAGCAACCTCGATGCTTTGAAGAAATATAAAAAAAAGAAGAAGCCCTGTCCAACTTCGATATTGAATCTCTGATCGAACCGTTGGGAATAAAGAACTTCAGGGGTGTTTTCATGTCCGATTCTCTACCCTCTGCTGTGAAGAAAAAAGAGTATGGCGTGGTCAACCTGGACAGTTACAAAAATCCTGGTACACATTGGATATGCTACCTCAAAATTGACGATGACAAAGCATTTGTTTTCGATTCGTTCGGTGGCACACCGCCTGCCAGGTTGGTGAACTATCTCAGTGTTGCCAACCTCTACTACAATGACAAACGCATCCAGGGTTTCACTGATGTTAACTGCGGCCACCTATGCCTTTCTGTTCTCGCATACATGTCTAAAATAAATAACCCGTCGGTGGAACATTTTCAGAAAGCATTGTGGAACCTGAAACACAATGGGCGTGTTCCATCTCACGAGCGAATCTTCGATCCTGAAACTCACGCTGCACGACGACATCGTCTATCCTAAATCCGTAGCTCTCCGTGCATTCTACAGCATGTACCTCATACCTAACGTCACGCAGCACAATAATAAAATTAGTGTCGGAAGCGAACACATCGTCGTCACGCCAGGCCAATACAATCTTTCCACTTTGCAAGCTCACTTACCCAAAGGCACGTACCTTTCTCAAAATTCGGTCACGCACAGAGTGGAAATCGTGTCGGCGACGGAGACCGTGAACCTGGGTACCATAGGAGAACTTTTAGGTTTCGAGAACAACACCAAACTCGAAGCTGGCATCAAGCATACGGCAATCAATATTCCTAAATTTCTAGCCATCGAAACTCTAAACGTTCACTGCAACGTGGCGGAAGGCATGATCACGAAATCCTCGGACGGATTGTTAGGAAGTCACAAGCAGACAGGAATCATAGCCACATTCAAACCCAGTTCCGAATTCATGGAACCGATCATCTACACACCCTCTTCGCCGATCTATTTTCCAGTATGCCGTAACCGCATAGACGACATAGAGTTGGTGGTGACAAACGAGAAAGGAGACGTGGTGGATTTCGCAGGTGCCACTACAACGGCCATCGTGGAGATCAACGTATAATAAATAACCATACATAGTAAAAAATGGAGCAAATCGAAAGTTACGAATTGCAATCTTTCCCTCCCAACCGTCGCACGTTCGCCAATCTCAACGAAGCAAACAGGGAGATCGAATACGACGTGGACGTAGGCGATGGGTTTGTTCATCCTCACAGAGCAGACCTCTACCTTCAATTTGACGTGGTGAAGAAAGAAAGCGGAGAAGCGTTTCCGCCCAATGCAAATTTGAAACTCGTGGACAACTTCGTGCCTCACCTGTTCTCGCAGGTGGAGGTGAGGAAACACAACACCGTCATCGACAGAATCGATTATCCAGGCATCACGTCGACGGCAGTGGGAACATTGAAATTATCCAAAACAGACGCAACATACTATCAAGCAGGAGGATTCGAAGCAGGGACGAAAATATCGACTAGAAGTCACACAGTGCTCTTTCCCATGCGTCTGCTACCAGGATTCTTCTCCGACTACAAAGAGATCATGTGGAAGGGAGGATTGCGCGTCACGTTTCGAAGAGCGGCCAACGACAACGACGCACTGATGCGATACACCAACTTGAACGCCGACGGTACGCCGATAGCCAACACATTACCCGAAGCAGCCAAGTGCGTCATCCGGAGCATGGAATTGAGAATGCCGATCGTGGAATACGAAACAAACTACGCCCTCAAGTACAAAGCGGAGTTCTTGAAGAATCCGCAGGTGCCGATTCACTTTCACGGTTACCAGTGCGTGCAGAAGTTGGCGTCGGGAAGTCACATGGAATTCGACGTGACGACTCAGTTCAACAACATACAGTTCGACATGCCAGATTTCGTCGTAGTGCTCTTTCAAACCGGGCGCGATAACAACCAGGAAAAAGATTCCAGCAAGTTCGACGACTGCAAGATCAAGAATGTTTATCTCAAGAATGGTAGGAACGAAGTGTTCCCGCGCGAGAATTACAACCTCGACATGACCAAAAACGATTACCTCAAACTTTACGAAGCTTACACGGCTTACAAGCGCGTGACCGAGGGAAACGTGGACATGTACTACACGCCCAGCGAATTCAAAATCCGCAGGCCGATGTTCGTCATCAACACGACGAAGAGGAAGCAGGTGGTGGTCAACGATCGAACCAACATCAAAATCGTCTGCGAGTTCAACAGTCCATTGCCCGAGGACACCGTATGTAGCGTCATCCTGATTGCAGAGAAGTCTTTCGCGTACGACGTGAAAAACGAGAGGGTCACAGAGCAGTTTTAACAGGTTTAACATCTTTTTCTTGCACAATCAGTTACAATAAAAATTTTGTGCTAGCACAATAATAATACGAATTTCTCTAGTTCAGATCAGTTACAATGTCAATTTCACCAATTATCAGTTACAATATCTTTTTTTCATCAGTTTTTTTTTGCACTATAGCACGAGACAATCAGAATTTGCACAAAATTTTGTTGTTTTTACATGAGAAAATTAACAATAAAATTCTTTTTTTTATCGTTACAGATGCTGTCGAACATCAAGCACACACACACACTAGAAAAAAAAAGCATGCAACTTTAGTTTTTTATAACACACACATTCTCCATCTTCATCAAAAATATTATAATAAACATATCTCACAATAAAACTCTATATCCAAAAATATTACAACATCAAATAACACTAGAGTCGTTAGTACACGTTGCATGCATTACGGAGGTCCTCTGTAGAGTTTCATGGAAGTTTGAGAGAAAAAAAACACATGAAAACTCTACAGAGGTGTGGTTATCCATAACCACAGCCGTTAGAACCTTTTTGGGTTGAGCACCACGCACCCTGGCGAGGTTAGAGGCTAGGAATCCTAAAAAAATAAAAAAAAATTATTTGTTTGTTTGCTTGAGTCACAATACAGAAATAATAAGAGGCGCCAGCACGCGCGCGTGCGTGTGGCACATCGTTCCCGAGAGAGGTTTACAAAGGTCACGATATACAAACATTAGTGTCCCCCGGGACTTGGAAGATTACGATAAAATGCATTCGTACTTCAAAAATGAGAAAATGCATTATTTACTCATCACGCTGTGTCAGCGCAACAAATAAATACGCGAAACGTAATCTGCCGATAGGCGCGCGCGCGTGTGTGTGGCACATCGTTCCCGAGAGAGGTTTACAAAAATCACGATATACATTGGTGTCCCCGGGACTTGGAAATAAAATATCATATGGTAAAATATTCTTGGGGTGAGTTGGCAACACTGAACCGCAATTGATGGCGCAGAACCGGGTTGATTACACTAGTCAGTGTTGCCAACTCCCATTTGTAGGTTAGCTTCGTCTGTAAAATATCACATGGTGGAATATTCTTGGGGTGAGTTGGCAACACTGAACCGCAATTGATGCTGGTGAACCCGTGCACCTCCACTAGTCAATGTTGCCAACTCCCATTCGTAGGTTATCTTTGCTTGTAAAATATCATATGGCGAAATATTCTTAGGGTGAGTTGGCAACACTGATCGCCAATTGATGGCGCTCAACTGAGCTGATTACACTAATCAGTGTTGCTAACTCTTATTCGTAGGTTAGCTTCGCCTGTCAAATATCACATGGTGAAATATTCTTGAGGTGAGTTGGCAACACTGAACCGCAATTGACGTTGCTAGTGTTGCCAACTCCCATTCGTAGGTTAGCTTCGCCTGTCAAATATCACATGGTGAAATATTCTTGGGGTGAGTTGGCAACACTGATCGCCAATTGATGTTGCAGAACCCGTGCACCTCCACTAATCAGTGTTGCCAACTCCCATTCGTAGGTTAGCTTCGCCTGTCAAATATCACATGGTGAAATATTCTTGGGGTGAGTTGGCAACACTGATCGCCAATTGATGTTGCAGAACCCGTGCACCTCCACTAATCAGTGTTGCCAACTCCCATTTGTAGGTTAGCTTCGCTTGTAAAATATCACATGGTGAAATATTCTTGGGGTGAGTTGGCAACACTGCGAGAAAGCCTCAAGCGTTGCCAGCTCCTTGCTTGAGGTTAGGTTATACCCAAAAACAACCTTGGTGATTTTTTCGAATAGGGGGTTGGCAACACTGCGAGCGCCACCGAGCGCCATTTTCGGTTTGTGAACCCGTGCACCTGCACTACTAACATAGCTGTATAATTCTGCATCGGATGTTCAGTCTACGAATTACACATAATCATTAATTTTCTCACACTAATCTTTCTTTCGGAAAATTCGCTGTTCCACTGTTGCTTCAGAATTATTGTTGTCTTGAGGTCTCGTTGTACACTCCTGTTCACATAAAGTGGCACATTTTGTAAGGTTGGACAGTTGCAGTATGTGCAAATTTATCTGAACAGGAGTGTACAAAAAATCCAACTGACTTTATGGAATTACAGTAATATTAAAAATCACTAAATATTTTCTCGGGTTCTATGTATGAAGTTCCGTAGGAACATCAACACCTTCTCCTTGTGCAAGATTTTAGCATGTGAATAACGAAACTAGAAGTCTTCCATTAAATTCATATATTTTGCTCCTTTTTACCCAAGATGAATCACACGCAATGTCGGTAATTGTACTGAAGGTGTTTGAAAGCACAAAAAAGGGCTTACTTCCTTACTTCGTGAAACACGAATAAAACAAACCGATAAAGAATACAAGGGAGGAGGAAAACCGGATAGGGTTTGTGACCAAAATGGCGGTCATCCTGGATTCAAATACACTTTATAAGTGGAAAGGCGAGCGTGTGATACATGAAAATTGGCTACAATTTCATGAGAAACACGCTTGTATGCTTCATTTTCTTGTAACTTTAATCCTTAAGGTGGTTTTTACACTTCCTGACGTGCAAAATCAAGTTTCAGAGGAACTGGGGACGCAGTTTTTATCTTGGTATGAATATAAGCGTAACATATATTACATGAATATAAAAGCAGATGTTATGTATAGTATATAAAGTATGCTTTGTAAATTTACTGAAATATAAATTATAATGTCGTGAAAAGTGATAGTATTGCGTTTATAATGTTGAATATTTTCCACGTGTCGCACTACAGATAACTGAATTTGAGTCTGCACAGATAAATTTTGTGGCATATCTCCCCAGGTTTAATTCTTTGTGAAAAATTCATACATTACGTTATTTAGCAGTGAAAATTTTAATATTTAGAACGAGAAAAGCGAATAGAGTCAATACAGCAATATAATAGAGCGATTTTACGACATGGGCTATCATTATGGTTTATCAGGATACCTACTAGTATTTTCTCAGTTTACGATCATTTTCTTTTTATCGGATTTCGAAACGATATTTTAGGAAAAATACATACTGCATATTGTCATATTGACCTTTCCCCGTTATGCCACTCGAAACTTAAGGGCTGCTATTTTTTTTTTCGAGTTATTCTGTTTTACGATTGGTCCGTAGAACGTTCGTAAAGCATGCTTGTTTCAAACGTCGTCCGAATCTGAGAAGAAGGAAGCGAAAAAAAAAATCTTCCTGTAGCCGGGTAGCACTGGACGTTTTCTTATATCGCCCAGTCCGTATTTCATTTGTTGTTATGAGAATTTCAAAAGGAGAAAGAGAACGGATACGAAATCCGCAGTTTGCTTTCTGAAACTTGAGAAGTTAAGAAAGTGATCTTTTGGTGGGCACCGAGCCAAAAGAAACGTAAAAAGTGAAAGAGTGGGAGATTTTTTTGCAATGGGGCAGTGAAAGGGGGGCTGTTGGGAGTTTCCACAAGCGACGACTTTACATTTTGCTGGAAGTCTTTCGTCGTCTCGGCCATTGGACACGGAAGCATTGAATGGAATCCGAAGTACCACTCTGGTGTTGCTTCTTACTACAAAGCATTCACGTGACGTCGCAGACAATCTGAGGGAGTTCAAAGTGCCCGGCTGCGTGATTTGTGTCCCTCGGATGGGCCCTGCATGATCCTCCCAAAACTTCCAGTCTCCTGGTCATGTGACATGGCAGTCTAATTTTTTCACCCCCTCGATCTTGGAAATGAAAGTACACATTAAGCAATCGAAATGATCATTTACATTGAAATGAGATTTCCTTGTTAGGATTTTATTTATGTACACTCTGTCTCGGGAATCTGTGGAGCAAGGACGTGCATAACGGTAGATAAGAGGAGAAATCGACTGTGCGGATTTAAAAAGTACGAGCTGCTGCAACAAGATAGTAGTTATAGCCGCATTTTCCCCTCCATGTACGCGCGTTCATTGGTCGAGCCCTTCTCATATCCTACTTGCGCAGATGACTTGTTTTCGTTCACTTTCTCCAAAGATTCCAGGGTCAGAATGTAGTTCATTTTTTATCCAAGAGCTATTATCCGTAAGCTGTGTGTATCAAACGAAATGAATGATAATTCACTTATCAAGGTGGAATACACGTTTCTACCTTCTACGGGATTGAAATAAAGAACAGATTTTTTTTTATCCAGCGCACTTCAATAACAGGTTTACAAATGGGAACTGGAAAAGAAACTATGTCACTGGAGGAAAAAGTTTAGGTTTTTAAGCGAACTTTATGCAGAAGTAGTCTATTCGGGACTCGTTCTACAGTTTCAAGAGACATCTGAAGCACTATGTGTCTCCACCGGGTAACGAGCCCGGAACCCTTTGATTGCAAAGCGACGGCGTTACTACTACGCCATCGGGAGGCTTAGAGGAATAAGTAATTAGAAACTTGAAATATTTTCTTGAAGATGATTAATAAAGTCGGGCCGAAACGCCCAACAGGTTTAAATGCCCCTCTGGTTGTAGTTGATAATTCTGACAGTTGGCAACTCTGGTATGTATGAAAGAAAAGTTGTGATAAACGATGAATTGGGAACATCAGTGGAAGTTTCTGACAAGAATAAGAACTTTACAATGAAGATAGTTGTAGATGTCGCTGTGTCTAACGTGTACTGTAATTCCACAACTTCAGAAATTCTGAATAATTGTACATGCATTTGTGAAATAGATTTTGATTCTTTTTTCGATTCAAACATAATGGGATACATTTTGTTTGAGAGCTGCGAGTCTAGAACAAAAACAGTACATGTCCAAGTTCATTCGTTTCGTTCAAATCCAACAGGGATATATGCCCCACGCTGACGTGTTTCTAAGTGTAAGAATGTAAATATAAATAGCTATTGTTCTTAAAGAAAACATATGCATAGCCTTGAAAAGAATGTTCAACGTTCTCAGAAAAATAATTTCATTGTTATCACACCATACAGGTTATTATATTTCAAAAATTAACTAAGAATCTGTTAGGTGTTACATAACACGCAATCTATTTCCTTCTTTCCCTCACTCTTTCTCACACACAAACAACACAATCCAGAAATAATGCATCTGAAACATCTAACAACACACTAATTATATAATAATAATAATAATGTAACAACAAAGCTTTTCAAAGCCTTTTTTATTCTTTGCTAGTTATTCTGATGAGAGTGACATGCATGCAAATTATGTTATACCCTCCCGTCACTCAATCACCTGCAGCTTGTCACGAAAACATGTCGATAGCTTGCCCACAATTAACCGCTCAAACTCTTTACAACATCACCTAATTAAAACCCATAATTACAAATTTCCAATCAAATATATCCACACCTTGAAAATTATGATTTTGCAGTGATTGGTATTTGCTGAGATTACTGTGACGATAGTTCTCGGACATTTCTTTCCTCCTTGACATATGAATTGATAAATCTGACAGTCGATGTCTTTGCGGTTAGTCGATCTTTGCCTTTACTGTGCTGCAAATGGAATGAAACGCTTCTTGACCTTCCATCGGGCCCTGCTTCTTTGAATAGCTGCTCTTTCCGATGAAAGGAAACCTTTCCAAGTCTTCCGTAGAAGTATGAGAGGAAAAGTGGAGTTGGAGGAGTGGGGAAGGATAGAGAATTTCAAGCTCAATTTAGAAGATTTAGCTCCTTCACGAAGAGAGCAGCGTTTGAAAGAAAAGGGAACTTAAGAAATACAAGTAGCCTCGAAAAAAATAATAAAACACGTACATTCCAGGCAACCGCGTTGATCTTTTTTGGACATTTGAATTTCAAATCTTCAGACTTTTCAAGATATGGATACCTGCATATCGGCTAGGTGAGCTCAAAATAGTTATCTGGCGCTTTTAAGAGATAGGCAGCCAATGCACTCTATCCATAGAATCTCTGGAGTAAGGCCCGCGCATAACTGTAGAGAAGGGGAGAAATCAAGTGTGCGCAGCAGTACAAGCTGCGGCAAACAGTTGGTACCTGCAGTCGCTTTCCCCCCTCCACCCAATTTTGTTCCCCCTCATGGGTTCATTGGTCGAGCCTTCTCGAGTCGCTACTTGCGCATGGATTTGTTTTCGTTCGCTCGCTCCAGAGGTTTCCAAGAAAGAGTATACATAGGTAACGACTTATTGACGAATCTGATTGGTATATTTGAAACTTGTTCGAACCAAAGTAAAACAATCGACCTTGGTGTATATGTTATGACAGATTGCTTAAAACGTTTTGGAAAGGTTTTACTTTCAACTCGCTTCATATGCAGAGAGACTAATTGGTTTTAGAGGTTCAAACATGTAACACTACAGCAGTAACAAGTAAATTATCAGAGAGGCCTTTGATAGCTTTAAGGATCTCTGTTATATTCCGTCTAAGCTTTCGGTGAATGAATTTTCATTTTCATCTCGTTACTGATCAGTATTACTGCTAATCACCTCAACGCAACACAATCAGCAAAAGTAATTAGGCCTCCTCAATAACATAGTTGATAACACTATCACCTTACAAGCAAGTGGAGATTTGATTACCACTGGATTATATTTCAACTGTTTGGAAATTTAAGTTGTGGATTTAGTCCCGTTAGTCTTTTCTGTGCATAAAATGTGCTTAAAATGGATTTTCAGAAACATTGCCTTATATGTTCATGAGACTTCTTCACAACATTTTTCAGAGCGTTCGTGTGTGCTTGTGTATTTGAAAAATTTCCATTACATGTTGAAGTTTTCAGCTATCGTCGATTTTTTTAAAACATAAATATGAGCCTACACTCTGCCCCGCGAGTCTCTGGAGCGAGCGAACGAAAACAAGTATCTGCGCATGTAGTGAGATGAGAGGGCTCGACCAATCAACTCATCAGAGGGGAAGTGAGTACGGCTACCAGCAGGTTGCAGCAGCGCTTACTTCTTTGCTTCGCCAACTCGCTTTCTCTCTCTTCCGTTACGGGCAGCCTTGTTCCACAGATTCCAGAGATTCAGCTTGCATATTGAAACAAGAAGCCGGAATTTCAAAGAAGAATTAGGAAACTCAAACGTACTTCTTTTACTCGAGCTGCTGCTAACACAATGACATTCATCTGATTTCCGTGTCTACCGCAAGATCGCAGACTAGGACAACTATCACATGAGGAGAATTCCTATCTGCGAAACTTGAGAGCAAATACGAAAATCCGCGTTTGGGCTTTATTACCTGCTGGGCTTTATTACCGGCAGTGACCTTACATCTGCTACTCTACATTATTGTTACATATCTCGAGCATCAACTATAGCTCTTGTCTGTTCTTACGGCGGTGGGCCTTCATGCTGGCAAGGGAAAAGGGGAATACGTTGCAGACCAACCAGACAACATCGGTGGCGCCGAGAGTAACGAGCTGCTGTGTTTCTCATCGCGCTGGATTGGTCGCTTTCCCGCTCCTCACTTCCTTTGCCAGCATGTATGCCGCCCGCCGTAAGAGCAGACCTTTAACCTTCATGTTCTCAACTGCTACATAAGAAATCAATACGTCTGTGATAGTTAAAATTCACACATGCAATATTTTTTTTACTGTCTTCATGTTATTAAAGTCTGTATATCCCATAACATTTAACCTGTTCCCTTGCTCCTAAACTTAAGCCTGGCGTTACAGCTTATCTCTCCCGCCTCAACCTTGGCACGGCATTTGTATTTTCGTCACCCACTTTTGCACTTTCGAACGCTAGGGGAGAAAAATAATGCGACCGAGACGGGTCTCCCGGCTAAGATTTCGGAAGAAACCTTACTTTTCCACCCTCCATCAACTTGGCAATTTTACATGTTAAATTACTCCTGGGACTCTGTGGGAATGGGTATATTACAATCCATTTACCCGGTCCTGATTGCATTAGGATTCGATCCAAGTAGAATCCTGAAAGCATTTTCATGGATTGGATTTTGCTGTCGGATTTTTCCTCAGGTCAAATTGGATTCAAGATAACTTACCTTCAAGACGGACGGAAATCTTCTCATCTCCTTTTCGCCACCTTCCAAATTTATCACGTGACATCGTTGCACACCACCCCTCTTGCCTGACTCAATACATCTTGGAACGAAACTTAATTTTCTCTCAAAATTTTGGCACAAGCTCTGTAATCAATTAATGCAGTTTACTTAATAATCCAATTTTCAAATAAGTGTATTGTTTCATAACTAATCTACGTTTTCCCTAGATAGTAGAGCGATATTTTCCTTGATGTATTTAACAATTTCAGTGAGAGTCGGTAATTTGAAAATCTAAGGGTTTGCAAAGTCACGGTTTTGTGAGGACGTTTCCTTGTTTCGTTTGCAACACTTTACATCGTCGCGATTAAATTTGAAACGGAAACTAGCGATGTCAAATGAGAAAAATGGAAAATACTGCAGAATTCCATATTTGATCTTTCCTATTGACATTTACATGGAGTCTCACCAAGGCTGTGTGGTTCTGCAAATCGTTTCTTGAATGACTCTTAACCGAACATAACGAGCAGCCTTGTAATGAAAGGGTCTTGAATTACGTTTCCTGTAAAGGCACATGCTGCCCCTGGAATCTGTGGAGCAAGGCCGTGCATAACGGTAGAGAAGGGGAGAAAGCGAGTGGGTGAAGCAAAGCCGTGCGCGCTGCTGCAAACGGCCTGTAGCTGCAGACGCGTTTCCTCCTCCACACAGTCAATTCCTCTCTGACGCGTTCATTTGTCCAGCCCTCTCATGTCCTACTTTCGCAGAGACTTGCTTTCGTTCACTCGTTCCAGAGATTCCCGACAGAGTATAGTAGGTCACATTTCCACAAATGATGATTTCCCTTGAAGAAGTGGTAAGCGCTCATCTTCAGACACGTGACTAATTGAGTGTTTCCCCGTTAGCGTAGCGGTAACGTCGTTTCCTTATAATCACGGCGTCCCGGGTTCGATACGCACAGTGATTCGAATCCCACTTTAAACTGTAGGTCCAGTCCCGATTAGGTTATCTGTTGATAAAGTGGGCGTAAAGCATGAACTCAAATGCGACTAATTGATTGATTGATTTGGTGTTTTAAGTCCACTTTATGCACAGTAAGGCTAATTGGGACTGGACCTACAGTTTAAAGTGGGATCCGAACCACTATGCGCCTCCACCAGGTATCGAACCCGGAATCACTTGATTGCAAGGCGACGACGCTGCCACTGCGCCATTGGGGAAGCCCAAATGTGACTAATTGAATTACCCCATTTTGTTTCTGAGCGTACACGGAGAAGACATTCGAGCCGTCATCGCCATCTACTTTTGATTTCATTCAACATGTTTGCAGACTTTTTGTTCGATAGATGCTATCGATATCCGTGAACTTCAGGAAACTTCTAGGACAACACTGGACTGTTTGTTCTTTTTTGCGCTGAGCCAAGCCGCCCACGGATGAGAAATTGCCGCCTCAAAATTAATCATCTTAATGGCGTGAGGAAGCGAACAGCTTCTTTTAGTGCTAAATCTATACACCCGCGACGTGTTTTATGGGGGCTGATGTTCAGAAGAGGCCAGCTAAGGAATGCGAGGAAACCCAAGTTTAAAAAGTCGCGAGGTTAGTTAAGTTTGCGGTTTCAGAATGACAAGAAATCTTGTTGATAAATGATGGCACGGGAGGCACATAACAACAGTCCATAATTTACATGCTCTGGTGGAAGATCGGAGTAGTTTAACGTCACGCGCGTAGGGTTTGAACAAAGTGGTCCAACAATGGTTATACACACGGAAAATAAATGCATCAAGGGACTCCCCGATGGCGCAGTGGTAGCGTCGTCGCCTTGCAATCAAAAGGTCCCGGGTTCGATACCTGGTGGAGGCACAAGTGGTTTGGATCCCACTTTAAACTGTAGGTCCAGACCCGATTAGCCTTCCTGTGCATAAAGTGGACTTAAAACACCAAGTCAATCAATAAATGCATCAAATCTATTTGATGCATCAGAAACACACCGTGTGATGTTTTTAGTCCTTTTCCAAGAATGTGGTTTACACTTTGATGCATTTTCGTGTATCGTTTGTAAATATAACGCCAAAAAGCATCATGTAATGCAAGCGAGGACATCTTTCCATGTCGAACTCTATTGCATCAATTGGAAGCTTTTTTGCTGCACCTTCTTGCATCTTTCTCAGTGATGCATTTAAACATTAGTTCTGGGCTACAGACTGCATGCAGTTTTTGTTCAACTGATGCATTTACTTTTCTGTGTGTATCGACTTAGACCATGGACTCGATAGCTATTGTATTCTTACATTAAGGTATGATACAAATTGCTACATTAAATAATTGGTATCATTCTAAAGAAAAGGCATCTCGATAACTAGTCGGTTAAGTTAAATCTATCATCTTGTATTTGACATTCTCGGGTTCCACAGCTGATGGAGCCTCATGTTTTATAACTCGGAGAAAAAACATATCCACTGACAAACTTATTTATTGTTGATTTATATTTTACGTCACCTTTCTTCAACTATTGGCTAATCGCGACGATGGGGATCGATGGTGAAAAGATGAAAAGGATGAAGGGACAATCATAAGTACATGAACGACACAACACAAACCCCAAAGAGGATTATACTGACTATGGGTCCAGGCGGCAGACCCTCGTTCACCTGCAACATTGCAGTTACCTGGATGTACTATCTGGAAGTGGGGTTAATTTTTGGGTGCCTTCTCAAAACGTTGCCCCTTGCGTCCCACTGACGAACTGATGTACCCAATACTAGCCCTGTTGTCTATGAGAGCATGATAGTATCAGAGGAATTGAAGGAAGAGTTATTCTAATGCTAAAATAATTCAAAATTTACGTACTGCTTACCAATTACAAATTTTCTGTCTAAGAGATGAACTTAAAAACATATTTAAAAGTAATATTCTCTGCATTATATGTATACGTGTGGTTTTGTGACGTTCACAACACATAAAATTGCAAATTAACTCCATGACGCATGTAGAATGACCTACTGATGTCACATAAATGGCAATGTGGATAGTTTGAAGGATTCGACAAGAAATGCCCATCAGCGGTTGTCAATGCCTCCAATCGATTTGATGGAAATGGCGTTTTTCATTTATCCATTTCACATAGTTTCCACATCAATTTCCAAACCAAATTGCAATATGGTATGAAATGAAAATATCGACTTCCTGTAGTGTAGATGTTGTATTACTGTTGCATAATTAAACAAATCTAACAAACTACATCCATACCGTTGAGTATCAAATCCGCAGCCAACCTGAAAAATTGCTAAAGTTCAAATAAATAACAAAGGCATTCTTTATCTTCAATATCTAATTCTGAACTAGTGTTGTTAGACATGAGCGTATTTAAGTGGCTGGGTTCAACGGGTCCAAACCCCCCTTGAAATTTCCAGTACAGCAGAAGCCATTTTAAACCGGAAAGAAACAACAGTAAAACAGTACACTAGTGTTAAAATGAACACACGAAACAAGATAAAATAAAATAAAATAAACAAAATATAAATATAAACATAAACAAGTCGAGACAGTTCCAAGGTAAACAGATGTGTTTCACAAAAGCATTACTTATATACAATTTTTTCTATGTTGGTGATAAAAGATGGATATGAACTGAATATATCGGTTTGGTTTGAAATTACATTGAACTGATTTGGTAGCCTATGAAATAGTGAACGTTGAATGAGTGAGAGTCTTGGAGTTGCAGTGTGGAAAGTTTCCTTGCTCCGTGTTTTGTGTCTAGGCACTCTGAGGGAGAGTTCGTGGAGTGGGATGCTGCATCTTAGGTTTCCATTAATTATCTTATGTAGTAATTTCATATCTGCAACGTATCTACGTGATTCTGGAGTATTTATGTTTAAGTTTATAAGCAGATTTCTCTTAGGTAGGTGTCTCAGGGCCGGCACTCTATATCGAACGATGGAGAGGAAAAAGGTTAGAACACGCTCGATCTTAGAGGTATGAGAAGGGGCAGCCATGTTCCAGATGGGTGAACAGTATTCTAGAATGGGGGACACAAAAGTTTTGAAGTAAATGGAAAGTGCTTTCGGGTTATGGATTTCGGTGAATCTGTAAAGTAAGCCTAGTATACGCATTGCCTTTTTTGTGGTGGTTGATATGTGATTATCGAAAGTTAGTTTAGAATCTATGAGGATACCTAGATCTCGGTGTTGTGCCTCTTTTGTTAGAGTGATGTCGGTTAGTGTATAATTACCTTCAAGAATGTTTTGCTTCAATGAAATTGTTATGTAAGAGCATTTCGAAGGTTTGTGGTGAGTTTCCATCGCTTACACCAGTCAGAGAATCTATTTATGTCATTTTGGAGAAGTTGCATGTCTGATGGCTGTTTTATTTCTCTCATAATCTTGCAATCATCAACGAACATTAGAATTGTGCTTGAGATGGGGGAATTAAACAGGTCTGTGAGATCATCCAGGTATAATACAAATAACAGAGGGCTAAGAACGCTTCCTTGCGGCACACCAGATATAACAGGAAGCCAGCTAGAATTAGTTCCAGGAAGTATAACACGTTGCTGTCTATTTCTTAAATAGTCTTTCACTATTTTTAACGTGTTTCCAGTTATATTAAATCTGTTAACTAATTTATGCAGTAAATAATGGTGATCCACTGAATAAAAAGCTTTGGACAGATCAAAGTACACAACATCCAACTGATTACGATTAGTAATTGCTTTTATGGCATAGGATTGCATAGAAGACAGATTGGTAAGGCATGAAGAATTTGGAAGAAAGTTGTGTTGTGCTGGGTTAATGTAAGGGGATGTGAATTTCAGAAGTCTATTTTTTAGAATCTTTTCATAGATAAGATCAAGTGTTGAAAGGAGAGAAATGGGCCTGTAACATGTAGTATCGTTTGCATTGCCAGATTTAAAAATATGAATGATATTTGCTTTCTTCCATTGAGTGGGAAAGCAGCCTTCAGAGAAGCACCTATTGTATAAATTACGTAATTCCACACACCAGATGGGACTGCAGACCAAATGTCTGCACTTTCCTGATAGTTTCGGAATTTCTACGATAAGAAACTGCATTGAACTGTCAAATCAGTTATATTTTTTCCCCTCGAGTCTTCTTAAAGAAATTTGGTTTTTGAAAACGCAGTGCAAGGAGGCCAGGGAAACACCGTAACATTCTCAAGTTGTTTGACACAAGATGAACAGAAAAGTATCAATACTAAGTAGCGTGACTTGTGGAAATGCATTCACTAATTTTAGAAACTATACAGACTTTACAATTTACTAGAAGAGAGATATTTCAGCAGGCTCTTCAGTTTCTTCACTGTGTAACCTGTGGGGAGTTTGAAAAAACTTCCACTTCTTCGAAACAAATTGTTTTCATGCAGTGCAAGATTATGTTGGCACCTCAAAAGATGGACTGTTCAGTACTGTGAACATGTCACTATTCCAATAGAGATATTACTTTTAAAAGAAATAAGAGAGAGTTCTGAGAACTTCAATGAAATTTAATCCAAAGTAGAGAAACTACTTAGAGACTATGATGAAGAAACGAAGAGACCTAGAACACCCAACAGTCAAATCTGAGGGAATAATGCACCAGCTGAGAGCCCAAAGGAATATTACAAAGTAAACCTTCGTTTTCAATTTTTGGACCATTTTGTAGTAGAATTGAACTCACGTTTCTCTGACCACAGTCAACACATTGCAAAATTGCAACAACTTATTCCAAAAATGTGAAATGGCTATCACTCATTCATTGGAACAGTGTGTCAAAATGTTGGATGGCCTGGTTGATAGATTGGATTGATTGATTGATTTGGTGTTTAAAGTCCACTTTATGCACAGTAAGGTTTATCGGGACTAGACCTACAGTTTAAAGTGGGATCTGAACCACTATGTACCTCCCCTGGCAATCGAAATCGGGACCCCTTGATTACTAGGCGACGACGCTACCACTGCGCCATCAGGGAGGCTCATTGAAAGATTGGATTTTGATAGCCTGATCATACCTAGGCCTGCTATATGTCAAGGATTTTTCGGGACAATCCCGGAATGATATCATTTGCCCTGGTTTCCCGAATAGTTTCTTCGGGATGCACAAATATCCTTGAAACGGGTGGGAAAGAAGAAATGATTAAAACTATACTTTCCTCAACTTTATTTATAATTAAATGCATAATATTAAAATGCTCATTTTACTAAACAATCTAACTGTACATTGAACTGCTCCCTCTTGATAATACAAGAGTTATCAAGTTAGAAGAAGATGCTGCAAAGATATTTGACTTCACGATAGCGCTGCAGTCTGCTAGCAGCACATAGGCCGTGTCCGAAAGGTGCAAGGCCGTACTTGAAGCGAGCATCCTCCGAGTATGTTCTTGCAGTGCGGTCTTGAAGTCGTGGATTGAAAGTGAAAGTCTTTCGAATTTCACTTCGACTGCCGCGCCAAATACGATCAGTAGATAAAACTGAGGACTCGTTATTCCCCCCGCGTTTTAAACACTTGTTTCTCACCACATAAATCAGATAGCATTTTCAAATGTTCTTATACATACATTTCTACACATTAGAAGAACTTCAACCAACAACTTGCTGGCCTAAATTTGAGGTGCTGGCTTTCTACCTAATTGATTTCAAACAAATGAACAACGAGTGCGGAAATCACGTGACCCAAGTCTGCAACGATCCGTGTTCCGAGCTATGGTCTCGATAGCTTGCGTACTTGTCGCTTTCGAACAGCAATGGGTGACGTCACTTCCGTGAAGACCATACTTTAAGTCTGTACTTCGTACCTTTCGAACACAGCCTGAATTTCAGTTGCAAATCTCCTCCATTGTATAGTAAGCTGTTTAATGGAAACAGTCAGTGCTTGGGTGCCCCGCACTGTTCAGTCCGCAGTTCTCAAATAAAGTTTCGACATTGTGAGATAGCAGCTTAGTTCATTATGGCACCGAAAAGGAATTGCAAGATTAATGATATACATCGAAGTAGATTTCTGTTTCTTTTTAATAAGTGTAAAGAATATGATAATGGTTATGTACGTACACACAACTTTGTCGGGTCCAGCACCCCCTCCCTCACCGCTCCCCAACAAGCTTCCGGTCAGCGGTGTCCCGGATTTTTTCTTATGATATATAGCAACCCTAATCATACAAAAAGTTGAACTTCCCCATTACGTGAACTTTACTGTATATACGCCCATGATGTTAGGTCTGTCAGACACCTGGCGTTTTATATCTTATTTCGGCATGATTCTACGCCATGTAGTTATACTATCTTTTTTTAAGAATTAATTTGCGTAAGAATATCATAGGTGTCGCATTCCCCTATCTTACATGTGTTAAGAAATGAATATATTACAAGGAAAATGCAAAAATTGGGCTTGAGGCACGATTATGGAAATGCAGGAAGACATGCACAGGACAATTTATTTAATTTGCATGTTGATTGAAAAGGCAAATAAATTCCATATACGAACAAAATATTTGTTTCCATACATTCCTCTCCAAGGTTTACGTAAATTCATTCACATAGCACGTAATAATATAACAAGATTACAATTTATCACAAGACACATAACCAATATCCTCGTCAAAGTAAAGTGCTCCCCTGTGCATAGCACCACGCCATGAAGGCGTATAGGGGGTGTGGGGGTAACGCCCCACACTTTCTTGATCCGGTCGTGAGTGGGGTGATGTGATCAGCATCACGCCCCTGACCGCCTTTACCCCCCAGGGTTTCCCCCAGGTACCCATGTTATTCGACGCTGGGTGGGCGCCGGGGCCGCTTCCATCGTTAGAAAAGTTCCCGGATTTGAACCGGCCGGGGATCGAACCCGGGACCTTTAGCATGGTAGTCAGACGCGTTACCGACTGAGCCACCGCGGCCACCACCAATATCCTCGTCAAATTATAATATTCCATTTTCCGATTTTGTGTACAATTTTTTTATCTTATTTTGCACAAATTTGTCAGTAGGGTGTAACAGGCCACTTACCACCAGTTATTCTAAATGACTTGATTCCAATGATAATCCTTAATGAGTTAAAACGTACTGCATTTCATGTGTGAAATAGAGCAAAAGTGGAATGAGAAAGTCAATTATACCTATATATTCTGAATACAAACGTATACTATGGCTATTGTATATTTCATAAATTATATCAACAAATTAAGGAAGTTACTTTTCCCCCTGTGTATATTTCCAGAATTTCAGTTTTAAATTTCGAAAATTGAAATATGCAAAACTTTGATATAAGAGACTATTTCAATAAATAATCTTAAAAGCTGATTTTTTTTTATTCTACATTAACAATTCTCGCTGTTGATATATTGTCGTATCAAGAAGAGAGAAACCCTCTGGCGCTGTCGTAATGTTTTCAAATCTACATGATCGGCGGCAGAGTGAATTATGCAATCAGCCACTTCCACTGTAAGCCTGCCCCTGCGTTGCCAAAATGTGCAGCGCTCCCAAAAGCTCGTTGCCTTCATCTTTGTCCGGTGTCCAGTGTTTGAACCATCGTGAAAATGAAAACCGTATACGGGGAAAGTAGATAAGAAATTCATTTAAAGTTCTTAATTTTGTTGTTTGGTATCTTATCTTGAAATTTTGAAAATTGTGGAACCATTTATTTCTTGGATTAAATGGTAGAATATAAAAAATTAACGTGGTTTCTGTATTTTACACTAAATTCTTTCGATGTAATGAATATTTACATTGGTTATTCTATTTGGATATGAACCGAGCTTTAGTTTTGTTTTTAACTATAAAAATAACAAACTTTCTGTTTCTTGGAACTTGAGCGAAACCAATTTCCAAGGGGGTGGGGGGAGCTTTTGACACATTAAATGAAGGATCTGCGTGTCGATGCATGTGCACCGCTTCTCTGACCTTACAAGGAGGAAGGAAAACACATTTTAAGTAATACACTCACTTGTGACTAAAGCTCTGTGCGTTACTTTCAACCCGAAACGAAATTATGGTGTCACACATCGTCACAAAACCGATGTTCCGAATTCAGATTAGTACTGGGAAGATCATGTTGATCCTTTTTTGGGTGGGAGATCACCGGGGTACCACGTGACTTGGCTAGGGAGTTAGACAGTGATCAGGGATATACATTCTGATCTCCTGATGACGCATTCGAATCCGACCACCAGGAGAAAACGTTGTGAAGTGCTAACAAAAGGTGTACTGCTCCAACGTGACAACGCACGCCTGCATAGATCACTTGTGACTAGTGTTGCCCACGGGACGAGACGGGACAGGCTTTTAAAAATTCGAGACGAGACGAGATTGATCATGTGTCCCGAGACAAACGAATATTTTCGAGACGAGACAGCATTTCACAGCATTTCCACGAGACGAGACAGACCAAAGTCTCGTCTCGTGGGCAACACTACTTGTGACAACCGTAACCATCTGTAATATTCGATTTGAGGGTCTTGAAAATTCACCATATTCACCCAACCTCACCGTCGGACTACCACATCTTAGGCTTCTCAAGGAGTATTTTGACGGTCGGAAGGTTGGTATCGATTAGGACCTCAAAGAAGGGCTGCATGAATGATAACGCACTACACCCATAAAGGCCTCTCTTCTGCTGGAATACAAGTGCTTCTCAAAAGATGAACTTGCATTGACAACCAGGGAAACCACGTTGAAAAACTATTATATTTATCAGAATATCGTGTATGATTAAATGGTTAAAGCATTTAAAATTGTTTGTTGAATCACCCTCGTATTTTATTGATAGTGTTTGAATGGAAGTATACCATTACCAATATTTATTACAATTTTATTTTTTATTGCATTATTTACTAAATTAGACCACACACATCTCTTCATTCATTTTCAATACTTCGGCTATTGCAGAACCCTTGAAATTATTGCATGTGGGGAAAATGCTCTTCAGTGTAATATATTCACTGTGTTTCACTAAATACAAGGGTTGGATAAAAAGTAATGGCAACACTGCTGTTCCGTGAAAGGGGTGAGTCACAGCGCCACAAGCGTTTCGTGGCTGATAAAGGAATGTCAGACGAGGAAGTATAGTGGGTGGGAGCGATTGTATGTTATTCAGTCAAAAACAGCAGTGCTCTGAAGCAGAGGACGAGAGTGCAAGCGCCCTAACAATATGTTTAGGCAAGAAGAACAACGTCTCTCAGGCAGACGGTCAACGTTGCCTACTTATGCACCTTCTTGCAACACCACCTTCGTCTCGCATTAAGAAGGAAGCGACGGCACGGTGTCCCATCATCCTACTTGACATGCAAGGTGTCACACTGCGAACAATGTGACGGCGCTCCTGCATAACTGGTAGTGGGAGGTACTGGAACATCCGCCGTATTCAACGGTATGAGACCGTGTGATTACGACCGTTTTGTCAAAATGAAGGAACCACTGGGCGGGAAGCACTACGACACGCGCGAAGCCATCATACGTGCTATAGGGCGGTCACTGCGGGACATCGACAGAGATGGACGTGCTTACGGTGTACGACGCCTTCCATACGTGTGACAGAAGGTCGTAGAGATGAGAGGCGATTACGTTGAAGGAATGTAACACGTGCTCCTCTGCCAATACAGTCAAGTACCAATTATACCAGTGTTGCCATTACTTTTTATCCAACCCTTGTATATGAATTTGCTATTTTTTATCATGTGATGATAGTTGGTTAGCGCCGATTTCGCAGTTTGTATGCACCTTATAATTAATAAGGATATTTACAAGCTTATTTTAAGATTATGTATTATATTTTGCACTATTAATTAATAGTGAGTTTGTTACTTTAATCAAAAGCGAGACTAGTGCCACACAAGTTGAATTACCACTCTCAGAGAACAGAGGCTTCTGGAAACGCACGGGCAAGCAACTTACTGAATAGACACCGAGGCGGTTGTTAAGTACACAAAACAAAATCGGGTAACAACGGAATGCTGAGTTTGAAGCCATGACTGGCAGCCGATCTGCCGGAAGCCTTGTAGGTTTGTAAGTCCGTGCCCTCAAATTAGCTTAATTACCAGACAACAAACAACTTTTCCGTCTCGACCCTCCATCACCGGCTCCAAAGTTCTTGTAAACTTCCTCTCCCCCTTAGTGAACAAAGAGTTGATTCCACAAGTTGAGACTCGGAACCGGAAGAAGCCAAGATTTTTCACATTTTCGTACCGAATTACGGCTTCGGGGGAACCGGGGATGTGTTTCCTTCCTTGCCTATCATCTGCTTTGTAAGTCTTCGTGGAGTGCCTGCTCCATGGAAACTGGGATTGTTATGTAGCATTGCTCAGTGTGATTTCATTATGTTATTTCGGTGTGTGCTTTGCAATGTGCGTGTACGCACACATACATTTCGCACCGAAGGTTCTGGGTTCGAGTTCTAGCCTGGTACTCGTGTGAGAGTACCCATTCATTCATCCTCATCGCCGAAATTAGAAGAAAGTGCAGGAAAGTGACGTAAAACAAGAAAGAGTTTTATATTCTGTCTTGAGAATTTGTGGAGGAAGGCCGCGCATAATAGTAGAGAAGGGGTGAAATCGAATGGGCGGAGCAAAGCAGTTCGCGTTGCTGAGCCGCATTTTCCCCTCTCACGCGTTCATTTGTCGAGCCCTCTCGAGTTACTACTTGGCACAGATGACTCGTCTTCCTTCTTTTCCCACACTTGACGTATGTGCTTTAGATGACGTCTGTGACAAATATAATTATTACACTCTGTTCCGGGTTTCTCTAGAGCAAGCGCAAGATAACAAGTCTTCGAGCAAAATGGACTCAAGAGGGCTTGACCAATAAACAGTGGGAATGGAAGTGAATGCATGGAGGGGAAAACGCGGCTGCGGCTACCAGCCGTTTGCACTTTTCAAGAGCTCCATAATATATCTAAGTATTTCTGGTGTACGAGCAGATTGCTGGAGTACAATGTGAACATATCAAAATTTTAAGCGATTGATTGATTGATTGATTGAATTGTTGTTTTGAGTTCACTTTATGCACAGAAAGGCTAATCTGGACTGGGCCTACAGTTTAAAGTAGGATCCGAACCACTACGTGCCTCTACCGGGGATCCCTGGATTACAAGGCGAGGACGCTACCACTGCGCCATCGGGAAAGCCCCGAAATTTTAAGAGACTTTAGTAAATTTAAATCTTAATTATCCACATTTCATTATTTTGTACGCTATACAATATCTAGGACTATTAATGTTCAATATAGTCAACTACTGAATACTTAGAATGCTATCCCCCAATTATTAATATAGATTTAAAAAAAAAAACAGCATTTTTTTTCTAGGATACACCCCTCATATTTGTAAACTAGTTATTATGTAGTTGATTTGGTTCCGTATAATTTACAGTATATAGAAGTGGTTCAAAGCAAGATACATAATGTATAAAATTCATATAATATAATGAAAAATGTTTAGTAGGGATAATTTAACATTTAGAAGCTTTAGAATAATTGGAGGATAATAGGCATAATTAAACATAAAAGTAGCATGCATTAATAGAATATTTCAAATGTATCGTTTAATGGGGTTCTATATTGCCTCCGTTTAGCTCACACAGGAAAGAATATATACTAATATTCACAACATGACATTGTTTTCAGTTATCCTCGTTTGTTGGCAACTTTCAGTAATCGAGTTTGAGTTTTTAAGTTCAGGTTAGGCACAAATATACTAATCAGGACTGGACCTACAGTTTAAAGTGGGATCCCGAACTACTATGAGCATACGCTGGGCATAACTTGGGATTTAACTTCAGGGGGACACAATCTAACTTGGGGCTTAACTTTAGTGTGTGTTGGGGGTTACGGGGCATAATATTTTTTTTTCTATTCCTTGAAAATAACGTCCTGGACAACTTTGCTAAATAATTGTTAAATTTGCAAAATCATAAAAAATACTCCTTGCTTTGCTTCTCAGGTCCGAGGAAGTTAACAAATGTACATTAACTTGTAAATTTTAATAAAACTGCAAATTTGTGTCCCTTTGATTTCACCAAGTTACGCCTATGCCGCCGTGTATCGATCCAAAGACCCTTTGATTACAGGACGATGAAGTTACCAATACACTACCGGGGAGACCCTCACAGTAATCACTAGCTATAGATTTTTTTCAATTTTCAAAGGAGTACCTTGTTAATTAATGACAGAGTATTAGTAAATTCTGAAACTTTGTGATCAAAACACCTTAGGTTCGATTCCTGGAGAGAGCAAGAGTATAAAATAGACTTAATATGCCTGTACCCCTTTTGATTGAGATAAAAATAGTTTACCAGTGATAGTTTCTCGTTTATGTGGAAAAAGTGTAGATTTATGAAATCCAATAATAAAGCTGTTGTGGATTTTTCCAAAATATGTGTTTCTTTCTAAATCCTTTTGTATTCTTCGTCGCTACATGAATAACAATGTAAGCCAATTTTCTCAATGCAGATAACAATGATGAAAGTGAGCTGGCTTCAAAACAGAAAAGCCGTTAGAAGTCGAATGCGACTAGGAAAGGAAAGAGAAGAAGGCTTCTCTTAGTTCCGTGCCGAGACAATGCAACCCCCCACTGAACAATTTCAACTCCATTTTCTTCTAGACAATTGTCCAACAATTAGCTTCCCGCGTCGCCAAGGAGGACTGAGTGCTCTTCCAGCAGGGAATGTCCTTATCTGGCAGAGCGAGTAAATTAACAAATTTCGGAGAAATGCAAACAGGAGGGGAAGTGGAGGTAATTCAAAGAACCGCCTTTGCAAGAAAGTTTCTGCAACATTTAATTGACGCTGTCTTATAAGTATTTTTCCAATAAAAGATTAATTAATTGTAAGATTAGGAGATTAATGAACTCTTACCCTTCCACCAAAAATGAGTTCATCAATTTACTCTCCAGAACAGTATTGTAAGATCAATTTCGATTAAGCAAGACTTGTTCTATTAGAAAAATCAACGGCGGTGTTGTGAGCAATGCTAGCTAGTATGGAAACTAATCCTGCAGATGATTATGTCATAAGGTTAGTCTGTGGTATAAGGAACTGGAAGAGAAAGTAAGAGAGCTTGAACAACTTGAACCATAATATTACAAAGATTAGAATATTTTGAATTCAATATTATAAGCAAAAGCAAGTTCCTACAAGAATGACATATTCAGATTATATCCATGTAACTGAAATGATTTTCACTATTGCCTCACACTTTTTCGCTCTGAGAATGGGATACTATGCTAGGTATACCCGTTCCCAATTATCTCTGGAGCAAGGCCGCGCATAGAATAGGGGGAAATCGAGTGGGCAGAGCGAAGCAGTACACGCTGCTGCGAAAGCTGCAGTCGCTTTCCCCCTCCAAGCAATTCCGTTCCTCTCAGGTGTTCATTGGTGGAGCCGTCTTGCGTCAGTACTTGCGCAGAGACTTGTTTTCGTTCGTCTGCTCCATAGATAATTGGGACAGAGTGCAGATTAATTCGTACGAAATTAATTTATCTATTTTTATGAGTGTTGTTTTTATTTTTCTTATTTAGCGTTGCTTTATGCCACTCTTGGCTAAAGGCTGGTTTACAATGGTCGAGTGAGCGGGAGAGTTACTGGTCTGTCTGCTCGACTCGACCCTTGTATGGCGAGTAGCTGTTTACACACTTTCCAGCAAAGTGGGATAGTAGCCGCAGCTGTTTGGTGCTCTTTTCACAGAATGAACCCATCGACGTCGTTGTCGATTCTAAAAAAAGTTCTGAAGCTGTTTACACATTTTTTTCACGAGGAATGAATACAATAATGCACAAGGACATGTCTGAAAAAAACAACTAATATCTTGATTTTTCTATTTTCGATCATTCTTGGTTGAACGTAAATTACTTATTTTTAATTTTATTTCTCCTACGCCAAATACATCAAGTCTCATCTCTTCAACTTCATACACTCGTAGATTATTTTGTTTGTTCCTATAATCGACACAAATTCCATGGACACTCACACACACAACACAACACAGACTCTATACTGTCCTCAGAAACAAATTACTCGGTCGAGTCGCTGTCCTCCGTGGACAGCCACTCGACTGTCCTGACTACTGGAGCGAGTACTGGCTCCAGTGCTCTCCCCAGTTGTTTACACGGGGAGAGAACCTCGCTTTACCCTACTCGCTTCAGCTCTACCAATGTAAACCAGGCTTAACCGTGGTGATCAGGATGAATGGTGATTAGATGAAACTGATGACACTAGAAATGAAAGCCCACCTTTCATATATAGTGTTTTCGCATATGGTACTGGTACTCTTTGGAGTATCGCAAATAGTGTGACCGTGAACATGGCGGCTGTACGCTTTGTGACGTCACGTTAAAAACTTTCGATTGGCAACCCTTGAAGCTTCTACCATAGCCCAACATTGATCTGGGTCCTTACCTTTCCTGGTCCCAGCCAGGCAGTCGCCCACTGTGGTACTTAATCTGCAGATGAGTTTATGCAGCTCGTAACTCCAGCAGAATATGGTAAGTTTCATCAGGCTTTCGGAAAGCTATGAACGTCCAATTGAATCGGTCGCCAACGCGGAAAGAATCACGAACATTATGTATCATAAAATAATTTGATTCGGGACTAAACTCTGTGGAACAAGGCCGCGCATACCATTAGATAAGAGGAGAAAGCAAGTGAGAGGAGCCAAGAAGTACGGACTATTGCTAAGGGCTTGTAGCTGCAGCTGCATTATCCTCTTCATGCACTCCCCCTCTCACGCGTTCATTGGTCGAGCCCTCTCGAGTCACTACTTGCGCAGAGACTTGTTTTCGTTCGCTTGCTCCAGAGATTCTCAGGGCAGAGTATAGTGACCTACGTTCTGTCTGATAGAGCATCAGATGCATAAGTTGAATACTAATATTTTGTGAAATATTTCCTGCAAGAAATTGTATTTTCAGCAATAGGTTTGGCAATACATGAAATGTGTTTGTAGGAAAAATATAGAATCGAGTGACGCATTTCTTTTGCAACTTCACTCTATCTGGCAAAGTTGCCCCAGTTTGGAACTACTTTTTTAGGCGATAACATAGCTGGGAATAGCTAATATTACCTCACATGGAGTATTCTTAAAAAATACCAATTAATAAATATAATACAAAGTATCCAGGATTTTCTAGTGCTAGGATTGTTGAAACAGGTCTGCATTCTCAATCTTTATCTTATCAAAAGTCGACACTTTGCATACGCTGCAACAGGAATTTAGAAAAACAAGGAAATATTGCACAGAGATGTTCATATCTCACCACAAGCTGAACATACGATTGTAGACAGTTTCACCAGGACCAACATGTCCATTTTTCATATAAATTAGAAACCTTATAGACAACCATCAGGAGGTTATGATCTTGCTGCTAAACACAAACCACAACACTCGCTGCACTCTTGTGCAGATGCACTCTTACAGATGAACTCTTACAATCTTAGTTCCAAAATGGAACCACACAATTTTTGCGCCTGGATCGTTAATAATGCTGGTTGCGTCATAGTTGTTGACACGGTTAGTGGTCAGCTTGGATAACTTCCTAAACCCTCTTTAAATTCTTGGCTAATAGTTGATCAGGCTTTCATGGTTGAAACAGCTCGTTACTTTTCTACATTCGATGCCAGTGTGGTGTTCGCGATTAGCTCTTTGGGACCTGATTTCATGGAATATTCTTCGACTTCTTCTTGACTTTATTATTTTGACAAGTACTCTTGCACCGATTGCGTCACATCTTGAGATACTCACGACTATACGCAATCTGAAACTTTGGTGAGCCAGATCATCTAACGCTCATCCACACTTAGGATCAAAGGATGAACTGGAGCTCTTTAGTGTTTACCAAACACATACTGCGTGAAATTTCAAACTTTATGTTGGTTTGTGACTGAGATACTCTTTTCATAACATCTAGGACCTTTTAAAATCATCTTCTGTGTAGACGACATTTAAAAGAGGCCCTAGTAATCTAAGTTGTAGCATACATTTTGTTTCGTACAAACTACACAGACGAAACAACTAGCTAAATCAAAGAACAAAAAAATCATAAAACTACAAACCACGAAGCCACACGGCAGATTTTCTCCGTCTTTACTTTTTATTTAATTTTTTTTTTTAATCCGTTTCTTGCACAGAAGGCTATTTGGACTAGACCTACAGTTTTAACTGGAATCGCGACTACTATGTGCCTCTGCCGGGTATCGAACTTGTGACCTATTGATTACAAGGCCATTACGTTACCACTACGCTATTGTGAAGGCCAAAATAACTATTGTGTGCGGTACCTTAACATTTCATATTCTAATTCAAGACAGTAATTATTGACATTAGTAGAGACTCCTAACTTAATTAAAACTTTGTGTAAGTGACTCTTCCCCCTCCCACCACACACATTAAGGACTCTTTTCAATTTCAAGTAATTTATTATCTTTCAGAATTCTCAAGGTTGAGCGAAATTACTTGTATTTCACGAGATTGACGAACCAATTAATTAATTGCAGGCATAGTTAACTACTGAGTAAAGATTGAAGCCAAAACAATACATACGCCAAGATAACTCTGTTTGATTACATCTTCTAAACAGCTCTGTTATCACGCCCCTTACAGAAGCCATCAACATGTCTTTTGTTTAGATGTTTCGTCCTTTCTCGTGAAGAGCAAAACTTTTTTTCCCCTCCTGAATGGGAAGCACTTTCTTATGCTTCGTGCGTTTCAAGATGGTTTCTTTGAGAGCAGTAAAGCTCTCGAGAATTTGACTTCTCAAAGGAGTCCTTTCTCTCTGCATTCAGATTTCTGACAACGGAAAACGAAGGAAGAATTGCTGTAATGTGAATGTAACGTTTCTCTTCTCCGAAATCTCATTCCGTCACTTCAATTAGCGCCAAAGGGGAAAGACTGGGAAGATAGATTTATGATCGTGTCCAAAAAGTAACATTTAAACACAAATTTTTCGCCTAACTGCAAGTTACTAAATCAGTTTTTATATTGAGTTAAGACAGTGATAATTATTTCCAATATCCACATGACTTTCCTGAATATACGATCTTTTATTGTCTCTACACTCTGTGAAAGTGGAGCAAGGCCGCGCATAACGATAGAGATGGAGAGAAACCGAGTGAGCGGAGCAAAGCAGTGAGCTTTGATTCAAGTGGCTGGTAGCTGAAGTCACTTTGGCCCCTTCCATATAGTCCCATTCCATCTCACTCGTTCATTGGTAGAGCCCTCTGGGGTCACTACTTGCGCAGAGACTTGTTTTCGTTCGCTCGCACCAGAGATTTCCGGGACAGAGTGTAGTTTTACGAGTAAGATTGTTGCTATTATTACTTCAATAAGATATGCTAGTCTGCCATGCGGACGACTAACCAATCTTTTTAAAGTAGTAAGGGAAAACAACATTATAAAACTATAGATAGGCGACAAGGGGGTTTCACACCGAAGTGAGAAGCGACAAGCCATACAAGCCCATTCAGTCCGAGGAAGCATGTCGCTGCTTTTGCACGAAAAATAGACCGAGGCGACACGAAAGTAACAAACAGCACGTGCAGTTTGCCGTTTCGGCTCGAAGGGTTGGATTTATTTCCAAAAGTTTGTTTCCAAGTTACACGTGTCGCTTTGGTCTGAAAGCTCCCATATAGTCTAAGAAAAGGAAAACGTTCGGTGACATCTACCAATATTTACGTGTAATCTCTTATCTTCGTGCCGTCCCGGTGACCGAGCACCATTAAGTAGTCTACTTTCTTGGTCGCTATTAACCAAAAGTGAAAGAAAAGCCACGTAAAATAACCTAATTCATGCAATCATTCAAGTAGTAGACTTTGTAACTCGCCCCGAAGTTTTCATGTTCTAGTCCAGGCCTGGGTACGGGTGTTCTTTGTGTTTCATCCTTCATCAATTTCATCATATAATCGCTTATCCTCGTCTTCGCGATTAGCAAAGAGTGGCCTAAAAGCATGCCCCGAAAATGTTGCAACACTTACTTGTAAATGAAGGAGTATATATCAACATGGATATTGATTGAATTAAGTTATTTTACATCGCTTTTCTGGTACTTTTTGCTAATCGCGACGATGAGGATGTGTGATGATATGAAATTGATGAAGTAGCATTCGCAAAGTACACCATGCCCAGGCCGGGATTCGAACTCGGCATCGTCGAAGCGCGCTGTCTTAAACACTCCGCTGAATGTGCCAACGGTGGGGTTATTGAAGCGTATATAGAAGCATGTATCAACCAATACATTTTTGGTAATGTTAAAAAATGAGCACGCTATCTCCGTAACCTCTACCGTTTATTGGGAAAACATTGTTAACTCGCAAATTTTCTTTGGAAATTTTGGTAATAATCATGTAAGGCAGGATTCCCCGATAGGGTAGTGGCTAATACTGTCACCTTGTAATCAAAGGGTTTCAGGGTCGATTACTGGTAAAGTCATGTGTAAACTGTGGTTCCAGACTCAAGTAACATATCTCCAGGGATTCCAGATTCGAATCCCGGTCTGGAAATGGGTGTTCTTTGTGAGTGTCCCTTAATCAATCTCATCTTCAACATCGTAAGTATCCAAAAGATGCAGAAACACGAATTAAAATAAACCAAATCAATCATTCAATAAATCAAATATCAGATCTATAATTAACAGCAAACTTTACTTTGTCTATGTGCGTGATTTAGACTTAGAAAGAAAGGAAACTATCAACTCCAATATCGCCTTTCATATGCTTTGGCTTCTAGTATAAATCGGCGCACACATTCTAGCAAACCGCCAATTATACAGATTGCAATGTGAGGCTATTGATGGCCACTTCAATTTGGACCTTCCCTGCCACGGTTTATGATTCAGGGCCCGTGGTTGGAAACAGAAGGAAGGTGGATTTGCTGAGTCAGGGAGAAAAAAGGAGAACGAAATACACGCTGACACGGAACTACGAAATACAAGGAGTTGGTGGAGCCAAGCCAAAATAGACTTTGGCCGAGTCTTCTATCTTTTTCGAAGAGAATCTTCTGGATTCAAGAAAAAAAACATACTCTCGTTTTCTAGAAACATGTAGCAGTTCCACTATCTGCTGAGCTGTTAGATATCAGTCAATGGCACAGAACCTTTCAGAAATTTTGTGCACCAGCACACAACATACACACACATACATGTAAGGCAGAGTTATAAAGCACTGGCTCTTCATATTGAGAACTAAGATCCACAATTTTTCCAGGCCTCATAAAAAAAAGTAAAGTGCTCCCCTGTGCATAGCACCACGCCATGAAGGCGTATAGGGGGTGTGGGGGTAACGCCCCATACTTTCTTGATCCGGTCATGAGTGGGGTGATGTGATCAGCATCACGCCCCTGACCGCCTTTACCCCCTAGGGTTTCCCCCAGGTACCCATGTTATTCGACGCTGGGTGGGCGCCGGGGCCGCTTCCATCGTTATAAAAGTTCCCGGATTTGAACCGGCCGGGGATCGAACCCGGGACCTTTAGCATGGTAGTCAGACGCGTCACCGACTTAGCCACCGCGGCCACCAGGCCTCATGAATCCATGATTAGAGGTCCCTCACATTCCCGCCTACACACTATCCCTGAAATCTATGGAGCAAGGGTGCGCATTGAGGTAGAGAAGGGGAGAAAATAGGGGAGGATAGAAGAAGTACACACTGCTGCGAAGACTGGTAACTGCAGTTGCTTCCCCCACCCCGCAATCCCGTTCCCTGGCACTTGTTCATTGGTCGAACCCTCTCGAGTCACTACTTGCGCAGAGACGTGCTTTCGTTTGCTGGCTCCAGAGATTCCAGGAACAGAGTATAGGACCGATTCTCCTTAGTGGCTCACGTACGTTTGTAATTTAAGGCAAAACAACACTTGGAGTAAAATATTTTAACATACAAACGTATGATAACTGCTTGCTAATGTGACTTATTAGTTGGGCACTATGTTTGGATTTTTTAAATGTGCTCACTTCCAGAAGTTGCCAATTTTTCTCGATGTTTTTGCCCACGTAATATATTGAACTTGAAAAAAGAGTGAAGCTGTAGAGGGTGTAATTTTCTCACTATGCTATCGAAGAACTATAGCTATTTTCAGTTCTTACGGCGGGCGCTCTAGAAGCTGGCAGGGGAAGTGGGGAGCGGGGATTACGCAACAGACCAACCAGACAACAGCAGTGGCGCCGAGAGACACGACGCGGCCGGAAAAAGTACTACGTGAAACTCGTTCTACTGGCCGCTACGTTTCTTATCGTGCTGGATTGGTCGTTGCCCGCTCCCTACTTCCCCTGCCAGCTTCTAGAGCGCCCGCCGTAAGAACTGAAAAGAGCTATAGTCGGAAAAATTTTATGGTACTTTTTCGAGGTAATTTCAGGTCTACCGATATGTCTTAAGTTTAAATATCTATGATATCAATTCACTTGATAACCTTTTCATTTGTATATTTCATGTCTTGTATATTTCAGTGAACGCCTAGAATTAAGAAATATCTAATTTATAGAGGTGGGAGTCATGCGTGTGCGCACGCGCAAACACACACACAGAGAGGGGGGGAGGGAGAAAGTAAGATAGCTACAAACGATACCAAAAAAATATATAATTAGAAGAAAAAATTTAAAAAATCGCCTCTTAATTGAGCCTTGCCGTGACGGCACATAGAGGACTTAGAGGTAAGCTCACATCTTCTCAATCTCAGGCATAAGTGACCTTAGAATAGTGATTCCTCTCTTTAGGTATTTACACCCTCGATACTTTTTATGTTGAAATCTTTCCTAGAATTTGTGAATGTTTTTGGTTGTAACCATTGGATGGAAAATTTGTGTCTGCTTATTTCTCTGCAAAAGTCTATGGAATTCAAGTTGCCTCATGTAATAGAACATTCCCAGAGTTCTATTAAAGTAGAAGAATTTGTTCTCCTTACAGCTGACAGGTAGGGATTTCATAAAAGTGATAAATCTATAGCACAGGAGAAAAGCTGAACGAAGTGAGGGTGAAAAATCAATAAAAGTGACAGAGAATGATTACGAAAAAATTAACAGAAGAAAGAAAATCACTAAGGACAAGAAAATAAAGCAAATGCAGAATATGAAATTCAAGTAAATGTATTAAATCACAAGCAATAGGGAATGAGAATTAATTCCGAACCGTAATTCGAAGCTCCATAAAACAAAGAAATCAATGCATTACATTTCGTGGCTAGTTATAACTCATTGGATATTATATGGCAGAAGGCAGGAACATACTTAGTTACGTAGAGTTTTAGTGACACATCAAAAAAGAGTTATAAAAAAGTGTTTCATTATTTTTATATGATCAATTTTACACAAACTAAATCGGTGCATAACACCACCCAGCAAGAGATTTTAATGTTCTCAGAATGCTGTTAAATATGGAAACGTATTCGTTTCGATTTTCCAAGTGCCTGAAAAGTGACGTCAATTTAGACGATGAAAACTTACGAGAAACAGTACTTGGAATGGTCGATGGCGATTTTGTAGTCGAGCATTCAGCTACCAAGGCAACAGATTGTGGATTACAATAAGGATTAGATGTTTTCCTCCATCCTTCGGGTAAATACGGGGTGGTACTTTATCTCAGACGATTCTTCACATTTCCTTGCCCTCTTCTGTTCCTCGCTGTCGTAGTGAGCCTATGGAACTAACAGAAATAAAGTGAATTATACTTTGTCTCTGGAAGCTGTGGAACAAGGCATAACGGAAGAGAAGGGGAGAAAGCGAGTGGGTGGAGCAAAGTAGTGTGCGCTGCTGTTAATTGCTGATAGCAGCACTCACTTTCTCTCTCACGAGTTCATTGGTTGAGCCCTCTCTAGTCACTACCTGCGCAGATACTTGTTTTCGTTAGCCCGCTCACAAGACACCCAAATGTCAATTTGACGTCCACGTAGTACACCATTGACTGCATTTTGCAGACTAATGAGGTTCTGTCGTCTTGACCCATGGCCTTGTGTGACCTGCTGTTCATGTGTGTTTGTGATTGTCGCTTCATCCATTTCATCATATCACTACTCTTTCTCACCTTCGCATTTGCCCAAAGTGGAAGAAAGGCGAACTAAACTAAACCAAATCAATCAATCAATCGTTCACTAGCCTCAGAGATTCCAGGTACAGAATGTAGCGAACCAGCTAAATCTATATACCCTGTCGCAACTATCTCTGGAGCAAGGCCGCGCATATAGAAGGAGAGGAAATCGAGTGCGCAAAGCGAAGCAGTACACGCTGCTACGAAAGGTGGTAACTGCAGTCGCTCTCCGCCACTCCACGCATTCGTTCCCTCTCACGTGTTCATTGGTGAGACCGCCTTGTGTCACTACTTGCTCAGAGACTTGTTTTCGTATGCCTGCTCCAGATATAACTAAGACAGAGTATAAACGGCACTGTTTCCTTTTTCGCAAGGAAAGCATATTCAAAGTTGCATGCATGAAAATGTAGTTATTTTGGAAGAGAAATCTGCTTAAAAGTAAATTCTTCAAGAACAGCGAAAGAAGTTTAGTTTTAAAAATATAGGAAGAATGCACGAACACACTCAAAAATTCCAACAGCCAATTAGTTACTTCATATATAAATCCTAATTTAAAAAACAACCTATTGAAAGCTTATCTTGTAACTCCAGCTGCATCCAAACTCAGACCTCTTGCGATCGGGGTTTACCCAGAGTTCCACTCTGAATAGGAGAATCATTCGTTCGAGAGCAGGGGTCAGAGATTTTGCAGACCATTATTTAGATCCTAGATAATGTTCGAGGAAGATGAAGCTAGAAAATTAACAAAAACCCTTCTCTTGCTGTATCTACGTCAAATATCGGAAGATTCAACCGATGTTGAACATATATGCTACAGAGATAAAACAAGTATGGTCATTGGGTAGGTAGATGCCACTTTTGTCTCATCGCGACGATGGGGATGAGATAGATGAAGGGGCAATTAAACACATGGACTGGACAAAGCACAAGTTCTACAGAGGATTATACTGGCTGTGAATCCAGAGGCCAGAACCTCGTTAGCCTGTAGCAATGCAGACCAGGGTGTATAACGTGGAAGGAAGGAACTAGTGAGACAGGACGATGATAGATTACTACTTAGAGGTTCATATAAATTAGAGCTGTTAGGATGAAGAATCTAACTAACGTTAGTCGATATTTCAATTTATTCTCTCTCTCTCTCTCTCTCTCGTACACACACACACACACACACACACACACACTCTCTCTCTCTCTCTCTCTCTCTCTCTCTCTCTCTCTCTCTCTCACTCACTCACTCACTCACTCACTCACTCACTCACTCACTCACTCACTCACTCTCTCACTCTCTCTCACTCTCTCTCTCTCTCTCTCTCTCTCTCTCTCTCTCTCTCTCTCTCTCTCTCTCTCTCTCTCTCTCTCTCTCTCTCTCTCATATGTAATCTCTTGCTGTAGTTACTTAATGGTAACTCCATTGTCTGCTTTCCGGAGGGTTCCCTATGAATGGTTTAATTCAGTTGTTCAGTCTCTAATTCAACTCACTATTAGCTCTTATGTGCATGAAGTGACCTTAACAAAAACTATCCCTACTTTTCATCTTACTATGGGGTTTGATATTTACATTAAACACAAAATTACATCAGTATGTCACATAATATGAAATATTTTAGTTCTTTCTTTATTCGTTTCCTCCGTTTTTATTGGCAACAGCAATGGAAATAAATAAAATTGGCCATCGTAAGTTTTTAGAAAAAGGCACGTTTCAACAAAAATTCGAACTCAGGACTCGACAACATTCAGTATGCTACATTAATTATCACGGAAGATATTGCTGCCGGGCCTCCATAATGACGTAATGAATGTCGGCATGTTATTAAGAGGTCCCGGGGTCGATTCCCTTTGCAGAAAAATCGCACAGTACTTTGGAACCCACTTTAAACTGTAGGTTCAGTCCCGATTAGCTTATCTGAGCATAAAGTTCTAACAAACTTCGAGATTTCTGCCCAAGCAATCCAAGAATGGACACGTACCACATCATATTATAATACGTGTTTATTACATGACTTAGTGAAAATAGGAATTAAGTTTACAGGTGTGTCGGAGAATATGCAGTTAGCGCGTTGCATTAACTTAGCTTGATACTGATCTAAAAATACATAAAAAGACATTGCTAGGAGTCTATTTGAATCGTGTATTCAATCCAGCTGTCGTGTTCAATGACGTAAATGCCAATGCTGAGCCAGATGTTCCCAATATGACATGTGTACTTATTCTAAATCATATGACAATAATAATACTGTAACATATTCATGACCATTTCTGTCTAGTTCGTGATGTTTGTCTAATTTAGGTATTTTACTACAGAGTTGCAACAGTTGAATAATTTTCCCCTGACATCGTGAACGTCTGTGTTTTCGTGATCTCTGATAACTTGAGTGTCTCTTGTAAATGTGATTGCTTATTGATTCCTTATTTCTTATTGCTTTCCTTTTTCAGTTCAGAAATAGACTTAGTACATTTCTTGAGAAATATTTAGTACATCTTTGAAACAGGATTTGTTACAATGAATATGGATTATTCAACGATTAACGTGCTGTTTTAATGTATAAAGTTGCTTATGATTTCTCTCCTATCTATCCACCAACAAATCTCTCTCTGTATCTCGCATTCAAAGGAAAAACGTTAAAGGTAAGGTTTATATTACACGTGACATATAGATGTGTTCAAAGTGGAAACATCAAATGTTGACAAAAATAAATTTGGGGATCTTCGCTGGTGGTTTCGAATATCATTCAATCCGACCACAGGAGAGACAGATGTCTCTGGGTGAAAGCCTAGCCATATATCTCTCAAATCCTTCAATTTCCGGACGCAGAACTGCAGCACCTTTTGGGTGCTTTCAGCACAAGGCAAATAATGCCTTTCCTCTCCTTCACTCGTGTTCCTGATTTGTAATGCAAAAGTTTTCACCCTGGTCATATCTCAATTCCCAAGGTTCAAGAAAACTATGCCCAGTATCTAACCTAACATACAATATCACGAGTCTGTTCAATAATATTTGTACTTCTCTCTCAAACTTAATTGACATTCTACGCATGAAATAATGTTTAATTCATTGTTTACTTCGATATATTTCTTTCAAATAGTCACTTTCTAAAATTAAGCGAATACATTCAAAATCAGTATGCTGAATTCTGTGTGACACTATTTATAACATCAGAAGTGAGTTAACAGTACTAATCAGTTCCTACGTTCTGTAATATTATATTATTTAATATTCTAGATGTAATTACGACTATGGAAATTGCGTTTGTAGCAAATTAGAAAGTGGCGGAAGACATTCAAGTATCAACTCCCCTTTCACGTGGGGCATCGCGTAGTCTGTTTTCAATTAATGTAACGAAGCTCTGGTGGGCTAATAGCTACATCGATGGAGCTATAAAATATCCCATTACACTGAAATTTAGAACTAGAGTCTACATTATGTATCCGTTGGTTCACAAAATTTAATATTGTTTTCTCTTGATTAGTTTCTGATCGATTTGGTATATTGTAATTCGGTTTTCTGCCACTTTCGGTTAATCACGAAGATGAAGATGAGTGATGATATGATGAAATTGATGAAGTCGGCATAAAATACAAATATCCATGTGTGCATATATTATTGTGGCATTTCGCTTCAACGTTAAGAACTCGAAAATGGCAGATTTTGACTTGTGTGTATGCAACCCGCACTTAGGAAGAACTGCGTGCAATTTTGAAGATTTTTACGATAGAACTATTTATACGTACTCTGTCCCTGGAATCTGTGGAGCAAGGCCGATCATAAGGGGAGAAAGCTATACTCCGTCTCGATTATCTCTGGAGCAAGCGAACGAAAACAAGTCTCTGCGCAAGTAATGACGCGATACGGCTCTACCAATGAACACGTGAGAGGGAACGAGATTGCATGAAGGGGTTATATGCGACTGCAGTTACCAGCCTTCGCAGCAGCGTGAACTGCTTCGCTCTGCTCACTCGCTATGCGCGGCCTTGCTGCAGAGATTCCGGGGATAGAGTATAGCTGCAGCCGCATTTTCCTCTTCATGCACTCACTTTCACTCTCAAGCGTTCATTGGTCGTGCGCTCTCGAGTCAGCACTTGCGCAGAGATTTGTTTTCGTTCGCTTACTCCAGAGATTTCGGAGATAGAGTATATATGTCATCGTTTAATTATCACAACTATTCTATTAATCAGTTCCACGTCAGTGCACGTAAGGCGGGTGTAAGGATCAGCGTACGTGTTTGAAATTAAAACAAAAATGTTCCGTACGTGACTGCGCAATTGTATGATAAACTGCGGGTTAAGCATCGGTTCAAGACATCGCCATATATCGGCCGGCTGGGAGAATACTTTTATTCGGCTCGGATGGAAGAGGAAGAGGTGTTGCTGGCGACGTGAGTGATGGAGCCTCCCGCGGGGCAGGATGGGTATAGATTGCGCGGGTCTGGCTGTTCACGCTCATAACAATACCCTGCCATTTCTTCCCGTACTCAGCAGTTTGAAGGAAGTGCTTCCGGTATATTTGCAGGGAGGGTAGACGGGCCGTACCTTTCAACGCTGTTGGGGGCTTTCGTATCGAGCACACTCGGGCTGAGTGTCTGCTGTGTGTGGAAGTCTTAAAGGGTTGGGTTAAATTTTACTGCTGCTTATTATCTGAACACATTTTGTAATAATTTTCCAATTGACTGTACATATTTGTACACTCATGTTTACATAAAGTGGCACACTTTATAGTGTTGAACATTTGAAGAATTTGCCACTTTATCTGAACAGGAGTGTACATTGTATTTGAGAATCTAGAACAAAGATAATGTGAACTGACCCCGCACAAGACTCGCCGAGAGCGTCGCTATACTCTATCCCGGGAATCTCTGGAGGAAGCGAACGAAAACTAGTATCTGACTCGAGAGCGCACGACCAATGAGAGGGAAAGTGAGTACGTGAAGAGGAAAATGCGGACTACACTCTGTCCCAGTGATTTCTGGACCAGTGAACGAAAACAGACGCGAGACGGCTCCACCAATGAATACGTGAGATGAACGGGATTGCGTGCAGTAACTACAGTTACTAGCCTTCTCAGCAGCGTGTACCGCTTCGCTCTGGCTACTCGATCCCCCCCTTCTCTGCCGTATGCGAGGCCTTGCTTCAGAGATAGATGGAGCAAGGTCTAGCTACCAGCTGTTAGCAGAGATGCCTTCTGTGATTTAAGAAAATTTTATTGAAGTGAACACTTTTACTCCATTTTACACAGTTACGCCATTTTTTATTAAAGAAATAAGCTGAATTTTCAAAATTTGGCAACTTGATCCTAAAAATAAGGCTAGTAGCAAGTTACACGTTTTCTTAGAACTTTCAACGAAAAGCAATTGAATTCTTATCGGACTTGAGAAATGCATACTGAGAAAATAATGAACATGAGAGGATCATAAACATTCGTTGCCGTTTCCATGACAAGAAGAGAAAAATATATTCTTTTTGTGTTCTACATTTCCCAGAAAGCATAAACCACGTCTTTGATCTACCTACCATGCACATTTCCAACTACTTATATATTTCTATTAATGCCCCTTGGTGGAATGTATCATTCTCCAATCTTTTGATTTTGCAGATAATGAGAAACACTGGGCACATAATTGTGCCGCTTTTTACACTAAAACTAAAATAATTCTATGTAATGGTAAGCTGAATCTTGGCTCCTACATTGGCGATCGTGCATTCGCAATTAATTTTTTACGTATTTTACAAACTGGAGGTGCCCGTGTTGCTTGTCGCTTGTCATTTCGGTGTGAAATCTCCGTGTCGTTTGTCGCTTTGGTTTCAAAGCTCCGTACGTAAGACAACATACAAGTTCTATTTTAATTCTATTTGTGCTTATTGCTTGTTTGACCAGTTTATCTTTCGCAGTAACTCCTAATCTTAATTCATCCTTCCCGGTACTCTACTTTTCCTGTTCAGGTAAGGCTTTTATTTTTTTGGATTTTTTATTGTAGGGGTGTGATAATATTTATAGAAGTCTATAAAGGTAAATTTGTGGTCACGATGACCAAAAACAATTCTATTGAAAAACAAATAGGGGTTGGATGGTTAAAATTTTGAGAAGTGATTAGGCCGTGTGTTTGTGTTTGGAGGGGAGTGCAAAAGTTAGTTGTTATCCAACTCAAAACCGCGTTTTAGGCTTAATGACTGTGTTAAGAACGACGCATAGTCCGTTCTACTCGCAATTTAAAAAATCCTGACTTGCTACATGCAAATTTCAAAATAGATTTATCTATTATGTGGACAAACACCATTGCCAAATTTTAACGTGATGTACAGGACTTATGGAAGCTCACATTATCCGAAAATGAGCCAAAACTGTTAAGAGTGTTTTCTAGCTATTCAACTCTGATATTGACCACATTGCAAATTTATCTAAAAGTGTTCGAAATACATATTGTCTGGTCAAATTACTATTATTGACTATATTTTCAAAATAGGACCTGTGCCAAATAGATAAAGAATTCAATATTTATTAAATAACAAGAAACGATGTTAGATTCAGTTGACGAGAATTAAAGTTTCGGATTATTATCTTTGGTACTGTCATTCAAAGTTTGGGGAAATAAATAACTCGATTATACAGGAAATGCTAATCAAGTACGGGTGGGAAATAACCTTTTGCTAGGGGTCCACAGTAAAAAGTAACAGCAATTAAGAAATTATGGTAATACCAAATGTTTACTACGACAATTGTGATTACAAAAACAAAATTAAAAGTTAGTCCACCGTTTGCTTCTCTCACAGCACGAAGACGATCAGGCTAGGAGCTCAGAAGATTCGCAAACAAGTCGGTATTCCATTCCATGTCACGGAATTGGCTTTTACCCGATCGACAACTCGCTGCTCCTCACTGACACACAATAGATTCGCCATCTTGGAATTTATTCCTGTAACACAGAAAAGAGATTACTTTAACACAGTTTTCCTGCAGACCCATAGCAAAAGGTTATTTCCCACCCTGTATATTTCCATTGTTTAATGTTAGTACTTCGTAAGTCTTTCGGGGGGGCGGGTCCGGACCTTTGGGCCTTGCCCCTAAATACGTTCTTGACAGTGCGGTAGGATAGTTTAGTCTGAAGCGTCTCCCAATAAAATAATTATGTTGTAGTTATGCAAGAAAGGCGTCATTGTACTACGTTAGCTTTCATTTCAACACACACATCAAATTAATGTTAAATAAAGCAATTATAAAAACTAAATATTTACTGCCTTCAAATAAGTTGAAATAAATATCCCTAGATTACACAACAAATGGTAAATAAAGCATATTTTCATTATTTAATTTTTGTACTTGGTAAGTGTTTCGGGGGGGGGGGGGGGGGGTTCGGACCCTCTAGACCGCCCGCCCTAAATACGTCCTTGGTTCTATATTTTCCCTGTTTATCATTCAGATTTTCATGTATGCAATGTTTTTTTTTTCTTTCAGTTGAATCTCGGTAAAGATTCATTTCCAATCATTCCTTGCACATGTATTTCATCATAATGTAATTTTTTACGGCAATCAACGTAATCCAGGGCAATAGTTACAAATATCAATACCCGGCTCTGTGGCAGAGAGCGTATTAAGTGGTCGACTTTCTATCTCTCCACCGAAGTTTCTGGGTTCGAGTCTCTTCATAAATGTCATCAATCATTCTCATCGTCGCGATTAGCTAAAAGTGGCAAAAGAGGCGCTAAGTAAAAAAAATCATAGCTGCGTGTAAATACCCATACACTCTAAAAAATATGCAACAGAGTCGCCACGAAAAGTGATGTAACACCGTAATTGGTGTAGCACAACACCTGATCGGGTGTTAAAGGCCTCCATGCTTGGTGTGGTGTGGTAGCAATGGTGTAACAGAACTCTAAAAATGGTGTTAATCAACGCCAATTCCGCATTAACATCAAAAGGAGTGTTCTGTGAACACCACTTTTGGTGGCAACTCAGTTGCATTTTTTTTTTTAGAGTGTACATACTCTGTCCCCGTATCTGTGGAGCAATGCTGCGCAAAGCAGCAGAGAAGGAGGGATCGAGTGGGCAGAGCGAAGCAGTACACGCTGCTGCGAAGGCTGGTAAGCGCAGTCGCTTTTTCCCCCTCCACGCAATTCCGTTCCCTCTCACGTGTTCATTGGTGGAGCCATCTCACGTCACTACTTGCGCAGAGATTTGTTATCGTTCGCTTCCTCCAGAGATACCCGGGCGAGAGCATAGACATATAGACAACGGAAATGAGTGAACATAGGAAAATGATACACTTACCCAAAAGCTATGTGCTCTTGCAGCTGGTTTTTTCAAGCCATTGACGTCATCGTTTGGGTTCCCGGAATTTCTGGAAACATCCAGCGACGATGCTGAACCGATAGTTAGTTTTACGAAGCAAATTAGCTTCGTTAATGGTACTGTTTTTACGCAAAAAAAAACAACAAAAAAAACAACTACTTATTTAAAAGTCACTTGGTCAGGCTCTTGGCAAAGCGATATGCGGCTCCGTACATAGACGGCTGCGTACAAACCACTACATCCGCTCAATAATGAACAAAAACCGACGTTTTGTCAGTGCGATAATTAGTGTGATTAGCCCAGAGCCAAGCCAAGCCGTGGGAGGGAGGCCATGTCAAACTCTGCCAACATGCCCCTTGTGAAATGAAACGCGTCATAGGATGACGGGAGCGTGATGTGTGTCATCAGAGGCTGTCCCTTGGCGCGCTCGCCTCCTGATGGAACCAAATCCGCAGCGGATAGCTTGAAACCGGAGTCCGCAAGAACAACAAACACCGAACATGCTGAACGCTGCTTCTGTGGGGGGCTGCGGCTGTTGCTGTGGGGTGGGAATAAATGAGTTCGCGGCAGGTTTTGCAGGCGTTGTTGGGAAGTTATGCGATACTTTTGTGTTCGTTCGCCGGTACACAAAGGACAAGAGGTCTGCCGTAATCCGCTCCCGCGCTGACCCCCAGCGGTGGTTTGCGTCACCCGTTCCGGCAGCTACAACTAGAATGTCTCTAGTGCACATATCGGGCCTTTGTTTACCTATCTCCAAAGGAGAGAAATAAACGGTAAACAATCACCACCGCAGGCCACCCGTGGTTCTAAATGAAGTCTATGGCTGTACCACACATTCACACCCAAGCATTTACCTAGTAGTATCTTTTGAATCTGCAATGTTCTTAGAACACATTTCATTTGACACACCACCTATATATATATATATATATAACTCAGGGTGTCCCAAAAATAAGCGGCAGATCTTCAGGAATGTGCTCCTCATGTGTAAACAATGAAAATAGTTTACATAGATCCGGAAATGATTGGTTTCCAAGTTATTCAAAGTTATAGACTTTCACAGCACGTGCTAACCGGAATGTCTTTATGTTACAGGTGGTTTCCTGCAACAAGATATACTGTTTAACACAATCTGGTAGTTGTTTTTTGGCACATGTTGATTGATTAATTGATTTGGTGTTTTAAGTTCACTTTATGCACAGTAAGGCTAATCGGAACTAGACCTACAGTTTAAAGTGGGATCCGAACCACTATGTGCCTCCACGGGGTATCGAACTCGGTACCCCTTGTAAGGCAACGACGCTACCGCTGCGCCATCGGGGAGGCCCCCGGTACATGTTGAGTGGACGTTGTTGAGACCATGTACACAAATCAGGAGCGAGCAGATATACATACGGACACTACATGTCTGTTTTGGCGAATGGCAATGCTGTAGAGGCAGGCATTTCCGAGCTTGTTCACGGGGCCATGCGACGTCGATGTGCGGCCTAGAGGCAGGAGGTGGACATTTTTAACATCTTCCCTAGGGTGCTGTGAGGAACTCAGTGTCATAGACCTCCTGTGGGAGTTATAAACGTTCCGGTTCGCACTTGGTGTGAAAACCTGTAACTCGGAAACCAAGTATTTCCGGACCTGTGTTTATGTAAACTTTCTTCATTGTTTACATATGAGGAACACATTCCTGACGTCTTGCCGCTTATTTTTGGATACCCTCTATGTACAAACACATATAAATAAAGCTTTAAATAACTATAATTAAATTCTGGTCAGAAATGAGTGGTCGCAGCACTTATCCAAACTAAATACTTGTAGAATAGAGTTTTCATAAGGGGCGACCGGAAGGTCTCCAAGAGTCAACCTCACTTCCACGTAGTACATACACCCTGGTAACTGACTGCTTCTTGCAGGCCAATGAGGCTCTGGCGCCTGGACCACGGCCAGGATAAACCTTTGTGGGGTTGTGTTGTCCTGTGGTTCTTCTTCTGTGTGCTGACTTCCCATTTACAGCCTCACCTTTTCACCATAACATTATAATTTAAATTCTTGTTAAGTAATGAATGAATGAGTTTTAAAAATCGAATAAGGAAGTTCTTAAGAGACATATTTCACTTTCTTGTTAGAGGGCTGTCCTCAATTTTGTATTAGTTAAGGGGCTTATCCCCGTATTGCGTGACGGACATAAATTACCTATGTGCTGATGCGACCTTACTACAAAAATCAATCAAATATACTTCTCAACATTTGAAGACCTGAAATGCATGTGTATTCACACGTGGAGTTTAGATCCTAGGTTTTTTTAGTATAACCTTAGCATTTTAAGTGCAGAAAATTCTGTTGGGGAACTAACAGTGGCTTGTGGTGGTCTCTGTGGAGCAGTTACCTTAACGCACTGTGAGTCCTGGACAACACAAGTATGTGTCATTATGTTCGATCGTTTATTTCAGTAGTTTCTTAATTCACACCCATTATTGCGACTAACAGAGATATAATAGCGACTAAACTAACCAAAATAGAAATTCAAAAAACCAGGAAACTTGACACCTTTAGGTCTGATTCTATATCTAACTTCAAAGGTTTGCTTGGGAACTTCAGAATCTTAATCATCCATCATTGCTCTCGCTGATCGTAGCGCTCTCCTAATCAATGTACTAATTTATTTGTCAAATTCCGTCCCATGGGGTCTATAATGTAGTTTAAATTATTGACCCCGGCGTAGGTGGAGTAAGCAAACTAAGCATCATACTACTAGTATCTTTACTTTTATCATTGCAACAGGCCTGTATTAAATCTGAAATATGACTGAAATTATGTCATCACTACCCAAACCTTTCTCATGAAAATCAATGAAAATTGATGATAATAAATGGCTTGACCACTATTTCAACACTGTTATCAAAAGGTCGATTTCCAGTTGGAACATTTTTCTATTGGTGGATGTAACTTAAAATACATTTTATATTATTTTTCATAACTTGTCTCTTTATTACTATTTGTTTGGTAGTAATTCCGATGGTGAGTAATAAATTGATGAAATACATGCGAAACCAAACATGAAATATCCGTCGTATGCAGGATTTTATCCTAAGACCCTCTGCTTGATAGTATATTACGTTAATCACTTTATCATAAAGATGTCGCTTTTTAAAATATACGTCTACTTATGTGTGACAAGCGGAAGGTTTCCCGTACCTAAGAAGTACATTTCATTCTCATGTTCTTCGTCCCTCACTACTTCTTATACAGTAAAGTCCAAAGGTACTTGGACACAAATTGTCCATTGCAGTTCTCAATCGCTTTAAATTAACATCATTAGACAGGGTAATCTCTGTTCTGTTGTAGATTTAGTTTGGTTTCTAGATTTCGGCTCAGATAAGATAATCTGGGCAGAATATACAGTTCAAAGCGGGATCTCAAACATTGTGTAATGAACCTCCAAAAGATATGGAGCCAGGTATCCTTTAATGACTGACTACTTAGTCATTGAATGAAAGTGTCCACTATGACAAATACAGATTTTCCCACGTCATTGCTAAATTGTTAGTTTCTCCTTCCTACACGCTTCCACCAATGAGGGCCAATTGCTAAACGTCGCGTGCAATCTGGTGAGCAGGACAAGGACTGATGCACAACATGACAGCTACTATATTTCGAGATGTCAGCTGTCCCTACTGTCACACCTAATGTTGCGACATGAGTGTTGAGTTTCGATTGTATGGTTTATTCAAATAATATGGAATCATATTTTACTTCAGTTAATTAAAGACGGTCAAAGCCGAAATATGATTTAATATTGCAACAACTCTACTCAATACTTAATGTCAAACAAACGCTTGGTAATGCCATTTCTAATTTGAAAAATCTTAATTATCTTCCTTACGTTCCCGTTATACATACTCAAACTGAAGGAGGTTTGTAGTTCACAAACGTTTGTGAATATATGTGTCTATATTCCTTAGGGACTTGTCTATGAAAGTTTTGTATTTTTCATTGTCCATCAAAATGGTTAGTCTAACGCTGTGCGAAGTAGAGAATCCTCTAGGATCCAATTCTGAATGTTTTAGCTTCGATCTCTCATCTAAAGGATGCGGCAATGAATCGGGCGATTTTAGATACTCCACCGTTTAGACAAAATAAACTAACATTACTACAATGGCCTATATTTCGTTCCAGGCACACTATCTACTGAAAGTAAGGTAGGAATTCGAACCACCTCTTCCCGGATACGATCTTTAAGTTCATTGAGGGTGCGTGAGGGTTGGTTGCAAGACTTTTCCTTTCAATTACCCTCAAAAAAATATTCACACGCGGACAGATCCGGTGATCTGGCGGGCCAAGGAATGTTTTTGTAATACTCTTTTACAGCGAATGCGCTCTGTGCCCCGTTGTATGACTTCATCAAAACTAAATAGCAAAGCAGGCTCTGCAAGACGGCAGTAGTCACGTGTTACCTATGACGCGACAACTAGCTATATCCAGTGTTGGAAAATCACCCGATTCATTACCGCATCCTGTATTTCATCAATTCGTCACTTATCCGCAACATCACAACGTTATACAATACAACACTACGAACTGAAATTCGCCCAACTGGGTATGATCTTGATATTTTTTTTCCACATACACATTTAATTTTTTTTGTAAATATAAAAAAAACAATGTGTAAGTTGCAAAACATTGCTTTTGTTTGGAAATTTTGTAGCAGGCTTTTTTATGTCTATATTAGCTCATTTTTATTTAGATCGTATACGGATTGGCAAGCAGTTCCAGACATATCATTTTAATGATACCTAAAGAAAGAATAATCGTTCAACAGAATGACTTTAATAATGTTGCACATTCCAGGAAGCAGCAGACGCCAACCAACATGAATTTTCCTTGATTGTATATTTCATTCCTTTCTGTCAATGTTGGTGATACGTGTGTGTGTGTTAGCTTATTGTGTGGATAGAGTGTCGTACATAAATTATTTCTTTTTTTAAAATGCTGCCATTCCTGTCTGTATGAAATTAATTTTAATAAGTTCTGGATAACAATTTTCCTGCTTTATCATCTGTGTTCATTAACTGGGTTTTCCAATGTCGTTATAGGTATATGCATCTTCTTTAAAGAAAAGTATAAATTAAAATACAAATAAAAATTTGAAATTTGAAATTAACACTGATGTGTGAGATGTGAGATTGCCTTTCATGATGAAAGCTTTATGATTACTTTAAGCAGATGTAAATTTGTAATGCAATTCCCGTGTACAAGCCAATGAATAAATTGAATACTTAACTTTGCGTTTAATTCTATTTTGGTTGTTTCGTGCCATTTTTTCTACCTCTGCAGGATAATCGTGACGACACAGATGAATGAGGAACTAATCAAATACAGCGTTGTTAAAAATGAATGGTACCTGAGTGGTAAAAAAGGGTATCAACCAGACGGAGGTGAGAAGTGAATGAAAAGGCCTTAAATTGTTGCCAATGTGTGCGTCCGCAACTTCCACTAGTGACCCTATACTCCGTCCGAGAAATCTACGGAGCAACGCTGAGCTTAACAGTGGAGAAGGGAAGAAAGCGAGTGTCCGGAGTAAAGCAGTGCGCGCTGCTGCAAACTGGTGGTAGCGCCAGCCGCGTTTATCCGCTCCATGCAATCCCTTTCCCTCTCACGCGTTCACTGGTCAAGCACTCTCGAGTCACTACTTGCGAAGAGAACTTGTTTTCGATCTCTTCCTCCACAGACTCCTAGGACAGAGCAGACACTTTTTTTTCATGAAAACTCGCCTATGTTTCGCACATTTAATTTTATTTTGTCAGTCATTCTTGAAAAAATATATTATTCAAATGCGTATATTTGAACAAATCTAAGTCGTGTTCAGTTTAGGCGTACGCTACTATTGCGCAGCCTGGGTAAAATTTAAAAGCTTCAAAAAGAGAATTCAATAAAAAATGTTAAGAAAAAGTTAATGAAAACTAAACTTATGAAATAATTTTGCATAGTAACGACGTGCGTCAGTAATCATCCGCTATCGAACAATCTTAACAAGCCTAATCGGCATGATCATTGTTTACTTTGTTGGAACATCTGGAAGTCGTATTTAGTAGCAGTTTAAAGATATTTGGAGTTAACTCGTGCGGAAACCAGTTTCGAAATTGTCAATAAACTAGTGTAGGTAACGCCGTTCTACGTAGTATTCAGGAAACGTTATCTCGGCTTTCAGCTGAGCTTCCCTCCGATATAATCAACGATTTCAAACTAATTGGAAACATTCAATGTTAACTCCTAGCAGCAAGACCGGCTTCTCCGTTTTCATCAATAACTTCACACCCATTTCGATAAGCCTTGCAACAATGCATCTAACAATAGAATCAAACATGGGGTAAGTGATTGAGAAGCAGTGCATTGGAGAGAGTACGATGTTCTTGGAAAATTAACTATGATAACCTCAAGATGTGCTGGTCTGCAGGAAATTGTATTAGTGCCACCCTCCATGGCAAATTGATAATCGTAACATGCTGAGAAGCCAGAGGTCGCATGTTCAAACCTATGGTAAAGCATGTTTGTCGCAAGGTCCATTTCATCAGTTCACCGTTCATCCTCACCGTCACGATTAACCCAATGTGTAGAAAAGCGACGTAAAGAAAAATATAAATAAATATAATTGTATTAGTGTTATTTACATAGTGAGTGGATGAAAAATATTAGTATGAACGACCACTGAAGGATTGTAAGAATTATCATTTCCTACAGATAATTCAAAATGTATAATTATTCTAAATTCACATTCTATTTACAAGTTAATGCGTGGAGAAAGTGTTGTTCATTTTATAGTAATGATTAACTGCATACCCATGTAAGAATATCGTATATACGATATTATAGTAAAATTAAATGACTGCTTACACAAACTACTTTTAATTATAGATTCATTCTCAGGAACCAAGTAAAATGATATTGTAATTCGATAAAGGCTTTATTTTTATTTTTAATAGCAATCCACAAGATCTGACAAATAATTGTTGCAATGTAATTAACGACACAACATGATAGTATACGTAAAATGAATTTCGCCTTAATTTAAGAGTTAGTATTAAAATATGGCATTTAGAAATATTTCATGAGGACAAATAAGATGTGTATATGTTTAAATAAGCGTTTAAATAAAATCTAGAAAGCGTAACGTAACTATACTTAAAACGAGTGAATTATAAACACAATATATGTATCTTAAATGTAGCACCATCTTACAGAATATTTTTGTTGTACGGTGAGGGCTACCTTCATCGGAATAACAAGAAAATCTCTTATCGTGTTGTGCAATTTGGCGTAGAGAGAAGGACGTTAATTCAAGAATTTGAAATAGAAGCACGTCTCATGTGAGTTGGAAAAGTGATCGTTTGGCAATCATGAGATTTTGGGAGAAAGCAAGTTTTTGCGTGATCTGAATTGAAAAGATGCATTTCCTGGCATGTATGGCTGTGTAGCCACATCTCTCTGGAAGGACCTAAACTTCCTCGTTTTCTTCTCACTTCATGCCCTTGATTCATTCTACAACTGAAATTTTGAAGTCAAACGTTCCAACGTCAATAACAGTCTACAGTCGGGTAATAAAGGGTGTCCCAACAAAGGCGACTGAATTAATATGCTTAATAGAATACTTTTTTTAAAAAAGAATGACAAATATTTTTATATCATTACAACGGGTAAATGTTCCGATTTAAGAATGCTAAGTTTGATTTACGCAACATGTGGTTGGGTTGGTAATACTGTTCTTACAAGTTCCTTTATCAGTGAGTGTTGCAGCTTAGTTGACATGGAGCGTATACAAAGGAACAACGAGTTTTGATAGAGAAAACTGTCGCATTTGGGCAACAGAAAATCCTCGAGAAATCCACGAGACACTATTGCATTCACAACGTGTAACCGTGTGGTGTGGAATTTGGGCTGGTTGAGTGATAGAACCGTACTTTTTCAGAGGATGGAAATTTCATCGAGAGAGTGAAGTCGTGCAGCAAGTCGAGAGAAACATATGCCAGATGTCATCCTTCATTCTTAAATCGGAACATTTACCCGTTGTTATGATGTAAAAATATTTGCCATTTTGTAAATATACAGTATTTTCTTAAGCATATTAAATCCGTCGCATTTATTTGGACACCCTATATTACTTTAATTCTCACAATAGAAGTGAACCGCTTACCTAGACTTTTGCTTACTGGTACGATAACTAGCATGTTTTTTTTTTTTGTTCGTTTAATTTCGTTTGTTACTTTTCTTTTCTGCCATTATTGGTTAACGCAAAGTTGAGTACGGATGGTGATGAGATGGACGAGCGACAATCACAAACACAAGTGGACAGCACAACACAATTCCTACTGCATGTCCAGTCGCCAGAGCCTCGTTAGTCTGCAAAATGCAGTACAGGAAGGTTGACATTTGGGTGTCTCCAGAAAGGGTCACCCCTTATACTCCGGTCACTAACATGTGATTAATCATGGACACTCATCTTGTCAATCTTATTTGAACTTATACTCTGTCCCAGCTAACTGTGGAGCAGGCAAACGAAAACAAGTCTTTGCGCAAGTAGTGACGCTAGACGGCTCCACCAATGAAGACGTAAGAGGAACGGAATTGCGTGGAGTGGGGGAAAGCTACTTCAGTTATCAGCCTTCCCAGCAGTGTGTACTGCTTCGCTCTGGCCACTCGATTTCCTTCGCTTCTATGACGCTATGCGCGGCCTTGCTCCACAGTTAGCTGGGACAGGGTATAAAGATAACTTAAAGCTAGCAATTTTCCTTCGTGACATTGTAACATTCATAAATCTACGACAATCTTCTACGATACTATTATTTGCAATCTGAATACACGATGCCCAAAAAGTTCGAATGTAGATTGTGAAATTGAAAAAGAAAAATTGTGTGCCTTGATAGACTGCTATGCACAAATAACGATACTTTAAGAGGAATATTTATGAAAGATAAATTTAGTCCAGCTCTACTGCAAAAATGTTTTCTACTTGAGAAAACAACTAAAATATAGCGTGTAACGTATAATACAACTGTGAGCATATAAGAACCTGAAAACAAACGTAGCTCTGAAGTCATATTAATATTAGTAGTATCAACTATCATCGAAATAAAATTAACTCGTCATACTCTGTAGCTGTGCAATTACCATTACATTTTTAACGCAATGTTTCGTTTTAATTTCGAATATCTCGAAATACTACCACTACGTTCGAATGCATTCTGTAGTTCTAACATTAAAAATAACTACATGAACATCACTGATTTCATTTAAACTTAACACAATTTAATGTTTTGTGCATTTAGTATTTATTTTACCTAAACTTAAAATTAATTTACATAGCTTTGTTTATAATTGAAAGTTAATTTTCATTAGTTTCTATAGAATCCCAAGCAAGTTATTATATTTTGGCACAATGCCTTCACGTGGATGTTGTAACCGTGTATATCTTTTGTGTAAGTGTCTGAAATGTTTGACACTTTTTAATTGCGTTAAATTTCGTACAATTTATTCAATTTTTTTATATTTTACTATAGCAATCACGACACACAACGCAGTTTTTGAGTTTATTATTTTCATTTCTTAACTTCAAGGGTTTTACTTTTTCCTATTGAACTTCAAGCGATTTCTGCCGTGACTGTACAAGATAAAATCTTACCGCACTTTAGAAAATCGTAATTGACATTAAGCCGTGCAAAGTACGTTGATTCCAATGGGATTAATGGACGATTACGTGCAAATATGCATTTTGCAGTCGTTCCCTAAATCAAAGGTGTTAAGGCGAATTGTCGCTATTGATCGCTTTACACATTTTGCATTTGAAAACTCGGTGTTCTGTATCCTGAAAAGACAGCAAGATGATCGGAGGGGCAGCAGATTGATAGATGAAGCGTCACCGTTCGGAAAAGCTGCGCTGGAATATTGCACGCCCCTTCCTCTATTGATTTTAAGCCCTTCTGCTTTCTTTACTAGTTCACAGCATCCGAACCATAACCGCAAGTCGTATAACTCGTCATAACCGTGTACTATTTTTCGTTGTTTCATTGATCTAATGAATGCCGGGGATAAAAAAGGGAAAAATGAACAAAATAAAAGTGGAAACTGGAAAAAGGGTCAAAACAACTTTCTCTCAGAAGCAATTGACGCTTGTGGTTTCTGTACCAATAGCGCGACCGTTAAATGCGGTCCTCGACCAGGCGAACGTAAAAGGGGCCGTTTCAGAAGCTAACTGCCGTATGTTTGAGTTCCTATATTATACCGCACGAAAATGATGGGAACGGCGAGAAGAGAGAGAATGAACGTGGATGGTTAATAGACGGAGGGCCTCGCAGACGGCAGCTGCAACCGCTTGAGCGAGTCGTGGCGGTTGGTGCCTAGAACAAGGCCTCCTCCTTGCCCCAATTATATACCGCTCGTTAGCAGGGAACAAAGCTGAGGAAACGCTACCGAGGTGTATTTCCTTGCTCCCAACGTGGCACGCTTTGACGTTTTTCCTAATATTTGTTGGTATCCTGGTTATTTAAAGCCGTCTATTTTTGTTATTCTCGACGACGGAAGCACAGTGATAGTCGCCTTGTAATCAATGACTTCTGGGTTATATTCTGGGGCAGATTCCAGTTATTCGTATCTCACTTTCAACTGTAGGTCCTTCACGATTCACCTAACTTCGGATAAAATGTTGAATGCTTATAGCAACAAAATCATACTAAAAAAACTTACTTTAGGATGAATTGTGATTATTCCCTGTCCTAGGTATCTCTGGAGCAAGGCTGCGCATAGCGTCAGAGCAGAGGAGGAAATCGAGTTGGCAGAGCGAAACGGTACACACTGCTGTGAAGCCTGGTAACTGCAGTCGCCCTCCCTCCGAAAAATCCTGTTCCCTCTCACGTGTTCACTGGTGAAGCCGTCTCGCGACTTGTTTTCGTTCTCCTGCTCCAGAGATACTGCGAACAGGGTATAGAACAAATAATCAACTGGCCGAGAATTGAACTGAAACCTTTGGAGGCGAGATCGGAAACCATACGTCCAAATTAAAATGTTCTTTTATTTTCATCATTTAATTTTATTGGTTCAGAGTCTGAGGAAGATCTTGCTATAAGGTTGAAACATCACGTTTATGGTGTGTTATTTTGTAATAAATTCTGCCTTGGTCAGCTTTTTTAGTGTTTTTTTTTAAACATGGAAACCAGGCTTAATAATAGTGTTAACATACGTCCAACGTTTTCGGACATTGAGGTGCCTTGTTGTTGCCACATTGCAATAAGCAATCTAATTGTAGCTAGGGCAATTGTTAGCACAGGACGCTACTACGCCAGGTGTGCCCAGGGTTCGAATCCCGGACTAGACATGGGTGTTATTTGTGAGTGTCCTTTCGTCAATTTCATCATATCATCACTCATTCTCATCTTCGCGATTAGCCAAAAGTGACAGAAAAGCGAGGTAAAATAAACCAAATCAATCAATCATTATTGTAGCGAATCAATATTAATAGTTTCTGTACTTTAAATACGTATTGCAAAATGATTAAGGATAGAGTACTTCTAAATCATAGACAGTTACGTAGAATTATTTAGTAAAAGGGAGATTACACCGGTTAATTGGTGGAGAAAGCGAGTAGGCGGAACAAAGCAGTGTGCACTGCTACAAATACCTGCTTCCGCTTCCTCTCTCACGAGTTCGTTGATCGAGCCCTCTCGAGCCCTACTTGCGCAGAGGACTTGTTTTCGTTCACTTTCTCCAGAGATTTCCATTGCAGAGTGCAGATTAAAGTTAGCTGTTTTTATGAAAGGAATATGAATTGAATTTAATAAGATTTTGATATCACAAAATAACTGACAAATTTGTATTTGAATATGAAATTTTAAAGGAAGTATTTGTGCCACATATGCGAAAATGCATTGTTTAAGGCTGGAGACGGATGATTCCAACAGGAACGAGGAAAAGTCTTGTTATAAAGAATATGTCTCGTGGGTGGCTGGGCATCCTATCCCCCCCCTCATCCCCCCTGTTGATTCGCATCCTCTCTATATATGACAAACTGAACTAGGGATATGCAGTAAATATACCTCCTGTTTCTGACTCACTCGGGAAGCGCATGAAACATTGCAAAAGGCAGAAAAAATTGGGAGGGTGTGGCTCGACCACGATGTCTCGTGAGGGTCGTCATGCTGGCGATTGGATGCAGCCAGGGAATTGGCAGAAGCAATATCATCTCACGGAAGGGAATCGAATGGCACCTTGTTCCATTTGTCAATATATGTCATTTTCTCCATATCTGCTACAAAGTAGGGCAGTTTGCGTGTGCTTTCTATTCCTTTTCTTATATGGGATATGCCTGTTCACTTCTTCTATCTCTCTATGGATTGCTTAAGGCTGAACCTTTACTCCATAATATTCAAAATTATGATGCATTTTACTCGTGTGTAGTTTACCTTAGATGACTCCTCATTTTACATGTTTTTCTCATGTTCGTTACCACTAAAAATGCATCATCCTTGAGAAAGTAAATGCAATCAAAATAGAAAGTGTATATAGTTCAGTAACACATGCTGCATGTAATATAATACTTGACCTGGACTCTGATGGGAATGAAAAAAATGGAACTAAAAAATAACCGTTAGCTGTACCATGCACACATTGTGCACTCATGTTCTGGTAAAGTGGCACATACTTCAACTGTCTAACCTTATTAAATGTGCCACTTTATGTGAACAGGAGTGTACATTTCATAACTTGTTATCTGACCAGAATTGGTTAATATGGAACGCCAATATAGAGGGATAGTTTGCAAGAGTTTAGGAAGTATTTTGCACAGGACTGTAAAATCCAGAAAAATTCTTATCTTGCACAACCTATGAAGAAAATGTGTTCAGGACATAGGCAAGTGGTTGTTTGTGGAATCATATACCGCTTTCATAGGCCTGTACCTACTAATCATGTGAACTAATTAGTATTACGTTCAGGTATCAGTTTTGTTTTTTTCAATAAAGAGAGTTAGGGGGTTCAAATCCAAACACTGACCTTAATTACATGTGACGTATAGTGCAGTTGAATTGAGGGAAAATGATGTGCCTTTTTTCGCCAGACCAAAGCAAGGGGTGTTAATAAATATAACATTTTCAACTAATTACCATGCAAACCGACAGATTAGAAGAGAGTATTCGTCGAAATCTATATTGAGGTGATTATTACATGCAACTTAAACAATTTTATTTATATTACTTAAGTACCACGTATCGGTGAATATAAATCATGTGCGTTTGAGAAAATAACCCAATTATACTAACTGCTCTACAAGATTACTAGATACAGGCAAGCAACCATTTGACCGTGTTCCAAACATATTTCGACCATAGGATCCTGGAAGATATGAATTTTCTAGGATTTTAAAGTTTTGTCCAACGTATTGTAAATTTAATGAGTCCGTGTCGTTTGCGCCGAGGCTTCTTATCGGTTCATTTGCGCCGCGACATATGTCAAGACCTTCCTTGGTGGGTTTTGCCACAATCGGGAGTGTCATTACCGCTGCGCGCACGTGTGTTTATGGGAACATGGTGCATAGTGCATGAAATCAAACAAACAAGCAAACGTGTGTTTATGACGTTGCACAGCTGTGTTTACACTGAAATGTTAAACCTATCCAGAGAGTCAAATATGACTTTTCTTTGCTTATTTCAAAAGACGTTACACAGGATTACTTGTATCAATTTTATTCCACAATACATAAATCAGCTTATTAACTATTAATCATTTATACACTACATAAACGTTCCTGTTTACGACAGACAGAAGTGTACCCTGAACAGAATAAGAAGATCGATTTTAGGTGTTCAACAAGATGCACCAGATGCAGATCATCTCACTTTACCAGAATCTTTGAAGTATTTTAATGACTGTTCTCCATTTCTGTACCTTGACGACACGGAAAATGGAAAGCGGTTGTTAGTTTTTGCTAGTGTCAGATCCAAAGATGTTTTGGCAACTTCAGAAACCGTATTTTTAGATGGCACTTTTAGCGTCTGCTCCAAACAGTTTTATCAGCTGTATACCCTCCATATCGACATCGGTAGTACGAATACTGCTACTAACGTAGCACCAGTAGTTTATGCTTTACTTCCGGACAAAACCGAAAGAACTTATCAAAGATTCTTTTCGTTCATTAAGAACTACTGCCCTGAGATTAATCCGAAAGTGATCAAGCTAGACTTTGAAAGTACAGTACTTAAGGTGTTAAAAATAGTGTTCCCACTGTCACACATTTCTGGATGCAATTTCCACTTTAAACAAGCAATTTGGAGAAACGTTCAACGACTAGGGCTCGTTGACATCTACAAGAAGGACGAAGCTGTTAGAATGCACATCAAAATGTGTGCCGCTCTGTCTCTGATCCCTGAATCAGAAGTAGAAGAGGGTTTCCTACTCCTGATGGACAGTTCTCCACTCGATCAAAAGGTCCTTGTTTAATGACTACTTCGTGGAACAGTGGTTGGAGAATGAACATGCTCCAATATCTGTGTGGAACTGTTGGAACCAAAGACACAGGACAAATAATGCCGTTGAGTCATGGCATTCAAAGCTTAACAAAGTCATCGGGAAAGGCAACCCAATGTATACGTGCTGCTTGAAGCCTTAAAGGCGGAAACAAAGAGAAACTCGTCTGCAATTGAGATGGCAGAATTGGGTCTATTGGCTGGGAAGAGAAGAAAATATCAATACATCGAAATGGACAAACGTGTTGAGTGTGTTCTTTCGAAGTACAGAAGCTCGGGCGATCTTCGAGGATACCTTCGAGCATTTGCATCCCTACAAGAATTCAAATAACGTTTGTATTATTGTTGTGCAAGTGTATCGAAATATTGTGTTTTTATATATACGTACCTATTACTTATGTAATGTTTGCATAAAATAACACTGTATTTATAATATTTTTGACGATTTTATGTAGTGTATAATAATTAAGTGTAACAGACTGGCATATTTATGTTGGTTCCAAAGTGTACATATACGTAGTACTTATATAATGTTTGCAAAAATAACACTATTTATAATATTTTTGACGATTTTATGTAGTGTATAATAATTAAGTGTAATAGACTGGCACATTTATGTTGCTTCCAAAGCGTACTTGCAGAATGCTTGCAATATTTTAACAATACTGTATTTACAATGCTTTTTAACGATTTTATGTAGTGTATAAATGATTAATAGTTAATAGTCTGATTTATGTATTTTGTGTTGTGGAATAAAATTGATACAAGTAATCCGGTGTAACGTCTTTTGAAATAAGCAAAGAAAAGTCAATTTGACTCTCTGGATAGGTTTAACATTTCAGTGTAAACACAGCTGTGCAACGTCATAAACACACGTTTGTTTGTTTGTTTATTTGATTTCATGCACTATGCACCATGTTCCCATAAACACACGTGCGCAGCGGTAATGACACTCCCGATTGTGGGAAAACCCACCAAGGAAGGTCTTGACATATGTCGCGGCGCAAATGAACCGATAAAGAGCCTCGGCGCAAACGACACGACACCAAATTTAATATCTCCTGAAGTCTTGTCTCTCTTTGTATTTAAACTTGACGGCGATTTCTTCCGATATAACATTATTTGGCCCACTGTTTTAAATCTTGCAAAAATTTCTCTTCTTTCAATATGACCTCTCAGAACAGTACATGCTCTTTAACGTAATCAATAGAATTTAACATTTCTGTTTAATTGTGAATTAGAATAGCCGCTTACTTTCTAACTTTATTTTGAGTGTTAGAATATAAATAATTCATCACGTGGTTTTTCATCCGGTAAAGGAATCAGGTTTTAAGTGGTGTTCAAATGTCATGTTGCCATATTAACAAATTCTGGACTTGAAATATTTCAAGGTGGTCAGATAACAAGTGGCAAAGTGGCACAATCATTGATTGATTGATTGATTGACTTGTTGTTTCAAGTCCACTTTATGCACAGTAAGGCACAGTTTAAAGTGGGATCCGAACCACTCGTACCTCCACCGGGTATCGAACCCGGGACCCCTTGATTACAAGGCGATGACGCTTTGCACAATGAGAACATGTCTTGATACAAATATAAAATTTGTGAGATTGTATCATTTCACTGTCTCAATATTAAATTTAATTGTGAAGATGAGGGTGAAATTGTAAAATTAAGGGAAATCTGAAAGAAAAAAGTATGTAAACATTTCAACAGTAAGAGATTTTAAAAACCAACTTATGCCTTATTTCGCAAAATCTAGGACGAAAAGAGTGTGTAAGGGGCATTTTCACTCCAGCAGCAACCGGCACGTCCAGCTTCAGTGTCACTCCGGTACGAAAAATTGAATTTATTTCTGAAGGTTAGTTTCCAAGTGACACTTGTCACGTGTCGATTCGGTCTGAAAGCTATCTAACATTAATATTGGTTGTAAGAGTAGACTTTGTGAAGCCAGAAAGAAATTCCTTGCATATTACTAGAATTACAGATCTTGAAATGTACATGGCAGCATTTAAGCATGCTTTATATAGTTTTTTTATGTATGCCAACGTGATTCTGGTCTTCTGAACCCCTCCCCCTGAACTCAATAGCAGCAACACAAGATACATCGAGCCGACCACCATGGCTGAATGGTTAGCACAGCAAACTACGATGCCAGGGGTCCAGAGTTCGAATCCCAGCCTGAGCATGGGTTATCTTTGTGAGTGTACCTTCATCAGTTTCATCATGTCATCACTCATCCTCATCTTCGCGATTAGCCAAAAGTGGCAGAAAAGCGAACTAAATAAACTCAATCAATCAACAAAATTAATCGATGGTAAGTTCAACTGCTTAGTTAATATTACTGAAGTACATCTAAAAAAATAAGAATGTAGAACTCAACCCATTATTTCAGCACCAGTTTCATGTTAAAGAATATCCCAATTTAATTTGTGCCTTTCCTGAACACTTATACTTAACGGGACACCCTATTGATTTCCTTTCCAGATGATATATTACGTGCAGCGGAAACATTTGCGTCTAATTATACGCGTAAATTTTCCTTAATCAGCAAACGATAAAGACGAGGATGGCATTACAATCCAGGTGCAGCTTCCTCGGGCATAATGCACTTTCCATTATGAGCAATGTCTTAAACTAAGCTAAGCGTCGTCTTGTTTCACTGGTTAATACTGCTGAGGGAACCGAGAATAGGGGTGGGTCGGGAAGATGAGGATGCAATAAAAGATCAGGCTTAAGGGAAGTGGATCGTTTCCATGGTTTACCTCTCATAAAACGTGGGGCCCGTGGTCTTCGAAATGCTGAAGACAAACTGAACCTTGTCCAGGGCCGCTTTTTCATTTCCTTTTCTTCTGGAACGCTGTCTGACTCAACTTGCCGACCTGTTTCAGTTCTTGCTGCGTACGGTGACCCTTTGCGACTATCGTCAAACCTATTTGGCTTTATTGTTTTTCTTCCAATGGGAAGGAGCGTATTGCCAGTGTAAGTCTTCCACCGGTAATCGCGCCATGCAAGAATAACTAGCAGACACCCTCTTCCAAGTAACGCTTTTGCCCATTTTCTCGTCCCTCGAAATGCTTCTCTGGAGTACGTCTGAGGAGAGAACTAGTCGATTTCAACTATAAAAGGTCTCGAGCGGTAACATTGGGACGCCAGGAACTAAGTTCTGCCCCATTGTAACTAGTCGAGAGCTCCATGCAAAATGAGATGAGTAATTTACGAGTAAAATTTCTTTGCTCCGTGCAAACATTCTTGAAGCGTACTCAAGATTAGACCGATTCGTATAGTGTATATATATGCATATTCCATGAATAATTTAGCATAAATTCTCGAGAAGTTCCATATTTATGTTCAAATACTATGATGTAACTTGACTGTTTATGTTATGTATATTATATTGCCGTGGCCGCGGTGGCTCAGTCGGTAACGCGTCTGACTACCATGTTAAAGGTCCCGGGTTCGATCCCCGGCCGGTTCAAATCCGGGAACTTTTCTAACGGTGAAAGCGGCCCCGGCGCCCACCCAGCGTCGAATAACATGGGTACCTGGGGGAAGCCCTGGGGGGTAAAGACGGTCAGGGGCGTGATGCTGATCACATCACCCCCACTCACGACCGGATCAAGAAAGTGTGGGGCGTTACCCCTATACGCCTTCATGGCGTGGTGCTATGCACAGGGGAACACTTTACCTTTTATTTTATATTATATTGCCTGTATCTTTTTTCATTTTTATTTTACTTTTATTTTTACGTTGTTGTCTTTTCACAATATTGGTATAATTTTATTCATACAACATTTATTACAATTACTTGATCAATAGGCTTTCTGTAGCTAAATCGTACATTTTATTGTATACTTTATTAACATATACATACATATGTATAAGAAATATAAACTTAAATGTAATCCATGACACGGGTTAAGTGGCAGAACAGCATCAGGCTGAACCTCGACCACACAAATAAACATTTCAATTTGAATTGCCATGTATATGAGTACGTTTGCCTCTATACAAAGCAAATTATTCCGGCGGAGTGGTTAGCACAGCACTCTACAACACGAAGGGTCTAGGATTCGAATCCCGGCCTGGACATGGGTGTTCTTTGTCATCAATTTCATTATCACTCATCCTCACAGTCGCAATGAACAAAAATCTGCAAAATAGCGACGCTAAATAACAAAACAAATTATTCCCACTTATACAACGGCGGGTTCACGTTGGACCCTCAATTATGCATTCATTTGTAACACCTTTAACAAATGTATTTTATTCAAATCACTTTATTTACATTAATTCAACATTATTAGAGAATACATACGATATATTTGTGCCATAACTGGTATGTACTAGTAACTTTGCAGGACAGAAAACTGAATAAGCCTTTTGGTGCAATATATTTGAACAATTGTTGCCTGGGGTCATATCTAACCCAATGGCAGTTAAGAGTTAAGGTTAAAGTTTACTATTAAATTGCTGTTAATCTTCATTCATTAACCTGTCATGTAGAAATAAATAAATAAAATAACATAGCACAAAATATGTATCTCCACTACATAGCTGTCCAAAATGCATTGTCGTCATCACAATCAAATACGTAACTGAATTGACAAACTATCCAGTCATATTTTACAAATAAGTAGCAATATTCAACACGTATGCTCTATCCGCAGAATCTGTGGAGCAAGGGGTCAAGTAAGCAGATCGGAGCAGTACACGCTGCTGCAAAGGCTGGTAACTGCAGTCGCTTCCCTCTCCATGCAATCCCGTCCCGTCTCACGTGTTCATTGGTGGAGCCGCCTCGCGTCACTACTTGCGCTTGCTCCAGAGATACCTAGGACATAGTGTAGCGTATGCGTAACTTGCTATCCTGGTTTTAGGAATGTAAAAAATTTGTTGCATTGGACCGAAAGTAAATTTTGTGGTTATTGCTATGATTTTTTTTTATTCTTAATGTTTAACATCAAGTATATTAGTCCAATTACATGTTTGAACTGCATAGAAAATTACAGAGGATATGCAGTAATTTCCAGTCAAGAAGAATCACTAACAAAAAAATGATTTCTTCAAATTTCTTTAATAAGCTTGTATAGTGTGGTGCATTTATTCAATGCAAAATTTTGGGCTCTCGTGTTATCGAAGTTGTAACGTGCAGAGAAATAAACAGGAGAAAATGACTAGGCACAAATGCATTTAATTCATCAACTGATTGGGATTATAAAGTCCACTTTATGCGTAGAGGCTAATGAGGGAAAACGTGGCGCCTCAAAACACATTAAATGGGAAACTCTTGATTACAGATTGATGACGATAATAACGAAACGGGCGGTAATATTTGGCCATTAACTGCACTCATATTCCGGACAGAGGCAGGTCCAATTTACGTTTTTATCTGACAAGAATATTACGGTGTTTACACGGCGATTTTCAATTCGGGAAAAACATTTTCAAACAATGTACTTTTTTAACTTTTGTGTGTAATGACCATGTAGAGTATGATATTCAATCCGCTTTTGAATACTTTAATGTATTATCTACAATTCTAGTTTTCTGTTTTACATTCCTTTGTCTATAAATGTAGTCCACAATAGCATTTTCCCTTACATAATGCTCAAATTAACTGTAATATTAACATCAACTTACCACGTTTTCTCGTATGACTTAATCTCCAATCCACAGTGGGTTAAGGTAAATAAAATATAATCTCATTGTTTGTTAGATACCACTACGGTTTGCAATATGTAATAAGACATTACCGATAAATTAGTATTTGATCGGAGAAAATGGTGGTCTATCCATCTCACCGTTGAACTTCCTGGGTTCGAATTCCGGCATGAGCATTCTTTGTAATTGTCCCATCACCAATTTCATCTGATCTTCATTCATCCTCATCGTCGCGATTAGCCAGAAGTGTCAGAAAACGACGTTACATAACCACAATACAAAACCGGTTAGTGTTTAAGTAGTTGTTAGATGTGAGAGATTCTGGTGTTTATACCCTGTCCCAGCTAACTGTGGAGCAAGGCCGCGCATACCGTCAGAGAAGCGAAGGAAATCGAGTGGCCAGAGCGAAGCAGTACACGCTGCTGGGAGGCTGGTAACTGCAGTCGCTTTCCCCCCACTCCACGCAAATCCGTTCCTCTTACGTGTTCATGGGTGGAGCCGTCTGGCGTCACTACTTGCGCACAGACTTGTTTTTGTTTGCCTGCTCCACAGTTATCTGGGGCAGGGTATAGTTGTTTGGGTGTCACCCAAATTTGTTGGTGTAATTCCAATTAGTCTACATGTATCAAGTTATCGTTTAAAAGTTAAGATATAAATGTTATTAATAGATTTACATTACTATGATTATACCAACTTTATACCAACTGAGTTAGAATCAGAATACAAGGCGACATTGTAATGTTTGAAGACTTGTTTCTAATCTCAATTGTTTGGAAAATTCAATGTTCCTAAAAAATATATTGTGAGCATTTGAAACTGTTTTCATAAAGGGAATATAAAGGTGATTGCTATACTCTATCCCCGGAATCTGTGGAGCAAGGCCGCACATAGGCGGAGAGCAAAAGGGGGGGGGGGGGGGTCGAGTGGGCAGAGCATAACAGAACAAGCTGCTGAAAAGGCTGGTACTGCAGTCGTCGTCGCCCCCCCCCCCACACACACACACTATCGTTCCCTCTCACGTGTTCATTGGTGGAACCGTCTTGCGTCACTACTTGCGCAGAGACTTGTTTTCGTTCGCTTGCTCTAGAGATACCCGGGTCAGAGCATACAATTTTCTAATACTGAATTATCGTTTGGATTCGCAGCTGTGGCCCTTTTCGATAATGACCAGAGGCCAGTCCGGTATTAGGAAAGCAATCGATTCCTGTAGTGGACATTAAAAGATCGTGAATTCATCTCGGTTCGAAATTGATATGAAAGTTCAAAAACATCCGCAGCCAAGGAAATCCATTAAGTTCGGATGATTAAGTATCTCAGACTACCACTTCAAAACGACGGCGTAAAATTAGCTTGTTTCGATTTTCAATATGGGTCTTGCTACATCTCAACGACTTTGAGGGCCTGCAGGTGATATAGAAGTGTAAATTGTTAAAATTGGAAATATAAATAATATTCTTACTGACACGTTCATTAATTTGAGGAAATGTAGGAAAAACACTAACAGAGAATATGACATTAGTCTCCTATAAAATTCCCATGAAGTGTAACACAATTTTCTGTGTAGCTTATTGCCATCTTCCTACATTACATTCAAAATTACATTATTGTAAATTTTGTATATTGATAATACATAAAGTTCTTGTTTATATTGAAACTCCTGAAGCTACGTGACATCTCATGTGTGTGCCACATACAATACAAACCGTAGGGTATTGGCAAGAAAGGAAATTTGTCGTTGGGATTTAAAGGAGAGTGATGTATTTGTGTTGAGGATAATTAACAAACACTGCTTGCTAATTTTAGCTGCTATGGGCTTCTGTTATAGTAGAGAGGAGGTTGAATGTTTAAGAGAAGGTAGCATATATTTGATGGAGTTAGAACATTTGCTAAAACCGGGTAATCTTACTTAATTCTACTGAATGTAATGGATGATACACCTTCTATCTTTGTATACACTTATTCAATATGCCTTTAATGCTGATTGACCAAACATTAAGGCATTTCTCGAGATTTCAGCTAGAGCCTATACCAGTAAACTGTGGAGCAACGGCTCGCATAACGGTAAAAAAGGTGAGAGAGCGAGTGGGTGGAGCGATGCAGTACACGCTGCTGCAAACAGCTGGTATCAGCAGTCGCATTGCCACTCCATACAATTCCTTTCCCTTTCACGCGTTCATTGGTCGAGCCCTCTCGAGTCACTACTTGCACAGAGACTTGCTTTTGTTCACTTGCTCCACAGATTCCTGGGACAGAGAATAACAGGAGCAACAGAGATTTGACGATTTTCCTGTAGTCATATTTACGATGCAACGCCACAGTTACCGAGAGAGTTGAGTTGAGCAAGATGCTATGCATTTTTTATATTTTACGTCGCTTTTCTGCCACTTTCAGCTACACGATGAGAATTAGTGATGAAGAGGGATCTCGAATCTTAAATCGAAAGTCGACCAACTTAACGTTAACGATGACAGAGCCGGCGGCAAAATATTATCCTGGCAAAAATTACACGACTTGTACCGTGATGTTCATCAGGCTCATGAAATTCCTTTACATACATCATATACACTGTATCATCTGTCCCTGTCATCTCTGGAGGAAGCCATCTTGCGTCACTACTTGCGCAGAGACTTGCTTTTTTTCGCTTGCTTCAGAGATAGGGAGACGGAGTGTAGTGATATCTTCTGAAGTTATTCTATCAACTGAAATTATTTCCTTCGTCCTCAGTCGTCAGATATTTTTCTACATTTTGAATGGCGGATTCTCAGATTGATCCGATTTGCTTTCTTGAAGAGTGGCTCTTCCAAAGATTATCCTGGCTCATTTCAAACTCTAATGGGGTATTGATTTGAAAGTGGACTAATGGAAAAGGCCTTGTGATAGATTTATGACTGCCCTTCATTCACTGCGAGAAATGTGGGTATTACACTAGTAGTTGAGTTCACTGTTTCTAACAGTTACCTTATAAACACCGGAACTTGATTTTTAGAGGTAGCGTAAAAAGTTTATATTTAAATTAACATTTTACACAATTAATGTTCTTTCATTGTGAATATCCATGTGTTTGACTTTTAAGTCCATTTTATGCACGGATACGCTTATAAATTTTGTTTGATTTCAGATTTTGTGTCCACGGAAGGCTAATCGGGACTGGACCTACAGTTTAAAGTGGAATCGGAACCACTATGTGCCTCCACTAGGGTATCGAACCAGGGGCCTATTGATTACAAGGCGGCGACAATAACACTATACCATCGGATAGGCACTTCTGTTCTACACTCTGTTCCAAGAGCGTGCACTGCTGCGAATGATGGTAATTGCATCACGCCCCCTCCTCCACGGAATTCCGTACCTCTCACGTGTTCATTGGTGGAGCCGTCTCGCGTCACTACTTGCTCAGAGACTTGTTTTCGTTCGTCTGCTTCAGAGATAGTGGGGACAGGGTATAGGAAATATCATTGACACTAATGGAGAATCTAATTCGGTTTGTGAGAATTAACGCTAACACCTAGACTGCGGAAGATGTGTTTCTGTCAAAATATAATACGTCAATATACAAAGTTTAGATAATATAACTCTGGATTTGTCTTCCTACAACAACAATGACTTGCATTACAATTTTCGTGCAGCTGTCATGATTTTTTCCTTCGCTCCATGAAACTTGATCACATACGTCAAAACCTGAGGATATTAATATTAATGTTGCAAAGTAAACTTAATATTTTCAGAATATTATGCTTGGAAATTTTATTATGGTTTGTCACAAAGTTGGGAATTTCAGAGTTACATCGACATAATTTCATGCCATGCAAGCGTGAACAAGATAAATATGCCTTGCTGACATCCTGGATAGATCTATTTTGTTTCACATTTCTTTTTTATTTTCGTCGGGAAAGAGTAACTTGACAACGATTTGCCAACGAGGAGCTCCTTCCGGGAGGAAGGATTACATCCGCGCCACTGCGAGGAAAATGAAACATTTAGTTTCCGAGAGAACAAAGGGAGTGGGACAGTTCAATACAGAAAACAATGAAAATTGAGTATAAAGGGAAATTTCCATTGTGAAACAAAAACGACACAATACGAGACATTTTTTTGGTCCTCTTCCCATTTAGATTGTATTTCAAACAAAGGGGAAGAAAATTTAATATCCTGACCTGGTGTTCTAATATGTTATTTCTAGCGCGAAAACGTCTGGCGTTCTGTACGGTGCAGATTATTTTGATAATGTATGACGTTAATATTTCTCTAAATTTATCTTTGCAAAACTACGAATCCTGTATGTTGCGCTGGATTTTCTGATTTAGATTCTAGCAAGCTAGTAGAGTAGTGAAACCTGGGTTCGCATCCCACGTAAGAAGTTTGTTTATATGTTTCTTCTTTCTTATTTTCTCAGATCATAAGTCATTTATATATCGTCGTGATAAACGTACAGTGGTAAAATAAATCAAATCAAATACAAATAGAGTTTATCCCATGTGTGTGCAAACAAAGAAAAAAGATTCTGGTATTGAAGTACTTGCAAGTGATGTTTCCATTTAATCATTCTGTAAATGCCCTAGTCCATATCTAACAGTAATAGTAATACTAAACACGTTATTACTGTTTTAAAATATGTTACTACTTAAATATTTTCTCAGTGAAACATGAAGTTGTTTCTATCGCTTCTACTGGACATTATGTGAAAACAGATTATTGTTTGATAGTAATAACAATATAATAACAATGTGTCCTGCATGCAACGAATTGGTATCAACTTTAAATAGTTCTTTCTTTGTTTAAAAAATGTATTGGAGGAAATTATGAATTAGTTTCATTTTAAATTGCAATCTCTGCTGTTTGAGAGGATTTAACTACTGCGTCATACAATCATTCACATTATTATTCTAGACGACTCTAGCTAAACTTCCTTAACAATACAATGTTCCAATTTAAATATTTAACAAAATAATTTTATCACAAGCAAAGAACTTATGTAGATTTTAAAATTAATATTTGCCATACTCAATTTAAAAACGTTATTGAAAGCTATGCGCTTTCCAACATCATAAATATTTCAATGAGGTGTAAAAAATATTTTAAGGTAATGCATTAGCTTAATTGAAAAGCTGAATTTACATTTCGTCCTGATTTAGGTAAAAGCACTTATGGGTTCAGTGAAAGACCTAAATTTGTTTCAACAATATTGTGGTGCTTTGAGTTTAATTGGTGAATTCTCAACTTTGAAATATATATTTTTAACGTTTTTTTTAAGAGACTGTATGTGTTCTGCGTGTTGCATTGTCACTGATAATACCTGTTTCAGTGCAATTTCCTACTTAAGGGTTAAATTCTGAAGAAAGAAAAATACATAATTATTTCATCTTCGGTCAAAATTGTGAATCGTTTATAGACACTGATACTTACAATATCATTTTTACATGAGCACCAGTACCATTCTATTTGTGAACAGCTCACTGTTCCAACTTTATAGATTAGAGTTGTAATCACAGTACCATGTGTATAGACTCAATAATTCTTGAAGACGTCCTGGTGGCGAATGATGAGGTTTTCTTTGGACATCAGCCAATCCCTGAAGATGAGAGTGACGTTAGCTCTCGAAAGCTCGGAAGCCCATCCGTAAATCACCTGACTGATATCCAAAAAAACCTCTTCATCAATAATATGTAGGCTTCTTGGCGTGAATGGAGATATACTCAAAATAAGTCCAACCATCTAGACAATCTAAGTACACATTTAATTTATTTATACCATTTATTTTAAAAATTATTTTTAAAATTATTACCAGAAAATTTTATATTTTTACAACTCTGCTTAATTCTTTTACTTTATTGAAGTGTATCTTATGCACTAAATAATATTCTCCAACTTACGTACATGTCCTGTGTAAAAATAGATAATTAAACTCAAATAAAATATATACATCAGTGCAGGATATTACATCTTAAATCCAGCTTGTTATTTTTTTTTTTTCAAATTAAGATTTGAAGACTAAAATTGGTAAACGCTGTAAGTGCCACAATAATTCAAACACCGTTTTTCACGTTAAACTGTGAAATGTGCCATGCTTTATAATGTGGTAAACGTGAAAAGTGGCTGGTAGCCCTTTAGGTAGTTCAAAGGGCGTGTAAAGAGGTCACTAGTGTGAACGTTGTTACGGGTTGATGTGCGGAACGAGGTGATTTCCCAACACTTTCGCTTTTGTCACTTACAACGTTTACCATTTTTAGTCCTCATTTAACGAACATAAGTTCTGTAACGTTATGAAATCGATTTAGGAGGCAGATCATCAATGATTCTAGAAAAGCTTGTACGAGAACTATATTTTTTTCAGTTTGCCTATTGCCGTTTGTATTTGCAATAGTTTTCAAAATTGCTCAATTGTGACACGATTAAGATGTGTTTTGGCTAATGACATAAATATTCATGAACCGTACCTTTTCCTGAGAGTTCAGGCTCAATATTTAGGCCATGTCCAGTTGCAGCAAGGGAATTGTCGACGAGTTTGGTGAGTATCAAGGGACACGGGAACGAATGTTTTCACACAACAATTATGTAATAGCTGGGTTTTTATTTTTTTAAGCAATGTGTATTGCTAGTGTAACTAGTTACAAAAATGTTCATAGTTAATATCTTGGAATACATTTTTCACTTCGAGAATTAATATATTAAACTTACTTAGAGTGCGAGTGCGAATCTATTCAAAATAATTACAATATAACCATGAAAGCACATGGTGTATCAATTATATCTCTATGGATAACAAGTTAACGAATTAGATTTGCTGAATAAAGATTGATGAAACATCTGTAACTTTACAAGGAATTTGAATCGAGAATACTTGGAGTCGAAAGAAGCTATGCCAAAGCTTCATGGACGGTGACAACTACTTTGGTCCATTTTGCACGCAGGTTTTCTTTTATCCTCTTCCACAAATTAGTTTTTAAAAATTCAACAGTACGAGACATAGTATTTTAATAAGTTGTATGTGTCACGTGGCATTAAATATCTGGTCACATAGTGGTGACACATGAGTAATTATGGGAATAGTATTTATTGCCTGTTTGATATGCCTCGGATATCCTGAGAAGATGTTGTGAATGTTCCTCCAGTCGGATATATCAAGACTCTCTAGAGCCAGAGAAAATCCCGAGGTGGCAATATTGATGGAACATTGTGCTCGTCACCATTTCCATCTATGCATGGCCCTAATTTCCACATCACCACACAACAATTTTGTCGATTCACGACTCTCTCTCACACACACACGCACAGACAGGCAGATAAATACATAATACAATAACTCAGTTCTGTGAAAACGTATCGAAATTCACAGTTGTTTCATTTTATCCTAGGGAAATACATTTGCAACTTCCACGACCTTCCTCGTTTCTTTTCTCACAAGAAATTCTGGTTTTAAGAGTTGACACGTCCCCGGAAAGTGTTTTCATTCCGTCCTGAAGTTAAGAAGATCGTTTGTATGTCGCACACGAGTCTCCAGTGACCAGTAAAGACCCTTCCAATTTATGAAAACTTTGTCTTATCACCGTCTCAATCTATTCGTAACTGCGACGAAGCACCTTACACTGGCCGAAACTTTCGACGTTGCTGACGTTAACGCTTACAGAGCCCCATTTGGCAGGCAATCGTCAAAGATATTGCACGCTTCTCTAAGGACCTGATCAATTCGATCAGACGCATGATCGTGCGTGGTATGATCGTGGTGACGATCGCCTAAGGATAATTGTTTTGGTAAAATACTTCTAGGGAGTTTCCAGTTCAGCACCAAACTGAAGCCGATTGTTGATTTTGGAGTTTCGCAATGAAAGCGCACTGCCGACGGCAAAGGTAATAGAATGCAAAGTGTCATAATCGTGTTCATTCACTCCATTTTCTGCAATGTGAGGTTAAAGGATCGAAAAGAGAAAATAGCAAAGAGCACCTCTTCTCTACACCCTGTACCGGGAATCTCTGGAGCAAGCGAACGAAAGAAAATCTCTGCGCAAGTAGGGACTCGAGAGACCTCGATCAATGAACGCGTGAAAGGGGAAGTGAGTGCACGGAGGGGATAACGCGGATGCTGCCACCAGCCATTTCCCGCAGTCCGCTGCTTTGCTCCGCCCACTCGCTTTCTCCCCTTCTCTACCGTTATGCGCAGCCTTACTTTACAAATTTCAGAGATAGAGTGTAGAATGTACACTCTGTCTCGAGACAGACATTTTGAAAAAATATTTCTCTCTTCCATACAAGTTAAAAAGTAACCTTCAGTGCGTAAATGAAAACTTACATTTGTAATTATATAAACGCTGTAAGAATGTGTAACTAGGAGCACTCACTCACTTATCCTGGTGGTTAATCGGATTTGGTGCATCTTCGCAACTAGTTATTACATACTTTTAGCAAAACCTTTAACTTTCCTATAGTCACTTCCATTAAATTTTGTGTCTTGATTAATTGATTTTGTTTATTTTTCGCTTTTCTCCCAATTTTGGCTAACCGCCAAGATGAGGATAAGTGATAATAATGATGAAATTGATGAAAGAACACTCACAAAGAAAACCCATGCTCAGGTCGGGATTCGAACCCGCGAGCCTTGAGGTTGTAGTCCGCTGTGATAACGACTACGCCACGGAGGTTGGTTTAAGTTTTGTACAAAAATAACACACACGGCGAGGGCGCGCGCGTTTGTGTGCGTGTGTGTATTCTTTAATTTTTGGAAATTCCGTTTTTCGTATTTCTTTTATGAACTAACAGTATTTCTGAGACTACACCGACAAATTACTTTTAAAATTCAAATTGTCACACTCGTTGGAATATTATTTAGGTAAGTGAAGGAGTTAAGTAATCTTTAAATAACATTTTAAACATTTTGGTATTTTTCACAAGTAAATGCCAACAGCGTTAATTAGGTACTCTTAATTATCATATTTATTCTGTTTGTGCAATATAGGAATATTTTCATGTAATAAGAAGGAAAACACAATCGTCTTTTTCTTTCACTATTTACATTTTTTAATGAAGTCTTATTTAACTTTTGCCATTTTGCTATTCATTTTTCTTAAAAGTTACTGTAAAAATTGGTAGTTGTGGTTAGAATCCAGAGAACAAGAAACGTTGTGAATTCCGACAGTTTTCTCTAGTTTCTTTAAAAAGTCTTAGGACATATTCACCCTTTAAAAAATGGAATTTAATGAAAATTCTGCTCGTCAAACGATGCTCTGGAACAATGCCAGTTTTCCATTGTCTTTGCCGGACTATTAGCCGAATACAATGTGAAGCGAGAAGGCACTTCAGCAACAAAGTGTGTACGGAGCATTGTTTAAGTTGGCAATGTAGTCTTAGCTTGATGCAGTCTCTCAGAACACCACTGGGCTCCTAAACGTCCGGCTGTTTTCTCTCTTCTGTTTCTTCTTCAGGACTGAGGCCAATTTGGACAGCGGAGGGAGGTTGAGGTTCTGAGAGATCCCCAGAGACCAATAACGATTCTTAATTAAAGCCTTACGGGAACGACTCTAAACGGACTTCCAGCGGACCAGAACCAGGTCAGGTTTTCTGGTGGGACTCCACCAACCCGGAGCTTCCTCTTCTAATTGGATGTTCCCAGTTAAGATCATCTTAGCACATTCCTCATGAGTTAGGGAAGGAAGGTGGTGCATAAAATTATGGGAAACTGTTTATTCACGTTTGTTGAACAATACGTGGAGCTTCCACGTTTGGACGCCAAGTACCGGTGGAATGTTAACCAGCTGGAACGAATGCTTTTCCAGAGGCCCTTCGGCATAAAATGCCTCATGTACTGGAGCCTGTTGTTTGCGTAATGGAAATTAGTGCTGGGCTATTCTTCTGGCTCCGATAGTGGTGTCTGAATAGGTGATGGAACCTTAAAGATAAATACTGTGTGTGGGTTTCACACATACACACATACACCAACACACACGTGGACGCACGCACCAATATAAATTATATGAATTATATTACGTTTCATATCTGTTAGTTTTGGATAATTGCGACGATGAGGATGAGTTGAGTTGATGTTTCAAGTTCACTTTGTGCACAGTAAGGCTAATCGGGACTGGACCTACAGTTTAAAGTGGAATCCGAACCACTATGTGCCTCCACCGGGTGTCGAACCCTTGACCCCTTGAGATGAGGATGAGTGGTGGATTGATGAAATGAATGAAAGGACAATCACAAACACACTTAAAGAACATTGTGAATGTTTGATAGGGAAAGAACAAGAAACAAGGTCTGCAAACACGATTTTTTTTAAAAAGAGAGTGTAAGTAGTCGAATTTCAAATCTCGCCATCAAAGTTCCTTGGTCCGATTCCCGTCCTATCCATGGGCGTTCATTGTGTGTGTCCCTTCATCAAATTCATTTAATCATCACTCATCCTCGTCGACGCGATGAGCCAAAATGGCGGAAAAGCAACGTAAAATTGCAAAAATATAATACATTGCAAAAACACCCGGACAGGAAGCAGAACAGACGTCACACTAAAGATTATTCTTGCTATCAGTGCAAGCGTCATAGCCTCGTTTTCCTGCTTTTCCTGCAGTTTTCGGGGCATACTATGTGGAAGGGAGTTTAACGTTGGAGTGCCTCACCAAACGTCGTGTGAATTTGTGTGTGTGTGTATGTGTATGTGCATACAAGGGAAGGTCAGAAGTAATGATTTCCTGTTACATTAAGGAATCGGATAATCAAGAAACATATTTCCAAGACCCAAACTTCCTCAAATTTATTTTTCTGTCTTGCAAATTCTGGCGTTTTCCATGGTTTGAATACCCATGTCGTGGTATTTCTCTTTTTATGTAAGGATGTTTCATGCTTCTTTCCATATACTTATTGGAACATTTTTCTCTATAAAAGGTAGAAATACTTCAATTGTCGAGAAAAAAAATTCGGTCCGTCCCTTTTCTGTTACGAGAAAATACTTTCAGAGCTAACCAAAAACTGTAATTTCGCCGTAAGAGTACAGAAGAAGCGACATATATCCACAGATAAATTTATTTATATCTGTAGTACATCCAAAGCGAGTTGTTAGAAAAAGCTAGTTATTGAATTTGCATCCCCTTTTTGCAGCGAACCAACATAGAGGGCAAGAATTAAGAAATTGCTTGTGATTCATACGGGTTAGAATATTTTCGAAGGCATTGTCATTTCAATAATGAATATCGTCCACACAAATTTAGTTACCAGATACTCGTTGTTCTGAAAATACATGCATCTGAATGGAACATAATTGGAAATGTGTGATGATTACGAATATTTTATAATTATAAATCGTAATTTCACCACAGACCTCCATCCACCCTTGTGTCCGATCTGCCCTCTACTGGCAGGTTTAACAAACCATGTTTCAGTTCTGTGCTGGCTAATTCTAATCAGTTTGCCAGTTGCCGTCACGTTTTGGAACACGCAAGGTGCATTGCAGTACGAGGTCGGGTTATCGCGAACCCATGCTTCCGTGCCATATATGGGGTACACATCGATAACTGTTCTTGACCGCACGGAGTATGGGGTTTTCGTCTAGTGGACCATGTATATGATTGATTCAAATTCTTTGAGTATAAAAGATCGGTAACGGTTCCGATTGTTTTATGATTTCTCCTAGCACAAAGACTAATTATCGTAGAAATTTGGAAATCATTGTCGCACGAAATTTGAAGCTTTCTTAAAGTAATGAGCACTGTTTCGACTCGAAAAAAAGTTATTTATGTTGGAAAAAAAAAACTTGAAAATTACCTTACGCACTTCTCATGGACAAGATCTTCTCCGTCGACAAGCGACCGTAAATATCGTAAAAGCGTGGGAATGAATGTAGAAGTAAATTACAACCTTAGTAGAATGCATTTAGGGACTTTATTTTAATGCTAAGGGAACCAAACCTAACCTGCCTAACCTAACCACCAAAGCATATATTGAACAAAACCTTAAGTAATCGCTAAACCTCCGCAGTATGTGTTAACAGATATACATCGAAATCGAACCATGTAAAAATTGCATTCGTAGCATGATGAAATCGCAATAAAACAAAAGGAACTTGGGCCATAACGAGTCCCCATTGTTAAACCATTAATTTATGATATATTACGTATTTAATATTTGGAATATAATTATTGTAGAGCGAATATATTTCTATATACACGTAGATATTTGTGAATCAGGATAAGAAATGAGTATATCAAATTTAAGCTGTTCATGAGGGATCTATATTTATGTAATATCGTGTTGATCATTGATATTGATGTTTGTTAAAAGACGTGCTTGTTCTGTACTTTTTGATTCACGTCGATTATTGCTAATAAATAAGTAAGTTAATCCATAATCATTGCTTAACTATAATTTCAATAAACTTATACTTAAGAAGTAGATCATTAAAAACTAGTCGCAGCGAGGAAGAGTATAAAAATAGGTTACCTTTCTTCTTTTTTTCTTTGCTTTTCAGGTTTCACTAATACCAATAAGCGTGTACTCTAGTCTTGGGTGGAACTTACAGCGCGGGTAGAAGGTCGCTCTAGTACCTCCAGAACTCTCGTGTACAGACAAGAAGGTCAAACAGAGAATTAAACGTGTTCATTACATCCACGGGTATTTCTGGGATTTGATTCTTTATGCTATTCTGGATAAAAAGGGGAAGGGCCTATTTATTTCTTATGTTTTCTTGCAGCTTCCTACATTTTTTATACTGTATTTTTCCTCCTTCCTAATAAATTTCTCACTGGTTAAAAATCGCATTTTGTAATAAAATCTTGGTTACAGTTACTCACAATTTTGTTCGTACAGGTCGTGTGAGAAGTAAATAAAAGCAAAAATTACAATAAGGCTTATAATATTAGATATTCTCCCTACATGTAGTAGGTGATTTATTTACAACCGTTTGTTCCCCCATAAACTTTATTAATAACGAAGAACATACATTTTTGCACAAACATGCTACTTATTTATATTTATGCTACTTATGTCATATTTATATTCGTACAGTTGAAATGAAAACAGAAAAACAAACATAAAAATGTTACAAAATGATACAGTTTAATAGCCAGATGAACAACCTTTGGCCTTAACAACTGCTTGTCATTTCCTGGTCATAGAAGCGACCAATGTCTTGCAGATGTATAGGCTGATTCCATTCTAAAGCAACTGCCCTCTTCAGATCGTCTTTTGACTTGAACTCATGCTCATGGACATGTTTCTTCAAAAATGTCCATAAATGCTCAATCGGATTCAAATCTGAACTTTGAACTAGTGTCTTCAACTACTTTGGTACACTTCTGTTCACAGAAAGTGGCACACTCGTTTGAGTTAGTCCAGCTTCTTCGCCGGAAGTACAGCCGGAGTAAGTGTTCGGAAAGGAACAGTGTTGCTTACTATCAATCAATTTAACCATATGCAGGGAATTTTGTGTCTCTCAAGACTCAAAGAAAAGGGCTAACGGAAAGATTCCAGCGTAAATATTAATTAACTGGAATTTCCACGTCTACAATCAAAGTAATGTAAATGTGAACTCGTTGCTGCTGCTTTCCGAACACTTACTTCGGCTGTACTTCCGGCCACAAAGCTGGACTTCAACTCAAACGAGTGTGCCACTTTTTGTGAACAGAAGTGTACATTCAAAATCAACTATAACACCATTAAGCCTTGTTTCCATGATTATGAAAAACTAAATATGCTGACCAAGTCTTAAGAGACTTAAGTTAAATGAGATGAAGACGACAATGTTTAGCTTAGACGTGAAAAGTATGTTCCCGAGCATCAAGAGGGGACACGTTTTGGACATTATTAAAAAGAGAATGGGACAAGAAATTATAGGAGAATGGGATAGTGAAAGGGTAGTGAAGGCGCTGGAAACCATTTGGAATAACGGTTACAGTATAATGGGAGATAAAATAATGTTAATAAGTGAAGGACTAAATATAGGTTCCAGTCTAAGCCCAGCATTGGCTGAATTGGTTATGAATGAATGGGAAAAGAAAGTGATAGAAAAAGGAGGTGACAAAATAATTCTGTTTTGCAGATATGTGGACGATTGTTTTGGCATATGGAAGGGAACGAAGAGGCAGCTTGATATTTTTGCCAAAGAAATACAAGATGAAGAAAGAGGGATATTATTGGAACTTGAAATAGAAGAAGAAGACAAGTTAAGCTTTCTAGATATATTGATGAAAAGGAAGAGAGGACAAGAAATTGAAACCGCTTGGCATCAGAAGAAGTGTGCAGCAGGGGTATTCTGCCACAAAAGAAGTGATGTAAGTGAGGTGACAAAAATAAATTTTATAAAGAATATGGAGGACAGAATCAAGAAAATATGCATGAAAGAATGTGAAAAAGAAGGCAAAATAAATAGCCTATGGAAACAGCTGGAAAAGAATGGCTATGAGAAGCAGGATAGACTGGACATAAACAGAAGAAGGAAGAAAACGGGCAGGGAAGAATTGGAAGAGAAAGAAAAAGAGGAAGAGAAAGAAAGGGAGAGATGGTTTGGAATAAGGAGTATGGGGAAGACCACAGAAAAGATATGCAAAGTGCTTAAGAAAGCGGGAATTAAAACTTACAGAAAGGGAGGGAGAAGCATCTTAGGAATAGCGAGGAATGCAAACAAGAAAAAGGAAAACAGAGAAGAGGAAGAGGAAGGGATTATCTACGAAGTGAAATGTAAAGAATGTCAGAGTGTGTACATAGGAGAAACGAAAAAGAGGCTGAAAGACAGGTTGAAACAACATAGGGATGATGTACGACTTAAGAGAGAAAGAAATGCAATATTTAAACACACGAGAGAAACAGGACATGACATAGAGTGGGATGAGGCTAAGCAGATAGGAAGGGAGAAGAGAATGCTAGTGAGAAAATGGAAGGAAGCCAAGGAAATAGAGAAAAAAGGTGAAGAAGACACAATGAACTGGAATGGGGGATTGAAGTTAAACAAAGAATGGAAGAAGATGTTAGAAAGAGTGGAAAGGACAAGAGAGAAAGAGGAGAGGAGAAGGAAGAAAAATGAAGGGAAAAGAGCGTGAGGTTAAAAGTCCAACCACATTCTATATGGAAGTAATTGTGTTTAGCCTTTTAGGTGAAAGTAAAGTTGGAAAGTGAAAGTCACCTGCTAGAAAGTTCCAAACAACTTTCTAAATAGTCTGGAGGGAGTAATGTTTGTGTATATATAATATCCTGTTTTTGTATCTTGTTGTTTTTGTACTTGATACAGAGTCTGAAGAAGACCTTGCTAGAAGGTTGAAACGTTACGTTTAGTTTATGTTTTTAATAAAATAAATTACTGCCTTGGTCAGCATATTTAGTTTTTCAAAATCAACCCGTCCCTATTGAGTTGATCAGTATGTTTGCTGTCGTTATCCTGCTGGAATGTGAACACACGTGGCAACCCCATTTGCTGGGCACTTTCTTTCACGTTATTATTCAGGATATTATTACAGACATCTTTGTCCATGATTCCACTAATGACTTGCATTTTTCCAACTCCTTTAGTCGACATACAGACCCAGATCATAATGGGTCCTCCAACATTTTTTTACCGTAGGCGTGGTATTTGCAAGATTGTCCTGTGCATTTGCCTTCCTCCACACTCTGGTCACACAGTCTGATCCGTGCAGGTTTCTTTTGGTTTAATCGGACAATATCACGTTGTCCCAAAACTTCTGATCCTTAAATAAATGCTCTTTAGCAAATCCGTCTATGTCGATACTGAACAAAATTGTTAGTAACTGTATAACACCACCTTATGTAACAATCGTAACAGTCAATAAAAGGCTAGTCGTTACAACAATGATAGCAGAGGCTAAAGTGTCCTGCCTGCTACAAATTGTATATCATTCACATACTCTATGTGCTATTAGTATTTCATGCAACTTTTTATTTGTGTGTCATTTTAATTATAATTATATAAATAATATTGCTTGCGGCATTTGGGGTGTAAGGGGCGACCTTTTGCTAAGGCGCCCAAAAGTTAACCTCACTTCCACGTAGTACATCCTGGACTGCTTTTTGCATAATAACGAGGCTCTGGCGACTGGCACAATGACCAGTATAATTGTGTGTGTTGTGCTGTATTTTGTCCTTGTATGTGTGCTGAGTGCTCCTTTACAGCCTCAGCTTTTAACCGGTCAGAATGCTTTAATGTTTTAGCTAACGAAATTAAGTTATTTAAGTTATGGCACAACTGTGTTCTCATACATGTTTTGGATAAGGTAAGGGGCTGGACCCCGTATAACGTGACGGGTGCAAAATAGCCTTTAAGTGCTGACGTACCCAAAAATTTAAATTCAAATTCAAATATCGGCAGTTATTGTTTTTTAAAACATTTCATTAAACATACCTTAATCATAACACATGTAGCTTGAAATGGAAGTTATGTTACTGATATGTTATTTACTTTGAGAGCAGAAATCAAGATGCAATTTCTGTTTCTACACACGTAAGTTGAAACAATAAATTCACAGTCTGTAGCTCAGACCAAATGTTTAAGTGCATCATCGAGAAAGATAGAAATGCATGAACTGATGCATTAAACTACAGCTCGATCATACTCTGTGAGGTTTCTCTGTGTACTACAGCCGTATCTGCTAGATAAAGTCAAAATTGTCGAAGACACTGCAGATCTTGCCACTTAGTTTAAACACCTACCCACTAGAAGACAGCACAAGCCATTACACCATTACACTTGTCCTTGAGGAACTTGTTCGGCAAAGGAAAAGCATTATCTACTTCATGGGAAGGAAAATAACGCAAGCCATCCAACATCCACTCGCACATACTCAAGCAGAATATCCGAGGATCCCATCTGCTACGATCTTCGATTCCTCTTTTTCCCCTTTTTTTGACGTATGTCAGACTAAGAACAAGAGAAAGAAATGACTCCATCTCTCACGTTGGAAGGAGATTCTGTGACTTGCCTACCAATGAATTGTCGCTACCCATTTCAATATGGTCTTGGAATCGATATTAGGCTCGAGGCTAATGGAACCCTCCATCCTTCGGGGATACATTTTTGCTTACCTCAGATGCGTAACCTCAACGACGCATCAATATTTTTGTTTCCCCTTCGACAAAATGTCACATTAAGTTATGCTGATATCCCAGCCGTTAAAGCGGATGATAGATTCTTGACGCGAGATGGTATGAATGCGCTCTGAAGTCTTTGAAACTTCCATAACATTCATTATAATTTTAAAGGGATAATGATGATATGAAGTTCAGGAATTACAATGTAAGATTTGGTTCAGATGAAAATGCTGAAGATTGAGAACACAGATAATGTATAGCTAATTACATTGTTTCTAAATTTCTGTTCCTACAAGGCTTTTTTTACTACAGAAACTCTATACGTTATTCCCTAAAAGAGACGCAACTCTTTCCCAACTATCCGTGGAGCAGGCAAACGAAAACAAGTCTATGCGCAAGTAGTGACGCGAGAGGACTCGTCCAATGGACACGTGAGAGGAACGTGATTACGTGGAGGTGGGGAAAGTTACCAGTCTTCGCAGCAGCGTGTACTGCTTCGCTCTGCCCACTCGATTTCACCCCTTCTCTGCCGCTATGCGCAGCCATGCTCCAGAGATAGATGGGACAGGGTATAGTGTGTCCTCATCACATAGACGAGTTGACTTTTCTCTCACTTAAGTTGGATTTATAAATAATTATAAAGTACAGTAATTAAAATTACTGTACTGTGTATGTAATTATAATTTGATTTAGTTTATTATACGTCGCTTTTCTGCAACTTTTGGTTCATGTCGACGATGGGGTTGAATTATGATGAGATGGATGAAGGGGCAATAGCAAACGTACAATATATGAACGACATATATGGATTATACTGGCTTCGATTTCAGACGCCACAGCCTCATTAGTCAGCAAAATGTCATCTAGGGTTTACTATGTGAAAGAGAGGTTGACATTTTATGTCTTCAGTAAGGACCACCCCTTAAAACCTGTAAAGAATTATGAATTTTACATATTATGTAAAATTTCCTTCTTGATAATTCATTAAACACGGTGACGTTTCATCTATAGAAGCTACATGTCTGATATATTACCTTGATAATGTTTTCATTGTTAAAAGGAAGAGTGGGTTAAAGTTGAACACTTAAGAGAATTGGGCGTTTAGGGTAACATGTTAACAACTAAACTGCTTCGAATTATGCTTCACCTATTCAGTATTTTGTGATGAATAACTTTGTTGCTCGCAAAAAAATGTTACATTGAATTCTGGTTTAGAAATATTACATTATAAATGTGGAAATGTTCGCCATTATCCAGCGTTGTGGGTTAATGAACACATTTGATATTATTATATATTAAAATTAATATATAAATTTGGTTACTTTTAACAGGTTTATTAAACTTAAAGACCAAGAAAACCTATATGCCATTTCCAAACAACAATTTTGTAACCCTGAAGATGATATGAAAGGTAATATAAGCAAGACTATAAACCTGTCGGGCAATAAAACATAAAACGAACAATTCAAACAATTCAAACACAGTTTATGCATTTAAATATATTTACATCATCGTTAATGTCGAGCAATTGTGGCAGAACTTTCATTTAACAGCGCGAGATAATGGCGAACACGAGGATGACGACTCTTTGCCATTACCCCAAAACTCGCTGATTACTTCATCCAGCAATACTGAAGATACAATCTTTCGTATTCAATGCAAAAACATACAGCAACACTCATGTGACTTCCTACTTTTTAATTCATACATGAAGTTGAAGCAAATAACACTAACCTTCTTCCGATATTTATCTTCTACTTACAACAGATCGCAAGCAAATACTAAAGCTGTTTCACTAATGAACAACGGCTTTTACAAGAAAAATCATTCACGAACACCCCTCGCTCCCTTAATTCAAGTAACTTCTTCAACTAATTATTTTTATACATATGTGTTATTGCACCAATTATTAAAAAAATAGCTTATATAAATTACTTATGCAAACTAAGGAAAACTTTCGAGGGACCCAGTTTCCATTATCATTGTATTACATGAATGTTGTCCTTAGAGTTTGATGTATTTATTTGGATATAATATCTTCATTTCGTTATTCCACTATTTATTTTCAAAATGTAAAAAAGGTGAAGCTAAGGTTCATCGCACTGGCCATGAAAGCAAACGGGGGGATGTGAAAATACCCCCACACATTCGCCATCTCAGCAGTGGTGTAGGTGATGTGATCAGCACCATTCCTGTCTCAATATTTTAAATTATTCGCCTGTATCGAAACGAGAGCATCCTCAAGAGACAGATTACTAATCATGGTGCAAGAAAAGGAAGTATTTTAAAATTTATCTATTGATAGGATAATGCTGATGCTGTATACGGGGGAGCTTCAACGCAAATTATGATGAATACGACGACAGACTTAACAGATAGTGTATCAAAAGAAAAGTAGAGAGCAAGATGGATAATTATAACTTTTTCCTGTCTCAAAAAGTTGATTAGCCTACTTTTTATGAACTTTGCACAACGTGTATTATTGCAAATGGGAGATTGCTATCCACCTTCATCGTTTCAGTCTTTACATTAAAATTCATTAAGGTATTCATGTAGTTAAGCCTAATCATGTTTGTTCAAAATTTCAACATTTTCAATATTTTATTTGTATTTTTGTTCATTTTACATAGATTCATTTGGTTTATTTTTCTTCGTTCTTCTGCCACTTTTGACTAATTGCGAAGATGAGGATGAGTGATGACATGATATTGATGAAGGTACACTGACAAAGAACATCCATTGTCCAGGCTGGGATTCGAACCTGGGACCCCTGGCGTTGTAGCGCGATGTGCTATCCAAATTGCCACAGAAGACGTCATTTTACATTTCGTCGTTTTCTTTACCACATTAGGTAATTGCAACGATGTGGATGACTGGTGAGGTGTTGAAATACATTCGAGAACAAGCCACAATGGAAAATCCATGCCTCACCAAGGATTCGAACCTAGGACCTATGGCGTCATAGAATATGCAATAGTAAAACGCATGAGTGGATTAACATAACTAAACAAATATGCAGAGCGAGTCCACTCTGATTTCATTGACGTTGGAAAGCAATAATTTATTCATCTGTACATTCTACCGTGGTGCCGATTAGGTAATTTAAGTTCAAGGACTCTTCTGCGCATGATACACACCAGTTGGTCAATTAACCTAAGGACCCAGGAGAATAGCGTCGAGCTTTTGGTTATCCTCTGGGTAGAACCAGATATTGCCATTTATCATGGGAGGCAAGAGATGATTCGCTCGACTAATGCTTTCAGAGCTTCCTGGTGTAACATGACCTACATAGCTTCGACTGAGAGGAAGAGGGCAATGTGATTGCTGGCCGGGGGGACCACTCAACAATTTACATTTCACTCGTTTCATTATTTTGATAATGTTTCATTCATTTTGTATATGAAATCCTATATCTGTCATATGTGAATTTAGCTACCCTTTTTTGTTACGCAATCAAACATTTGCGCAAGTTTATATTAAAGTGCATTTTGCGCACAGATGTGCAATACGGATTGGATTTGTAGTTTTCCTTAGGTTATCTACAACACGGAAGTACCAGGAATTAATTACAGTCTTAAACAGATGGAGGAAGGTACTTTATTTTACTGCCTACAACCTAGTGTGTATTTTTACATTAGTTATATTTTACGTGGACAATCTCTGTTTAAATGTTAAGGCTCAACCGGAACCTGGGTCGATATGAGCAACCAGTTTTTGAGAATGCATTTGATTTCGATAAACCAATTTGATGTGAACATTATAAATCCTCAAAATTTACTCTGTTTGCGATTATTCTCATTGCATTTACATAACTTACATTTACTTTCTATGTAAAATCATTAAGATCAATTTTTGAAGCACACTAGATATATGTGAGTTCATCATTGTACTGTGCATTATTTTCCATTATTCTAAAATTATTTACCTCTCTATTTTCCTTATTCTTCTCTTGGTATGCATCTAAAATGTCTATGTATGTTATATATACGCTAAATATTTTTTTATGTTCAATATTATGTCAAGGTTACGTTCTTGATAATTAATATATTTCGAATGTGTAGTATGGATGGATATATGTTCCATTCCTGCAGTTGCATATATTATACTTTATTTATTATCTTGTGTGTATAAATTTGTTTATGTGTTTGTGTATGTACACTACACTGTTATATGTTCATTATTTGAATAGAATATGTAAGCTTTCCCTTAATTGGAGATTTTTCTCGGTTGGAGGCAAATAAATAAATATTATAAAATAAATAAATGATCAACACCTAACACAATAACGTTTATGAATAAAGAACTGATGAAGTTGGCAAGGTGTGTTTTCACAGGATTTTAAAAGGTCTGCATGATCCCCATATCACTTAATCAAAGTATTCGGCGGTAGTCAGAAGATGCTATTCCACGTTATCTTCGGTAAAAGGAAGTGCGACCCTTTATAGACACACCCAAATGTCAACCTCTTTTTCACATAGTAGACCCTGAACTGCATTTTGCAGACTCGCAAGGCCTTGGCGTATGGACTCGCAGCCAGTGTAATTCTCTGTGGAACTCGCGTTGCGTCATCCATATATATATATATATATATATATATATATATATATATATATATATATATATATATATGTTTCCGATTGTCTCTTTATCCATTTCATCTTAACACCTTTCGTTCTCGTCTTCGCGAATAACCAAAAGTATCAGATAATCAATGTAAAGTCAATCAATCAATCTACAGTAAAGATGATTCATCATCATAATTCTCGATCCCTCTAGTGCAGCTAAGGGTGTAAACATATGCTCAATGATCCATCATTTCACTAACAAAATGTGCTAAATTTGTAAAACAATAAGAAACGTAATTATACTCTATCTCCGGAATCTCTGGAACAAACAAACGAAAACAAGTAGTGACTCGAGAGGGCTCGGCCAATGAACGCGTGAGAAAAAAGCGGCAGCAGCTACCAGCAGTTAGCAAAAGTGCGTCCTGCTTTGCTCCGGCTACTTGCTTTCTCTCCTTCTCTACATTTATACACGACCTTGCTCCATATATCGCCGGGACAAAGTATAATATTTCTTTTTAAAATGTGCGTACCGTATGGTTATGAATTATTATATCAGTTCATGAAAACATTTCTCCTTACCATAGATGCACAAGAGAGGCTTCTTAAACTGAATTCATATTAACGTTAATTCAATTAAGCCAATTCAAAATTCGTTCACGTTGATATGTGTCATACAAAGTTGACTAGGACGAGAGGCGTGAGATTCATTTCGTTTGGGTGCCTTCCCGATGGTGCAGTGGTAGCGTCGTCGCCTTGCAATCAAAGGGTCCCGGGTTCGATACCCGGTGGAGGTACATAGTGGTTCGGATCCCACTTTAAACTGTAGGCCCTAGTCCTAATTAGCCTTACTGTGCACAATGTGGACTTAAAACACCAAATAAATCAATCAATCATTTCGTTTGTGTGACGTAATTCGAATATCAATCACTTGACCCACCTCAACGATCCACATTTCTTCCCATTTGACACTTTTACAAGGGAGAGTCAAACGTTTTGGTTTCTTTGATTTCTGTATGTATGGTTGCACAAGTTTTCTGCATTTTAGCACAGACCTACATGTATCTTCAACTTTGAGTTAGTGCCTGTATACCTCAAGAAGAATAAGTCTTTTGGGTCCATGTGCAGTCACTTATGAGCCACTGCGAAGGCCTTTCCACCCATCTGCCTGGGAACTGAGGCCATTGTCGAACTTTCTCCTCCATTAGTAAACTTGCTGAGGGTGGTAAACATGCACAGAAATATTGAATTTTCATTTGCCGAGAAATTTCTGTTAGTTTTAGGCTGACAGGGGGTAAGAAACCACTACTCTTTACTGGGGCAAGTGTGTATAGGACGCGCGATCTTTAAAATAAAAAAATAGTGTTTTGAGTTTTGTTTTAAGTCCACTTTATGCACAGGAAGGCTAATCAGGACTGGACCTGCATTTTAAAGTGGGATCAGAACCACTTGTGCCCAAAAGCGGGTATCGAACCCGGGACCCTTTGATTACAAAACTGGAATTTTGGAGCTCACTTGATTAGTGTTGCAGCCTTGAGTTCGATTTGTAAATAACAGTTGATACCTCATGTACACCCAACGGCGAAAGAAACAGTAGGCGAATTGTCCACCACCATTTTCAGTTGGTCTGAATTACACAATGTGAAGACAATGAATTGAAATAAAGACGTCAAGAAGCAGAGAACAATGCCTGCTTCGAATCAACATAGTTTCATTCCTTAAAACAACACAGGATGCAGAATAAAAGGATAATGAAAATAGCGGTGGACAAGTTGCCTACTATTATCTTTGCCGTTAACTGTACATTTGAACTGTATACAGCCTGCCCTACAATTTTAATTGGACTTAAGATTTTCATTTGTCTATTGTAATAGTTTCGTTCGCCTTAAAAACAAAGTAGAAATCTTAGTTTCTGAAGTGAACGTTTATTACTTATCATCGTGCATTCAGCTGCTGCGGATTACGGAAGCAAAGATGGTGGTGAAACCTGACCTTGTGCCGATCGAAATTACATCCTCTGCAGATTTACCCGGAACTTGCCTGCTTGAGCCTGGAGTTCTCTTGATTGGCGTCACGTTATCCAGCGTGCAAGACACAGCCCGCGGGAAAATGAATTCAAGTGGAAACAGGAACTCGCAATTCAATTTCCGAGCGCTTCACTTTAATTACAGATTTTTGTGTTGTGTACTGACAACTCCCGAGCTATGCACGAGCCCCGAGCACACTGCTCCAACCCTTCCCTTCCACCCGCTTTTCTTAAACTCCGCGGCTGTGTACACAGGGCTCAGACAACATGATGAACGTGTCCCACTTTTTTAATATTTCCTCGTGAATGAGAAAGAGGAAAGTTTCGGGAAAACACCCAACTTGTTTGAATTGAAATTGAGAACAAAGTTCTTCCATGTCAAACTTTTCTTGATTAAGCCATTTTATCCAAGTCTGTTTTAATTGTTTTCGAGAACTTGAAAATAATTTTTTTGTAATGGCCAAAATTACATTTTGGGAACAATGTCTTGAAATCTTTGTTTCGGCAATAGCAACGAAACTTAATCAAATGAAAAACATTCAACTTGAAGGACAGATGCAACTCTTTAGCAAAAAATGTTTTCAAATCCGCATTCGGAATCTAAACCAAATCTGACCCATAGATTATTGTACGGTCTGGGAAAAGAAAATGCTAGCCTCCATAGGGAATTGAACCCGTTACCTATTGACTATACTCTGTCTCGAGAATCTGCGGAGCAAGGCAGAGAAGGGGAGAAAGCCAGTGGGCGGAGCGAATCAGTACGCGCTGCTGCTAAGAGCTGGTAGCTGAAGCCGAATTTTCCTCTTCGTGCAAACACCTCCCTCTCATGCGTTCATTGGGCGAACACCCCCGAGTCACTAATGCGCAGAGACTTGATTTCATTCACTTGCTCCAGAGATTCCCAATGTAGAGTATAGTTAGAAATGATTCATCACATAAATGTACTTTTTCTCTGTATTCAACAGAAAAAGTATCCTCATTTTTCACACTGGTTACGTTGCTTAGAAGTATCTAATACCAGCCAAGTTGAGCTCCGTGACGCAACAGTCTTTTGTCCAAAACCTCCAAAGCGACATTTCACTGGGTGACACGTGGTCATCGCATTGATTCCCATCGCAGCTGTTGTCTGGCTTTCAAGATCGAGGTCCCTGGTACTCCTTTGAAGAAGTTTCCAAATTGCCCAGAGTCATCACCGAAATTGTTTCGAGTTCCCACCCACGGAGGATAGAACCCAGGGTTAATCATTCGGCTAAGTAGGAGCTCTTTAGAAGGATCTATTATTATCTATTATCATCTAGAGCGAGCGAAAGAAAATAAGTCTCTGCGCGAGTAGTGACTCGAGACAGCTCGACCAATGAACTCGTGCGAAGGAAAGTAAGTGAATGAAGAGCAAAATGCTGCCGCAGCTACCAGCTGTTAGCAGTAGTGTGTACGTTTTTGCTCCGCCCAGTCGCTTTCTCCCCTTCTTTGCCGTTATGTTCAGCCTTACTCCACAGATTCCAGGGACAGAGTATATAATATTACTAGTAACGTCGACTTGTGTGGCAATAGTCTGCAATTGTTAAGTCTACTTCGTGCTCATAGAGGACTCTAACTACTCTGCTCACTAGGTATCTAAGCTGAGATTCCTGTATTGGAATAAAAGAATTACATAACATTTTATTTACATTTATATTTCACGAGAAATGAATATTTGAATAATTTCATGTTAATCAAATTTTCATTGTAATTTTTCGATATTTTTAAAATTATGAATCTCACTCATGCTTCAACTAACTGTCAAATAAACACCACAACACGCAGACATAAAATAAGAAAATTATTAAATAAGAAATAACACGCATAAAGTCTTGAATTTTGTCACTGTGTAATGAATTCAATGTCCCAGAAGTTCCTGTCTTGAAACTTCATTAACAATACAAGAAAAACTATAGATTTCTCTTTAGCAAAATAGATTCAAACAGGAAGAGAAAACGTCTCTGTGAAATTGACAGCCAATTGTCCTCAGTCTTCTCTTGTTGTCTCCATTTAGATCGTGTTACGTGTTTTTCTCTTAACTCTGAAGAATGTCTTGAGCAACTTGCCGTCTTTATAGACAAAACAAAATACTCTTTCAGGGTTTCTTTCATCAACAGGGGTGCTAGGTAATTTGCCTCGCAACAAAGTTAGAAACATCGGCTCAATGAAGATTTTCTTCTTCCCATTGCTAATTAAACAACAATCATTTACGAATTAATTAAACGTCTTGACACACACACACACACACACAACCTTTACCTACTTGCAATTCTCTTCACTCCGTCTGCGTAAGTGTTTTGTTGGGAGTATATTTCTATTGACATACCTTCTCTAAGTTGTACGTTCGATAGTATTTCCATTGTCTCGCTTTTCAATATATTTCTGAGTCGAAATAAAAAAATGTTTCGAATGAATTGATTGTGTAAACATTTTCAATGTTTATGAATATATTTCGTCTATAGGGTAAGTATTTATGAGTCCTCTAATTTTACACATGCAAGCACAAAACCCGGTCTTTCATTTAAGTAAAGTTTTGTTATATTACGTCATAAATTAGGAAAAATATATGTATCATTACATATTCTTACAGAATTTCCACCATTGACTATACTTTTGTTCTGAATTTTGTACCAAAAACATCCTACTGTATTTGCAAATGAAAAAGAATTCCAATTTGTGTACAGAGATGTTAATTGAAATCACAAGCACAGAGTTGTGCTCTGACTTGGAGCAGGGCACCTGTCGGTGAGACATAAATTTTCAAAGCATTAAGGGGTGACCTTCACTGAGAGTACTTAATTGTCAGCCTTTCTTCCACGAAGTACACTCTGGGCGTCATGTTTGTAGGCTAACGAGGCTCTCGGTCGTAGGCCCACATCCAGTATAATTCTCTGTGGAGGTCCCACACATCCATTCATCCTGCTATTGTACCTTCATTCATCCCCATTGACGCGATTAGCGAAAAGTGACATAAAAGTGATGTAACATAAATCAAATCAAAACATTAGGTAAAGGTATTGCATTAATCTACCCATGTCTAATGTAAAAAAATACACTTTACTTACTTTTTCTAGTTTCTCTAAATTAGTTTCTATGTAATTAACAAGGTTTGAGATTATCATCTTTTCGCCACGACGCCAGGGGTCTCGGGTTCGAATCCCGGTCTGGGCATGGGTGTTCGTGAGTGTCCTTTCATCACTCATCGTCATCTTCGGGATTAGCCAAAGTGGCAGAAATGCAAAGTAAAATAAACTAAATCAATAAACAATAAATCGATAAATCTATTAACTCTGCCCTATTATCTGTTTCTTTCCAGTACTGACCATCATTCTGGACAGTCAAGGACCAATTTTTGTAGCAGAGCCGCAGCCTGTGGTGATATTCTCCAACGATACTGGAGCCTTGCTTCACTGTTCTGCACACGGAAGTCCTCCTCCGAAAGTGCAGTGGACGCTGGGGGACGGATCCTCGGTGGGGAACATTCCGGAAATCCGGCAAATACTCTCCAATGGATCTCTCTACTTCCCGCCGTTTTCAACTGAAAGATATCGACCAGATATACACTCCGGTGTGTACAGATGCGACGCTAGCAACGATGTTGGAAAGATTCTCAGCAGGGAGGTCCACGTTCGAGGAAGTAAGTACATCAGCTAGTTTCTTAGCCAGTTGCTTATTGGTGTGGTATTGTAGTTGTCTCTTGAGCACCCTGACACTCAGACCTGGTTTTGTCACTCGCTGAACGAGTTTCTTGAAATATTTCATCCAATTTTATTGAGTTTTTATGAAATCAAAGGTTTTCATAATGAGTAAGTAGTGTACTTTCTTCCCACAGTTCTTGTCCAATTAAATATTGACAGCCACAACACGAAATTCATATTTTTTTAATAGACAGTTGCCGTTTTTGATCCCTCAAAAGTAAAGGTAGATAATTTGCACAATATAAATTAAATTATTTCCTTAATATATTTAAAAGTTGAGTGTTCATATGTAATTCCATCATGGTTCATTTGTACATCTAAAGTTATTAAAAGAACTTCGCTATTAACCATTATTTATAAACAATTTCTTTCGGTCAATTAAATTTGGACATCATGAGCATGTGAGCATACAATTCGGAAGAAACACAAAGAAATCAAATTACAGAAAAAGCCATCATCTTTACTTTACTGAATATTCATATTTGTGATCATTTGCAGCAATAACTTAGCATTATATATTTTTTGGGAATTCCCACTTAAGTTCAGTGTTTTCCCAAAAATTCAAGACAAGATAATTGAAAGGAAAGCCTATAATAGCTGCTATAATGTTAATGTAACTCAAAAAATTGCTCTTTGAATATTTTTTTACAATTTTGTGTCAGTGATATATTCCTAAGGGCTTCCCCGTTGCCAAATTGTAAGCGCTCTCGACTTGTGTGATACCTGGCCCGGGTTCGATTCCAGGTGTGAGGTTCTAAACCCAGCATCATAAGGACAATTGAGGAGCTATTAGAAAAAAAATGTAGTAGCGGGTTTCACTCTCGAAAGCCAGAAAACAGCTGCGATGGGACTCGACGCACTGACCATGTGAAAAGACCACTTGGCAGGCCTTGGCCATAGAGTTTAGTTGTAAAGATACTCTTAAGTTGATGTATTTCTTAACTTAGGAAAACATTTTAAGAAAAAAATATTATATCACTCGAACAGTAGTGTCTGAAAACGAAGTAACGAATTTGTGGAAAATATTACAGTACAGTCACGGACACTTCTGGGTTGTATAAATTTTACTGAAAATCAATGTGGTCGTTACATCTCAGAATTGTCATTGACTGTACAATAGTGTCTGTATAAAACTTACATAGTCCCAACATACCGTAATTCCGGCAGCGACAAGTTTACTAATGTAAGCAGAACATAAAGAACGCAAACAGTATAAAGTGTAAAAATGAAGGTTTACTGAAATGAGAAATTGCCTATCAGCTGCCCTACTATTCAAAATAAACGCCAGTCATGCATTCTAGAAAAACAATTGAAGAGTACAGGGGTAAAACTTGGTAAATACAATTTTATCGATTTGCTGTTTTTGGTGGTGTAACTGTGCAGACGAAAACCTCAGTAACTCCTGAGAAATGTGGAAGTTTAAAAATGATATACAGGGGAAAATTAGTGAGTCTTGAGAGTCTGAATTTGTTTGCTTGTAAAAAACAGAAGATGTAACTTATCAGGCTTTTCTCCCCGGACTCTTCAATTGTTAAATCATCAATAAATGTGTTCAAGTTAAATTGTATTAAGTCAAATACTTATTCTCGAAGTGAACATATGTGTCAGTCTGCGAATTTTTTGGTCACACCTTGCGTTTAACGCCGAATGATTTTTAGACTCGGCGGACAATTAAATTTGGAAAGTCAGCGCGTTTAAAAAAAACATCTGCAATGTTAGGTACTTATATGAAAATAAATCATCACCGACTGATCTGCAAAGTAAGATAATCACTTCTTTCTTTCCTCTTTGCCGACTAAATAACAAATTGTGAGGCTTATGCTGAGAGATCGTTTACTGTACCTTTTCTCTCTTTAGTTTGAGAGGTCGCCCGCATAACGTGTTGATCCACCGTGTAATGATTACAGCATCAGAACATTCTAATGCTGCCCGAGAGGCAAGCCATTATTGATTTTGTCCTTCCCTGAACCAAAAACAAAGAAAAAAGGCCCCGCCGCCCATTGGGTCGCGGCACAAGAAAAATACATTTGGAGAGAGTCGATGTTGATTGTTTTTCCCGATTCTTTTGAAACATATTATTTCACCGTGAACTAAGTTGATAAAAAACCCTTCCCCGGCAGAAGGTATGGGAATGTGAAGTATAAAGATGAAACTGGAAAAAGTTCGCAAGAGATGGAGGGATTGGGTTAACTGCCTCTAAGTTGAACAGTGGAAGTAGAACTCGGAATATTGCTTTAAAATGGAAGCCGATAAGAATCCCGTGGGATAAGCGAAGCTGCTTCAACAAGTAGAAATATGTTTGTTGCCAATATTTGGTTGTGACTAAATTTTCAACGATAGGGATGAAGGAAAAGTAGTGAGCAAAATTGTGCCGTAAGACGTTCAGACGGTTTCGTTTATTTTAAAATCGTGGTTTTCATAGTATGGCTATGGGTGTATATTATTTGTGGTTGTTTGGTTGTTGTTATTTATCATCACTTTTTCTGCCACTTTTGGCTACTCGCGACGATGATGATGAGCGGTGATATGATGAAATTGGTCAAGGGAAACTCACAAATAATAGCCATGTCCAGGCCAGGATTCGAACCCGCGACCCATGTGTTGTAGTTGTGCTAACCACTCCGCCATGGAGGTCAGAAATATTTATGATTGAATGCTCGGTTGTGGACATAATAGGATAGTCACTCGAATTCCCATAATTTTTTTCTAAAGGGGTAAATTAACCAACACTTGGCTTATTCACGTGTTTATCTTTACATACTCAGTAATAGAATGCATGTACGTACGTATATAATATACAATATAGACCCACGTAAATGTGGTTGCATTGGTGGTGTTGACATCTATAAATTAGTTAAGAAGTTAGTTACTAAAGAGAGGAAGCCATTTTCTGCCACTTCCCTCGAAAATTCCACACGAGGGAGAGGGGGCAGATATGAACAAGGACTTCCCCATGTGCATTCAGCTACACCTTCAAGGAACATAGGGGTCAATCCCCACCCTAGTGGATATGATATCATCAGCACCGTGCTCCGACCGCTTTTATTTTTATTGTAAATAGCTCCATGCCTTTCCAATCATTCTGTGACTTCAGTTTGATGTCTTGCCGCTTTGATGTGTTGGGATAAGTGTTGCATGAAATTCATTTTTGGATGTTATAATTTTATGCGCACATTATTTTTATTACAAAATGTCTCTCGCAAACTCTTTGACGTTCACTTGGAATATTTTTTTCTCTTTACCGCAAGGAATGTTAACATTTCTTACATGATTGAAATGTTAACATTTAGATTGACATATCATGAACGTAAAAATATCAAAAATCAACATGTTAGAAGTAGTGCTTTTACCTAGAAAACATGGCAAATCAGACCATCTAAATCAGCTATATCTTTGCCCTTATTTTGAACTCTTCTTAACCCTAATTTATCTTCTAGAATCTGGATGTATACCTTGAACTAAAAGAGAATGTACAAATGGTGTTTGGTATTTTTCTCTTTTGTCTAGTTTCATGTTCTTTTTTTAAGGATGTGTATCGCCCATAGCCAAAAGTATGAGAACAAATTTGATCTCTTTTAATATACTCTTGTACATCTGTATGAATGTGTGTGAGTAAAGCAATATTTTTCCAAATTGCTCATGGAAAGTTCTCTATACGGCTTCAACAAAATCAAGAGAGTAATTGCATCTCTTAATGGGCAAAATATGTGTATTATACGATAGCCTTTGACGTTTGTAATATCTGCTTTTACCGCCATTTTTGGCAATGGAATTGGGCTAAATGAAGTTTCCCATATGCACCCTATCGTACGTTTCCTCCATTTCGTTAACTACATTTTGTGGTTGTTTGCATATTAATTGGAATTTTAAGTCTAATGAGGATTCCTAACAAACGTGATGAGAGCTGGGAGTGCATATTCTGCTAGCTTTTGCTTTTATATTTTTTCAAAGGAAAAAATTGGTAAAGCTTAATATTTTTCTGGTTTGTTTCTTTGCAAGAGAAATGATTTTTTCTTTTTGGTCAGCCAATAAAAATCTTAATCAGTAGCTGGTCTAGCGTTGTTCAACGAATGCTTAATAATATATCCGCATTCCAGGATAATTTAATATTTTTAGATTTATATTCAAGATAGTTACGCGTATACATTTAATAATGAAGATTCTTCAATGTCCACCGTGGAGTAGCTTAACGGTCCTAAGGTTCTAATACTGGCTAACAATCATGATGTTTGTTTCTCCCATGAATTCTCTATCATCGATGCGATTTGCTAGAGAGGTAAAATAATAAAAATGTAATAAATTACGGTAAAAGTGCCAAAGATTGCGCACTAATGTATTTTCTCGACTACATACACAGGTATGAGACCAATGACAAAACGTTTTTATGAAACAAACAAATGGACATTCAGGAGCACAAAGAATATCGAAAAGTTACTAAGATACTTACTGCCCTTGAGAAGAATACTTTTTCAACGATGCGACATCACTGTCCTCTAAGAATGCGCAAACTGCCCTGTAAGACTGCGGGTCAACATAAGTTGCACTTGAAGAGCCCAAAGCCTTGATACTAGCTCGAACAGTCTTCATGCCACCATTGGTGATATATATCACATTGCACCCAGTCCTCACTAATAGGCTCTTAATGGGCTTCATCACAGCCAGGGCAGAAAATTTTCGCTCCTGCAACTGTCTAGACAGAAGTTGATGATTCAGAAGGAATCATTAACGCTGCTGCGAAGGCTGGTATACTGCAGTAGCCCCCCCCCCCCCCCCACCCCAACACAATCCCATTACTTCTCACGTGTTCATTGTTGAAGCCGTATCGCGTCACTATTTGCGTAAACACATGTTTTCGTACGCTTGCTCTAGAGATACCGGGACAGAGTATAGAAGAGTGTTCTTGTACAGAAAGAAATACAACATTTCAGACATTTAGAATTTCTCTTTCGTTTCTCTTAGTGTACTGCGCGTGGTGATGGAAAGGGCATAGTCAGTCATATTCGTGGCTGCTCAACAATATCAGGCTGGACTATTAGGGACATTTATTTTTTTCTGCTGACTTTTTACATTCTTGTTCAGCAGCTTGATCATCTCGAAGTGCATTTCATTATTTCCAGTGCAACAGTCATTTTACGTTGACTTTCACCATTTTCAACTATCCTGACCTCGTCAAGAAGTGAAAAGTTTATATTCCTTTCTGAGTTCCTGGAATACGTACAGTGTCTCTCAAAGGTTTTAGGACAACGACATTTTAAACTAGGCAACCCAATTTACACAAGGCGTTGGTGGGTTGCGTGTACAGTTAGGCTCAATTTCAGGGTTGCCACATGCACAATAGATATTTACAAAATACGCGAAAGAAATAAAAACCAGTATTACTGTATAACATTATTAAAAATATCACTATTATATCGCAAGTGACACAATTCTTTCTCAAAGAAAAAAATAGGTTTTCCAGTATTTCATTGCTGATGAGTCTACAGAAAGGAAAAGAGGTGAGAGAAAACGAAAGGTGACAAAGGAGAGGAGAAAGAGATTGCGAAAGGAGAAGAGGAAAAGTAGAGGAGAGAAGAAAGAGAGGATAGACGAGGAGAGGAGATGTAGTGAGGAGAATGGAAGAAGATTCTAGGAGAGATTAGGGGAATGGAGCAAAGAAGAGAAGGAAAACGAGATGAGAGAAGAGGAGACGAGAAGAGGGGAGTGGAGAGTAGAGTAAGGGAGAGAAAAAGAGAAGAACGATAAGAAGAGGAGAAGAGTGCAGTGGAGTCGGAAATCTAAGACAGGAAAGGAGATACGAGGATTGGAGATGCGTGGGATAGAGATAAGATGCGAGTAAAGTAGAGAAGGCGAAATGAGATAAAAGCAGAGCAGAAGGAGGGGAGAGAAGAAGGAGAAGGAGAAGAGAAGAACAGAAGGGACTGAAGAGAAGAGGTACTTGCAAAAAATATCGTCTGAGCGTCAAGAATGAATGCATTGGTCAAATTATCGACATGAAACATTCAATAACATTTTGAAATGTATTGGAGAATGTATTAGATCGGTGCGAAATGCCTTTTAGCTTAGTTCAGAGCAAGATAAAATCTTCCATGCAAGATCTTTGATTTTACCTGCGATTATACCACTAAAAACATGAAAGTAATTTTAATATTTATAAGAATTATCCAACTTTCACATTTAAATATTTCAGGGTTCGAGGGGGGCATGGCCCCTTTGCCCCCCCGGGTACTGGCCTGAAGTAGACAGTGGGAGAGAAATTTTGGAGAATCTTTCTATTAAATTTATTATTTACATCCACCTTATGCTCAGATAGGTTTATTGACAATCTTGAACTTTTCGTTTAATAGATAATATTTGGTTTTAAACGACGGGAGAATATTGGTCTAATTTCCTTTCGTACTCTTTTGAGAGAATATATACTTCTATGTACAATAGCAGTCGCGTTCGGAAACGGTGAAAAAAATGACTTGGTTTTCAAAGGCAAACAAGCTTGGTAGCGTAGCTTGCTCGCGTTCAAAGTGACTCACTCACGCTATTCAAGGCCGCTTCTTATCGCAAAACACTGTGCGTCGATGCACAGTGTCTGCACCCAGCTAGTTATAAGTGACCAGAGTCGAATTTTAAAGAGAATCTGAAGAATGATAGATTTCTTCAGAGGCGGCTAGGTGGGCACTAGCTCAACATGCAATAGTTTAAGTGAAAATTTCTGACAATCAAGAAACCTTATTGAATAAGTATTGGGATAGTAATACGTGTATCCGATCCTTTTAAACAATGTAATATCGAAGACAATCTGTATTCCATTTGTTTATATTGGCAACTTGTTCAACCGGAGGTTATTATAAGAAACTATTTCGTAGATGTTCATGTAACCGATATAAAATTACAAATAAAATATATTCACAAGCTTAGATATACTAACAACGAAGAAATAAATTCAGAGTTAAATTTCAAATGCATGTGTATAGAGTAATTCTAGAAGCTATATCAGAGTATTGAACTTATTTTTGCAGGATAACGTTTACAATATTGACGCGACAGAATAATCAAAAACTGTTGCTCCAAGGGAAACAAAGGGCGTAGTGTATTAGTTAGAGTTTTTGAAAGCATTGATTGCGGACCCAGGTGCAATCATCCATACTAGGTGTTCTTTTTTTCAATTTTGGAAATGGTAACATTATTTGTAATAGCATTGTATAGTGACTACATTGTTCTGCATATGGAATTTATAAAAAAATAAACAAATAAATGAATTGACACACGTTCAAAGGGATACTTTCATGTATAAGATCGTGAATTATGATACTCTAACGATAATTATGTACTGCTTCAAAGACATTGACAAATATTAATGAAATAACTATTTATATTTGTGGCAATTCAGGACATACTAATTTTACCCCTTTTCCCACTTGAGTTTAATGCAAGGAAACCTCCGCAAATATCGATTGAAAAGTTTTCATCATGTGCAATTCTCCATTAAATGTTTTCGCCGAGTCGTACTACCTTCGTTTTCTTTGTTACAAACAAGTTTTGTTTGCACATTACATGTAGGAGGCGAGTTGCAACTACATTTCACATTGGTCAGCTCCTTCTACTTACTTTTAGGAGCGAAAGTTTGTTGGGTAGTGTTTACCGTTCAGGACTGTCAATCTGTTGGTCGTAGGTTCAAACCCTTCCGGTGGCAGAAAATTTCCGTAATTTTTAGACCTATCCCATTGTGTTCATTGTCCACGACGTGTGAAACGGAATGATTCAGTTTGGAATTAACGATGGGGGAGGGGAAATATTAAATTACAAAATCTCCATTTCAACGAATCGAGAAGTGGACAAAAATTGGATAATTCTTATAAATATTAAAATTACTTTCATGTTTTTAGTGGTATAATCGCAGGTAAAATCAAAGATCTTACATGGAAGATTTTATCTTGCTCTGAACTAAGCCAAAAGGCATTTCGCACCGATCTAATACATTCTCCAATACATTTCAAAATGTTATTGAATGTTTCATGTCGATAATTTGACCAATGCATTCATTCTTGACGCTCAGACGATATTTTTTGCAACTACCTCTTCTCTTCAGTCCCTTCTGTTCTTCTCTTCTCCTTCTGCTTCTTCTCTCCCCTCCTTCTGCTCTGCTTTTATCTCATATCGCCTTCTCTACTTTACTCGCATCTTATCTCTATCCCACGCATCTCCAATCCTCGTATCTCCTTTCCTGTCTTAGATTTCCGACTCCACTACACTCTTCTCCTCTTCTTATCGTTCTTCTCTTTTTCTCTCCTTTACTCTACTCTCCACCCCCCCTCTTCTCGTCTCCTCTTCTCTCATCTCGATTTCCTTCTCTTCTTTGCTCCGTTTCCCTAATCTCTCCTAGAATCTTCTTCCATTCTCCTCACTACATCTCCTCTCCTCGTCTATCCTCTCTTTCTTCTCTCCTCTCGCATTCTCTTTCTCCTCTCCTTTGTCACCTTTCGTTTTCTCTCACCTCTTTTCCTTTCTGTAGACTCATCAGCAATGAAATACTAGAAAACCTATTTGTTTCTTTGAGAAAGAATTGTGTCACTTGCGATATAATAGTGATATTTTTAATTATGTTATACAATAATACTGGTTTTTATTTCTTTCGCGTATTTTATAAGTATCTATTGTGCATGTGGCAACCCTGAAATTGAGCCTAACTGTACACGCAACCCACCAACGCCTTGTGTAAATTGGGTTGTCTAGTTTAAAATGTCTTTGTCCTAAAACTTTTGAGAGACACTGTACAAATCATTATGTATTTGAACGGACAATTGTTAGAAAGAACATCTCGATCAGAACCCATTTATTGGAAACTAAGTGCGCAATTTTTGAGGCTTCTACGTAAGTTCCAAATTTTTGCCAATTGCTGACAGTAATCTTTGTTTAGACAAACAACGAATAGTTTTTTTTTTTCAGGTTAGGTATTTCCCTTTCGACTTCAATATATGTATCGAAGTATTCATTGCTGTTTGGCAACAAGACTTGCCTTCGTGATATCCAGAGTTAGGAATGTGGAAATTATATTCTTACCTTGTAAAACTTTATGAAACGCATGTCAGCAAGGTTAAATAAAACGAATTATTTTGTCTCCATGGAATGGAGTGTAGTATTACTTTCACTTGAACATAATTTTATATTTCTATCTTTTATAGTTTCTGAGATAACTCTGGATAATGTCACACAAACTTGCAAGGCAATTACGATAATTTGTCGCAATAAGTTAGTATCTATCTTGAACTATTAGTTTCTTAGTCGCAGATAAATACCAACGGACAGAAAACTACAATAGGTTGAAATAGAAATTAAGCCCTTGCTTTGAATCTCGCAGTAAGTTCGAAAATTTGTATATTGTCACCTTATCAACTTGAACGTCTTTGCTATTGTTAGTCAACTGAAAAATGTAATTAATAAGCGCGAAGTATAATTTTTGAAAATAATTAGAAGTAACGTGTGTAGAAATAAGGCGGAGAATGGCATGCAAGAACCGAAATCCTTCAAATGAAACATAACAATTGATGCACAGAGCCCGTATCCGTGTTAAATATTAATATCTGTTTCGTTTTGAATAGGAGAAATTTAATATTGTAGGATGGGAATATAAAAGGTTATGAATGTGGTATTTAGCGAGAGAATATTTCAGTTTTTGATTAATGGGTCGAGAGATAATCCTATTGTAGAAACATGACGTGTGGGGTTCATTGCATCATTTATCACTGAAAATTTCACCAAACGAAGCCCTTTGTTTTATCGGCTCTATCTAATAAGCACCGAGGCTGCGGTGGATTGGAAAGCTCCGCAGGTGATTTTTCGAAGCTCGAAACGGCTGCTGCAGTAAAGATGTGGAGAGATGTCACTGGATTTAAGATGGAGCTGGAACAATTTAGTTTTCGATTCTCCCAGCCTGTCCTGTCAGCGCTGACGGAAAGTCGATGCGGTAATACCCAGAATTACCTTCTGCAGACGTAACCCCTCCCTTCCTGCGCCAAGTTTCCCACCTTGTCAGGATGAGCGGGGGAACTTAAAGCCGAGTCATTTTCAGAAACCGATGAAACGGAGGCAATTAATTTCTTCTGCCCCATAACTTCCGGATAAAGATGATTCTGAGGAATTTGGCAAGTTGAGAAACGTAATAATATATATGAAATGATACTGGCTTGTTCCTCTATTTTTGCAGGGCATCTGAGATAGTGTAGTGGCTAACGTTGTCGCTTCTTAGGGAGAATGTATCTCTCAAGATACTTATAATATAGAAGCCTCTATACGGCCAGCATATTGAGATTTCTCGCAGGAGTGGCAATAGATCTTACAAGATACTTGTATAGTTTCATACTGGTGAGTGGTGCCATTTTTTTAGTTTTTGTAGAACATACAAGGAAGTAAGAAATAATTTTTGCTGCAAGATGGCGTACAACAATAAGGCATGCTGCAGCATGCATGTAGGTTTATTTTATTTGAAATTTCCAAATAATATTTTTATGTATTTTTTTGTTGAATATTTAACAGAAATGTGCTATAAAACATAAGAGATAAAAAAATATAGCCGCATCTATTATATTTGGTTAAATTCAGGAAATAAAAATTGAACGTATCCAAGAAGATACATTGCCCATTTTAGCATTCGATTTGGGACCAGATTGTAATGCATGTATGTGATATTGTACACATACAATATTATGTTTTCACTATCTTTCAATAAGAGTTACTTCAAAACTCTATTTCTTTTGGTCTGGGACTATATTCTATGCATAAATCCAATTATCTTATAAGATTTATAAGCTTTTCTGTATTACTAAAGACATTAGAAATTGATGTTGTTTCATAATTCACTCTTCTTTTATTTGTTGTGAAAGGCAAGGAATGTTGGCTAATGATGATGCTGAATGTGATTCATGATTAGATAAAATTTATAAAAGGACACTCTCGAAGGATCACATGTGACTGACTGGGATTCGAATACAGAACCTCTCATGGAAAGATAGTGAGTTGAACCCTCAACAGCCATGAACACACAACCCATGATAGGAAGCGACAGGGGTAGCAAGAACCTCACGGACAGTGAACGACAGGCAGTGTACGAGTTTCTGTTGGAAAAGAGTACGACTGGCGTAGTGAAGAAAGGTGCCATGACAAGTGCTGCAGAGAAATTTCATGTAAGTACGAGAACAGCACGTCACATTTGGCAACAGGGGCGGCAATCGTTGAAAAATGGGCCATTTGTGCTGCAGTTGCATCTCGGATGAAAGGCAAAGTCGGACCAAAGAAGAAGGATCTCGCCCTACAACGACTACAGCAACTACCGCTGCGAAAGCGGCAGAATATTCGTTCAATGGCAGTGGCGCTAAATGTTGCTAAGAGTACCCTACACAGGCGTGTGAAGGCAGGAGAGATCAGAGTGCATACGAATGTGAGGAAGCCATTGACTGATAGCAACAAGACGGAACGTCTAAAATTTGCCTTGTCAATGCTGGATCCTACCACAGTCGCTTGTCCTGAAAGCGGAAATCCGAAGTTCAACATGATGATGGAGACAGTTCATATGGATGAAAAATGGTTCTACCTCATGAAGGACGGTCAAAAATTGTACTTACTGCCCAAAGAACCAGACCCGCAGCGAACATGTAAAAGCAAATCGTTTATTACCAGGATCATGTTTCTGGCTGACGTCGCCCGGCCTTGTTGGGATCCTGGTCGCAAGCACTGGTTTAATGGTAAGTTAGGCATTTGGCCGTTCGTCAGCAAGGAACCTGCCAAGAGGAACAGCAGGAATCGTCCTGCTGGTACAATGGTCACCAAACCATTAACTTTTACCAAAGATGTTTACCAGGACATGCTCATCAACAAGTTAATCCCAGCAATAGATGCACAATGGCCTCATGGACTGCGCGCAGAGAGAAATCAGGTGTCCGTTCAGCAGGACAATGCGCGTCCGCATATCGTTCCCAATGACCGCGCCTGGATGGATGCTGCAGAGGCCAGTAGAATCACTTTGGATCTCGTATGCCAACCGCCAAACAGTCCGAACATTAATGTTTTAGATTTGGGGTGCTTCCGGGCAATTCAGGGCAGCTTCACAAACTATTGATGAGTTGATTGCCACCGTTGAAACATCTTTCTCTGATCTGACACGCGACAAGCTCAACAACGTCTTTCTCACTTTGCAGTCCTGTATCATTGAAATTATGCGCGTCCAAGGTGGAAACAACTACAGGATTCCCCATATTCAAAAAGCACACTTGAACCGCCGCAACGTCCTGCCATCTCGCTTAGAGTGTCCTCGGAACATTTACGACGAGTCTACAGCAGCACTGCAGCACTAGATCTAGCTCGTTGATGGGATGACAACCTTCCTGGATCAACAATCTCTTTCGTCTTGATGTTTTATTTTGTCGAACTTCTTGGTCACTTTGTATTGATCCTGGATTGATTACTTTTTATTTATGTTATTTTGGATACTTGATCGGCCAATTTGTACTGAATAAATAAATAAATAAAGTTGTATGACTCATTCCCGTGTTTCATTTTCTTCTTCTGTATACACCAATGTCACAGTTTGATTATCGGACAATTATTATGGGACAACAAACAAAGGTGTACCGGACAATAATTATGGGACGGAGGGAGTATTATTTATTGTTAGTGTCTCTTTTTATTTCACCTTGTTGAATTAGTTTCCGTGTGCTTTTCCTTTTCCAGGTTTTGAAAATAGTGAAATTATTTCGTAAGAGATATTACGGAAATTATTTCGTAATACGACACGTTGAAACTTCGAAACTACACTCATCATAATCTCTGACAGTTCTTCGTACCTGCTGTATTTGTGACTTAAACTTAGATATTCTATGAATAAATAAGGTAAATACAGACTAGTGTGTTCGATTAGGAAACATGTTTTTTTTTATTGGTAAACAAAAATGTGAAAGTGAGATCGAGGTGAGGAACATTTCGTTCTCGAAGCACATCATTTGCGGTTATATGCCGTTAAAGAAAGTTAGCATTCTTGGAGAATTATTACAATATAACACCCAGTCCTACAAATCTCTGAGAATGATTACAGTTTATCTCTATCGACTCGATAAAATGGCGATCAAATTCGAGTGGAAATTTCTGTCCGTGGCTGTAAAGAGTGCAATAAATTTTCACAGCCCATAAGTGAGAAAAGTGGCTGGATGCTGCAAGATTAGCCCTATCTCTTTGCAACGAGCAACATGTTCCATTACAAAAGCTAACGTTCCCAGGTTACTACTACCAATCCACTGCTACAAGTCGTCCAAGAAGAACGGCTTCATAATTTAGAAAGAGGGTTCCTTCCCCTCTGTCGCATAAAGCCCTGGATTTAAGTTCGAAAATCCAGTTCGACCGTAATGTTTGTAGAATGCAGTGAATCTAGAGAGTAGCGGTAAGGGAATCTTTCTTTCCGTGACATGTCACCCACGACACACACAAAAGTTCGTGAGAAACGTGAACTAGGAGATAAATCTTTATATTATAAGGCGAACAATCCTTATTTCAAGAAACTATTTCTTTATTCCCAAAACGGGAATTTTCAGGAAGAAGCTTTGTGAAAACGCTGGTTTCCTTTACTGACATTTCCGTTATTTGATCTTTTATAAATGTACAGAGGATTATACTGGCTGTGAATCCAGGCGCCAGAGCCCGGCTAGTATGCAGCAATGCAGTCCAGGGTGTACTACGGAAGGGAAACTGACATTTGGGTGTACTCATAAAGGGTCATCCCTCACACCTCTACAAAGAATTGGTTTGGGGTTTCAAGTCTACTTTATGCACAGTGCGGCTAATCGGGACTGGACCTACAGTTTAAAGTGGGATCCGAACAACTATGTGCCTCCACCGGGTATCGAACCCGGGGCACCTTGATTACAAGGCAACGACGCTACCACTGCGTCATCGGGGAGGCCCACCTCTACAAGGAGAATGCATCTTTATTTTGAGTATTTCTTATTTTATGTCGCTTTTCTTAAACTTTTAACTAACAGATGAGGATTTAAGTGAAATCGATAGAGAAAAACTCGCAAAGAAACGCCAAGACCAGGAATCGAATCCGGAACCTACAGTGAGGAGGCCTTAAGGAACTCTCGCACTGAGACGCGGGAAAAACGCGGAAAAATCCGGCAACAGAACTTCTGTCGTCTGCTTGTATTGAAATCAAATGGTGTAACGCTTACGACAGGGGAACGTGTGGAACCGAAGCACGAAACTGTTCAGTTCTGTTGCCGCTCTTCCGGCTTCTCAGTGCGCGTCAAGCTTTAGTAGGCAAATAAATTATTTCAGCATCGATGCGGTGTAGATAGAATGTCACTTATATCGTATTTTCTTCTGTATTTATTCGTATTTTTATTTTACTTCGCTTTCTCCAACTTTTGGCTAACCGCGACGATGAGGATATGTGATAATTAGATGAAATTGATGAAAAGAATAACTCAGGCCGGGACTCGAACCTAGGTACCTAAACGCTCTACTCGTAGCCGATGTATCTTCTTCTATTTCTGGTCTCTCTTTCTTCTTTCTTCCGCCAAATCTCTTTGACTTATTTTATACATGATTTAAAAGGTCGCTATCACATTTTGGCTACAGTATGCCGCAGAAGTTAATATAATTCCATGTCATCCACATGTATTTATATATTTCACTTCAGCAGCTTGTGAATATTATATTCGATAGGTGCAAATTATCTCTTTACTGAACAAATTACGGAAATGTTCATTCACCGGGTTCGAGGTACATTGCGCAGTGGTTCGGATCCCAATGTAAATTGTAGAGCCAGTCCCGATTAGTCTATCAGTGCATATAGTGGGCTTAAAACCCAATTCACACAAACACCTTTAAGAAACACATTGAATTATTATTAGGTTTTTAAATTATGTGAGAACATAATGTAATTCTCGAAGAATATTACATGTTAAAATTTAGTGCTGGCTACTATGCTGCCGTACAAGAAGGCATTTCAGTGATATATTCCTTTTGGATATTTCTTCTTTGTCAGTGAATTCAACGTAACCATTTCTCCCTGGCCTACAATTGGAAATCGATCTCATAATATTCTAATAATATATTATTTATCTTATTTGAATACATATTCTCTTCATTAAGGTAAGCTTGTTCAATTTTCACATTTCAATAGGAGGTTACTATTTTCCAAGGGATTGATATAGAGTTGTTATGAAAGAAACCGAAATTTTGTGGAAAACGATTACAATTGTTATTTATATAACTAGCTACTATTCCATTACAAGCCACGAGAAGTCTATTTACTTTAATATGTTCAGAATTCATACCCCCAACGTCCTTTCATTTCTTATCTTTGCTTTTAATATTTGACATATTAATAAATGAAATATGGTTAATGAGGTTTCAGCTTGTAATTAATGCCTCATGTTATTACCATAGTTCACCAATTCAAATAGTGCAATGATCCGTATCTTTATAATTGAGTGCATATGGATCGTCGTATTTATTTACATTATCTAATCGTTCTTGCTCTGAGCAAACTAATTAAAGTATTTTTTAATATATGCAACCTTAAATAAACAAATGTAAGTTTTTCAGTATAATCAAATTTCAATATCTACATTCAAGGCTAAATATTTCTTCATATAGCATGCGCTTATCAGTCCGATTCCAGCTAATGGTACCGTCAAATATACCCCTTTGAGCAATCAATTATATCCAATGATGGAAAACAAATTACATCCAGGAACAAAGGGTTTTCCTTTTGTTCTTTTAGTCAGCCAACATAAACATAAAGTGAATATACTTTTTCCAAAGCTTGTCTCGTGCAAGTTTCATTATAATGTGATACTGAGAAGATGGGTGCATACTTTATTCATGCAGGAACCGCCATATGACCGGGCGAGAAGGACATCGCGTACAGCACTAATGTCTGTTCAAACAGAAATAAACTTAGACAGACAGCCGAGCTCCTTGGCAGAGAGGTTATTATAGAGCGCTACGATACCAGGGGTTCCGGGTCGGAATCTCGGCCTGGGCATAGGTTTCTTTGTGAGAGTCCTCTCATCAATTTTATCGTATCATCACTCATCATCTTGGGCCTCCCCGGTGGCGTAGTTGTAATATCGTCGCCTTGTAATCAAGGGGTCCCGGGTTCGATACATTGCACATGCACAGTGGTTTGGATTCCACATTTAACTGTAGGTCCAGTCCCGATTAGCCAAAAGTGGCAAGAAAATGGAAGTAAAATAAACCAAATCAATACAAGAAGACAGACACTGCGATGAAAAATGAATAACAGAAATGTTCAGAAAAGTTTATTATTATAATTAGTGTTTGGAACTCTAATGGCTTCTAGTGAAGAATGCGTTGATATACTTGTAATTTGGTTTGAAATATTCAGTAAATACGAGGGTGCATCGAATGAAAACTTTCAAAATCCGACAAAAATTATAGAACAGGCTGTACAAAGCTTGCATTTACATGAGGTATCGGCCATTATTTACAAAAAAAGTACACACGGAGGCAGCACAGTAAGCTGCAAAACATTTTTTTTTCTTTTCAAAAATGCCAGCTTTGCTAAGCACTTGCACCAGTGAAGAGCAGCGGTTTCTTGCCCTCTGGAAACTCAAAATCTGCAGAATGTTTTCAGTAAAAGAAAATTCAATATTGCTACGCCTGCCTCCACTCCATACAAACAACTTTGCTAATTAACAAAAAATATACCAGCCGTCCACCTCTCCCATGCATTTTCGACTGAGATGGACATGTGTAACAAGAAGTGGTTCACATAGATCTGATTTGCTTACTCCTACATCAAGGTTAGTAAGAAAGACAGGCCACTCGAAACCAGTTTTTTCTTCAAAAATGTGTTTTATGATTAATTGTTAAGCGAACTGAAAAGCCATGCGTCGAACTCGCACCTGCAGTGAAGTAGTAATGCACTCGTAATTTCTTAATATGGAGCACCATTTTTCTTTAGTTTTCTTGGCCTAATACGGATAACTGACGGAAACGTCCCTTAGGAAAGATTTTTTTCTTACCACCCTCTTTCAGAATGTTTTCGGTAATTTTAAAATATTGTGCAGCTTCTTGATTCTCTTAGTTATTACTGCATCAACGGTCGTCAGCAAGTCATCACTCCAAATTCCTCTAGTAGATCCTTGTTTTCCTTTAATTTTTCCAAGAAAGTTAATAATCGTATTAATATTCTATCTATATATTTTATATTGGTACGGGTTTTCTCAGTATTAAATACACCGATCGTCATATCAAGAACATGTGTAGAATTGTTTTATGAATATATAAAATATTAATGATTTTCGAAAACGTAACTTCTTATACCTATGCAAAAATGACCCACCTCTCCCGGGTGGAACCCATGTTCGTGGCTGAGTTGGGTTGGTGTTTTAAGTCCACTTTATGCACAGTAAGGCTAATCGGGACTGGACCTACAGTTTAAAGTGGGATCCGAACCACTTGTGCCTCCACCGGGTATCGAACCCAGGACCCCTTGATAACAAGGCAACGACGCTACCAACGCGCCATGGGGAGGACTTGTTCGTGGCTGAGGATTCAAATTCAAATTCTTTGAGCGGGCGGCGAGGTTCAGCCTGAGGATGTTCTGCCACCTAACCCATGTCATGGAGTACATTTAAATTTACATTTCTTATATGTGCTTACAGTATAACAATTAATACAGTTAAAACAAAATGTACGATTTAGCTACAGAATGTTGCTATTGGTCAAATACGCGTAATTATCATAAATGTTACATGAAGAAAATAATACAAGAAATGGTGAAAAGACAACATCGAAATAGAAGTAAAATAAAAATGAAAAACAAGATATCAACAAAATACATAACATAAAGGTACAAGTTACATCATAGTATTTGAACACAATCTCTGCTCCGCTAAAAAAAAAATTATTTACTTCATTTCGGAAAGATTCTGTTTTAGGTATACTCGACATGCTCTTCGGTAGGGCAGCCCATATTTTTGCAGCTAAATATGAAAAGGGCGACTGACATGCATGTGTGTTGTAGTGTGGAAGGTTAAGTTTGGAATCGTTTCTTGTGTGGCGGCTGTACACTCTGGTTCGAGGGATCACATATCTGCCAGATACGTCGGTTTGCCAGATGTAATAATTTTATGTATAAGGCAATACGTATGCAGTAGTCGCCTACGGTACATATTTAGAATATTCTTATCATTTATGGAAGGTAAAATATGTTCACGCCTTGGGATACGAAATATGAACCGCATGCACGAATTTTGACATTTTTGAATTTTTATTTCCAAAGTTTTATTTACTCTAGCAGAGTACACTACGTCACAATAGTCGAGAAATGTATATATAAGTGTTTCAACTAATCGCTGCTAGATTTCTGAAGATAATAGTTTGTTAAATTTAAACAAGAACCTAAGTGTTCCAAATTATTTATTGATTTGACGGTTAATATGCTCATCCCATGACAGACGAATATCAAACACTAGTCCAAGACTTTTAACTACTTGAGCTCTAGGTATGTCATCATTTATTTTAATTATTGTATTGGTGAGCTCGGCCGTGTCAATAGCATTTCGAGTTCCAATGATTGTGTAACATTATTTATTAGCATTGATTTTAAGGCCATTTGCATCACGCCATGTTTTTATTGCACCCAAATCATTTCTTATGTATTCAGTACTTATGAAAATTTCTGTTGGATGGAATGATTTAGTTAGTTGGGTGTCATCAGCATAGGAATGTACGTTACAGTATTTTACAACTGAGGGTAGGTCTGCAACATAAATCGTAAACAACAGGGGACCTAGCATAGATCCTTGTGGCACACCAGAGGAAATATATAAAGTATTAGATAATAAAGTAGGAGACAGTTTTACACGTTGATTCCGGTTACTTAGATATGAAAAATACTAGTTAAAGGTAGATTGTGAAAAATTGTAATATTTCAGTTTACTGAGAAGTAATTTATGTTGTACCGTATCAAATGCTTTAGACAGGTCCAATAATATTAATGCAGTGAGGAATTTCTTATCCATGGCCTGGAGGACGTCATTTGTGACTTTCAGCACAGCCGTTACAGTGCTGTGTGCCGGCAGAAATCCTGACTGTGACGGTGGAAGAATATTTCTTTGGGCAACAAAGCTAAATGTCTGTTTATAGATTATTTTTCTAAGAGTTTTGAACGCACAGGCAGAACACAAATAGGTCGAAGGTCGTTTACATTAGTTGGTCGGGTCGTCTTAAGGAGTGGTGTTATCAAAGCTTCTTTCCATTTCCTGGGAAATACGGATTTCTCTAGCGAAACGTTAATAATATGTGTGATAATAGGCAAAGTAAAAGGGAGCAATAACTTGAGCATTGTAGTTGATATTCCATCTGCACCAATAGCAGTAGACTTGATTTCGTACAAACATTTTCTTACAGTGTAATCATCCACTTTTTAAAAGCAAATTCGAGAAGCGTATTATTAAACTTTTGGTTACTAATTTTAAACATTCTTGAGATACCAGACGTTGGTCGGTATTTAGACACTCAATCGAAGTAATGAAGTGCTTATTTATCTCGTCCACATTGTCAAACGTGGAGGGAAGAACATTTTTATTTGAAGCAATGCCTACAGATTTGAGCTGCTTTCATAAATACTTTGGTTGTCTTGGTGTTTTGTTGATGTGATGTTCAAAGTAACACTTTTTTTCTTGCCCAATAACGGACGTCGTAAAATTTCTTAGTGCTTTGTATTCCTTCCATGCAGATTCAGTTCCGGTTCTCTTGAATTTACGAAACGCATTGTTCCTTAGTTTCATCAACAGCTTCACGTTCGATGTAATCCACGGCAATCGTTTGTTACGAACGCGTGTTTTACAGATTGGCGCTTGCTTGTCAAAGAGTTCAAGTATGTTGGCATTGAAATATTCTACTATCATATCCAAATTATCAGTGATATATATTTTTTCCCAGTTATTTTCTTCTGCATCCTTCACGAAATTATCATAATTAATATCACCATATTTTCTGAGGTATATAATTCTGTTCAAGCTTTCTGGTTTGGTACACGCAAGTACAACGTGCGTTATTCTATGATCTCTGTTGCTGACTGGTCCATCGACATCGTGTTGGATTACATTTTGCGTGTTGCTGACAAACGTCAGATCAATTAATGACTTACAAGGGTGGTTATCTAAGTGTCCCCCTCCGATTTCCATGAAACTTGGTAGGTGTATAAAGGGGCCCAAAGGAAGAAATACGTATTTTTTGTTTCGGCTAAAAACCTGTTTTAGGGGGCAAAACCTCCCCTCTAATGTCAAGATGAGAACAAATTGAAGTGGGGATCTGACCCCGAAACCACGTAAATCTGGCATAGGAAGAACACGCTCATATAATTGGAACACACAGCACAGAACAGTAGGATTGTCGGTACCAAACGCAGTGCAATTGTAGAGAGATGCCGAATTCATAGACGCCGTTGTTCCCGGATAGTCCGTTACCCGGAGCTTTATGGTTAAATCATTTTTTAGGAGTACCATCACTGTGACGAGTATGTACATTGACACCGTGGAAGCAACAATGGGGGCGGTTTTGAATGTGATGCATGGGTGCTATCTTTACTTTGTGTTGGCAGATCGGTTACCATAACGTTGTTTCGTGTTACTTTCTGATGGTAATAAATGTTTTATAGATGCTATGTATTCATCTGTGGAACTATCCTCTTGTGTCCTTGGCTATGGATATAACCTATATGATATTTAGGTCATTCTTGATAGGGTTATGATTCCCGTGATCGGCTATTTTGATGCTCCGTTACCCTGCTCTGGTCCATCTATTGTTATGCATATCCCTATCCGGGAACAACGGTGTCTATGAATTCGGCATCTCTCTACAATTGCACTGCGTTTGGTACCGACAATCCTACAGTTCTGTGCTGTGTGTGTACCAATTATATGAGCGTGTTCTTCCTATGCCAGATTTACGTGGTTTCGGGGTCAGATCCCCACTTCAATTTGTCCTCATCTTGACATTAGAGGGGAGGTTTTGCCCCCTAAAACAGTTTTTTAGCCGAAACAAAAAATACGTATTTCTTCCTTTGGGCCCCTTTATACACCTACCAAGTTTCATGGAAATCGGAGGGGGACATAGGGGTCAGATCCCCACTTCAATTTGTCCTCATCTTAACATTAGAGGGGGGTTTTGCCCCCTAAAACCGTTTTTTAGCCGAAACAAAAAAACACGTATTTCTTCCTTTGGGCCCCTATACACCTGCCAAGTTTCATGGAAATCGGAGGGGGACACTTAGATAACCTCCCTTGTTAGTCGTAGAGGTTATTCTGGTCTGTTTAGAACCTACGACACCACGGGTTTCGGGTTTGAATCCCGGCCTGGACATGAATGTTCTTTGTGATTGTGCCTTTATCAATCTAATCATGTCGTCACTCATACTCATCGTCGCGATTAGCCAAAAGTAGCAGAAAAGCCACGCTAGATAACAACATTCAAATCAAATCTCCCAAGGACGTGGTTCAAACTCTCCCTAATTCCAAGGGGAGATAAACGAGGTTGATTAGATCCCCCATTCGAGCAAGCATCACTGCAACAGACGGCAGCGATTCATTGGTTGCCATGATGTACAATTTGGGACTTAAGCTGGAGCTCATAATCTTTGTATTACCTTAACATGTAAGCGATATTCGTCTGGTTTGTGTTAAGCAGTTACATTACCTGCAAAACTTTCAGAAAGAACACAAAACAGCGCAGCTTCTCGTTTACATCTGCTATATTGAACAACGATGACACCGGCACATTCTAGCGGCTGCTTCGAGAAAGTAACGACTGGTCCATTTCACCCCCTTGCCCATCTCTCCCTAAATACCAGACGAGTTATGACTCCCCCACGTAATTTGCCTCTATGTGGGAGGCAAGTTACGTGCAAAAGTCTTACAATTCAGTAGATAGTTGACCTGGATCCCCATTTATCCTCGAACCATAAAACTACACATGTAGTGAAAGCTAGTTGCCCAAGATAATATTCTTTGTTCAATTAGATACACCAAAATCTATTCAACTCCAAGTCTATTACAACAAATGCATTATATGGTTAACAATTTGAAAACTACAACCCATATTCAAAGATTTCATAAACATTCAATTAACTAGAATTCAAACAAATATCACACCAACATTTAAATTAATAACCATTAAATAATAACCTCGACTTGGCCTGCAGTTTCAGTGTTCCCCCGTGTACATATTAAGTGGTTATAGCAGGAAACTAATTATTTACTTTAATCGGAAGTATCGGCCATACCATAACCAAGTATTAGCTATAGGCATTTGAAAAAAAAATAACCCCCATTTTAAAGAATTTATTAAACTTAAATTAAACTTAGATAGGCTAAATCCCTTGATTTTTTCATAGTTTAGTGTTTAATACTTAATTGCTATGGAAGTTTCTCCAAGTGTATGTTGCTTCGCTACCAGAGACCAAGTGGTCGAGCGGATTTTCTTGCTCTGACACGAGACCTTCAGATTACGTAGGGTGTGACGTCAGAACATGTGTTGTGAATGTTGCCAAGTTATTTTCCGTACAGTTATGAAATTAAGGGTAGAGGGTTGTAACACACTGTTTCGAAGATACGGTGTACAGCTAAATCAATGCTTTTAAGACATATTCACCATTTGACCTTTACAGAGGAAGCTTTTTCACTATTTGTAAAAACGGTTTGTTAGTGCATGTTTAATATAAAATTTAAAAAATATCTTCGTATGGCTCCTTTGAAATGGTTGCCGCCAAAATTTGAATTCTTTGTTCAATATTAAGTTAACAATTTAAAACGCAGAGTTATGGGTTTCGATATTGATTAGTGGCTGTTATTATTGTCGTTAAGATTGTTCTTATCGTCACGATTGACACTAAAATGTCATTATCCCGTACTCATAAGGTCACGGACTACTCATTACTACCAAACTCCTTTTCAG